>NC_082685.1:43886656-44193591 GCF_949987515.2 Delphinus delphis | reverse complement strand
TGCCACCTTCTCTTATCTGCCAATTACAGAGGTTTCCTTATATTTCTAACCATATTTACATTTACTCCTTTCAAATCCATTCTGAACTCTACTGCCCAAGTGATCTTAAAAATGAAGGAATATTACTAAGAATATGACTTTAGATTGTTTCCTATTGTCTTTAGAATCAAGATCCAACGTCTTTAGACTGTAAAGTCTCCGGCGACTGGCCCTGGCCCACACTTACCTCTACGGCCTCACCTCCAGCCACTCACTTCCTGTGTCTCCCTACTCAGCCATCAGATCACCTTCAGTGTCCTGAGCAGGACGTAGTCTCTCTCACATAAGGACACTTGAACAAGCTGCTTTCAACGACCACAGTATGGCGTCTCGACATCTGCTGCTCATTTCCTGGGTGAATCCAGGTTGGGTTTCCTGATATACATCGTTCCTTCAGAACACTCACTCCAGATGTAAATTAATTATTTAACATCCTTTTCCACTAAACTGTTAATCCCAGGAGGACAGAGGGTGTCTGTTTCATAGACTGCTGCATTCAACTTTTAGTATGGTATCTGACACTCAATACAGATGTGTTGAATGGAGCCCAGGAACTCAAATGGAGAGTCAGAAAAGTGAGAATAAGGCCTAATTGTGGAGGGCTCCAAAAGTCCAGCCAGAGCAAGAAAACGTGTGCCCCCAAAGCCTGTTTCCAAAGCCTCCTCTGTACCCCTTCTGCAGCTGCTCTCTGTTTCATTGCCCCTGGTGTGACACCTCTTCTCTTCCACCCTGTCCCTCACCCCTGCCATCTTGAGGGCAAGGAAGGGGTTTTTTTCATCTCTGTGTCCTCAACCATTGGCACAGGGACAGCTACAGAGTGATGCAAATATCATCCAGCCTCGGCTAGGCTGTGCTACATTGGAAAACAACACCCTCATCTCAACAATTTCTTGCTCGCCCGAAGTCCACTGCAAGTGTAGCTGGGTCTCCAAGGCAGCGGCTCTCCAAGTCACGGTCAGGTATCTGAGACAACTATTCCTGTGTCAACTCATGTTACCAAGCTCAACATGGCAGGGGACAAGTAAGACTGACAGATCAAACTCTGGCAAATAAATGCTCCCTTCTAGTGACCTGTGTGACACCTGCCCACTCACTCCTCACTAGCCAAAGCAATTCACATGGCCATGCCTAACATCAAGAAGATGAATTACATATATATATACACACACGCATGTATATGTACATACAATGTTCTCCGTTTTTCTAAAAATAGAGGTGAAATAGGTATCAGTAAGCAGTAGTAACATCTGCCCCAGTCCTGAACAAATAAGCACTTCAATTTAAAAAATAGGGAGCAGCAAGTAGTCCTTGCAGTGTCTTAACCTCCTCTCCCCTAAGGATCCAATTCCTTCCTCACCTATCCGCTCTCATGGTCATAACCTAGACCTCATCAGTTCCCATAATTTCAAATGCACCAAAATCTCAGTTCCAACTCTGTTTGCCACCTCCTAAATTCCAAGCTCATTTGCTGGACTTCCTGTCTCCAGCATTCTTTGACTCCCCCTGTTTTTGCAATCCATTGGTCCCATCAGCTTTATTTTTTATTTTTAAATTAATTAATTAATTTATTTTTGGCTGTGTTTGGTCTTCGTTGTGTTGCGCGGGGCTCTCATTGCGGTGGCTTCTCTTGTTGCAGAGCACAGGGTCTAGGTGCGTGGCTTCAGTAGTTGCAGCACGTGGACTCAGTGGCTGTGGCTCGCGGGCTCTAGAGCGCAGGCTCAGTAGTTGTGGCGCATGGGCTTAGTTGCCCTGCGGCATGTGGGATCTTCCTGGGCCAGGGCTCGAACTCGTGTCCCCTGAATTGGCAGGCGGATTCTTAACCACTGCGCCACCAGGGAAGCCCGATCCCATCAGCTTTATACTGTCCTTAGGCCCTTGACCTATGGCCTCACTCACTTCCTTATCTTGCTATATTATATGATCATTCATTATATTCATTCTCTTTTGACAACCCTTAATTCCCTTCCCCAGGTTCTGAACTCCTAAATGCATACCCTTTCACCACATTTGCTTTCCTGAACTACAGTCACAGTAAAATTTAACTCTTCATCTACTCAGGGGTAGAATGTGTAAAAGAAAGGCCCCAAAATAAACCCCAGCCACAATTACTGATTTCTCTTTAAACTTGCGATCACTAAGTAAGTTCTTAAAGCTGCCATCGTACTACATTCCCCCTTGGCCGTTCTCCTTCCCACTCTCCCCAATAATCATTTCACACTCTCTCATTTCTTCTCAAACCCCCAGCACCTTCTCCTTCTTATCTCACAGCTTCTGACCTGCTTCCCACTTGACAAAAATGAAGTGTTCAGAAAAGAACATCATGATCCTCTCACCCACGCAAGGACTAATTCCAGCAAGTCTGCCCTCTCTCTCCTGCATCACTTTTCCCCCTTCTCTGTCGGATCCATTAGCATACAGACATGCTGTTATTATTCCCGTCTTCCCCTCTGTCAACAGCACCCTTTTCACTAGTTCTCCTTACAGCAGCATTTCCTGGAAGATGTGCCTAAATTCAGTCTTCAATTTCTCTCCTTTTGTTCTCTGTTCAGCCCACAGCAGGTTTCTGTCTTCTCAAACATTTGGCAAAACCCTTTCTCATTAAGGTGAAGAAAGACCTCTGCATTGGCCCACTAGACATGTCTCTGTCCTAATCTTAGGTTTTCCCACCAGCAGCTTTTGACGCAGGGGTTCGTTCTGTTCTCCTTTGAAGCACTTTCTCTACTTGGTTTCCAGGATGCCACGCTCACCTGGTTTTCTCCCACACTTTTGGATGCTTCCTTTGCCTCTTTTGCTAGATCATATGCATCTCCCTGACATCGGAATGTTGAAATGCTCCAGGGCTCTGTCCCTGAACTGCTTCTCTTTTACATCTGTGCTCACTCCGCAGTTGATCTCATCCCATCTCCTAGCTTTAAATACCACCCCTACACAGACAAGTGCATATCCCCAGCCCGGATGTCTCCCACAAACCCCAGATTCGCATAGTTAACTTCCTGCTTGACATCTCTACCTGCATGTTTAATAGGCATTTTAAATTAAACATATGTCTAAAAATGAGCTCATGAAATTCTCCCCACCCCCACAAAACATGCTTTGTTAATGGCAATTCCATCCCTCTGGTTGCCTTGGTATAATCCTTGACTTCTCTCTTTCCCCACTTTCAGCCTTCTTGCAAATCCTATTTGTTCTACCTTCAAAATACATCCAGAATTTAATTACTTTTCACAAAACCCTCTGCCAACATTCTGATCTATGACACTACCAGATTTTGCGTTGATTATTTCAATAGTTTCCTAACTGATGAGCTTCTGCCCTTGTCCCCCCTTTAATCTACTTTCAGCACACAAGTGCAGCCAGTGTCACTCAGGGCTCCCCCATCACCATGACTTCCCATTTTAATCAAAATAAAAACACAAGTCCTTATTTTGACTCACACAGTCATACATGGGCTGGACCCCATTTCCTTTTTAACCTCATATCTTAATCCTTTCTCCTTCATTCTCTCCAGGTCAGCCAACCTTGCTGTTCCCCAACATTCCAGGTATGACCCCAACTCTGAGCCTTTTCACTCACTTTCCATGTCTAAGATACTTCCTCCTGGATACCTACAAGGCTAGCTCCATCACTTCCCTTAGGTTTTTACTCAAAAGACATCTTCATGTTAAGACTTTCCTTGGCCACTCTATCTAAAACTGTACTCTGCTCCCAGTATTTTATACACCCTTATGTTGCAGGAATTGTGATCCCTAAAATGCATCACTATCTAACATACTCTTGACTATACATATTTCTCTTGTTTATTGCCTCCTCTACTAGGGTATAAACTCCATGAAGGCATGAATATTCATCTATATTGTTCACTGTTGTTTACCCAGAGGCTAAAACAGTGTCTGGCACAAATGAGACTCTCAGTGTATATTTGTTGCATGAATAAATCCTTTTCAGGAACATTACTATTACTATTACCAGGCAGAACAAATACCAGAAAGCCTAGGCTTGTCTAGCAGAAAGAACCCTGCCCTAAGAGGCTAGGAGGCTAGGAATTTAGTTCCTGTTCTCTTGTTAACTTGCCAAGTGTCCTTGGGCAAATCGCTTCCACTCTGCAGATTTTTATTTTCTTGTCTGTAAGTGAGTGGAGTGGACTCAATGATTTCCTGTGTTCCATTCAGCTCATGAGGCGGCAGAATGTGAAAAATGAAGTAAGAGGAGAGTTAGTGGTGGCATGGATTTAGTGAGATAATGTATGCTCCAGGAATTTCCAGTTGTTTTGGTCTATGGCTTAGAGTAGGTGCAGTAAAAATTCATTTGAATGTTAATCCCTGGTTTGTTTCTTCAGCTGGCTGTATGCACTGACCAACTTGGAAATCCCAAGCCACCCCACATGAGCCTTGGGTCTTGGCTAGCTTTTTACATAGCTAAGTCTTTGGTTCCTCCCCACACCCTGTATCTTATCTCAGCATAGAAGCTGATTGACAAAAGAGTTAGAATTCAACCCAGGGTTCTTGAACTTCAACCACGTCACCCCACCAGGCTGCCTCTTCCCTGTGGGTGGAGGTGTTTGTTTTCAGCAGGAACCTGATTCATTTGCCGCAGGTTCTGTCTCAACAGGGAGAAAACAAGTAAGTCCTACCCATTCAACACAGCATGCTGTCATTTCTGAGTCTTGAATTGATCACCTCAAAGGGCCTTGGTGGTCACTATTTCCTCAAAGAAAACAAGGGGTCAGTGAAAACACTGTGGCATGCTGTTTTCATAAGCATTCTACAAAAATTCACTGATGGTCAGTAATGTAAACTGCTTTAGAATCTTGGTTTCCCAATCCCCTCTCTCACTGCATGATCTTCAACGTGAGATGTTACTGCTTTGAACCTTTGTTTCTCATGCCAGACTTGGGAGTCATTCTTGACACCCCTCTCTCTTTTCCTAACACCCTAAATTTGTCAATCACCGGTTCCTGTTGCTTGAATTTGCATCCCGAATGTCTTTAGACTCCGCCTATTCTGTCCTTCCTCTCTTAGATTACTGTCCACTATAAATATGATGATGTTACTTTCTTCCTTAGCTTTCCCTTGCCCTTAGACTGAAGTTCCACAACCTAAATAAAGAATACAAAGGGTATCGGAACTGACCCACTGTGCTCATCAGTCTTACCTCAGGGCTTTTGAACCCTCTGGGTTTTCCCCTTCTCTCTGTCTACAATGTTCTTCCCCTAAGCCTCTTCACCAGCTCACTGCCATTCGTGGTTCAGGTCTCTGCTTCAATATTATTTTCTAAGGGAAAATTTCTCCGAGAAGTTTACATTTCCTTTTCATACACTCTCATAGAACTTTCTATTTTACTTTTGTAGCAGTTATCACAAATTTAATTAAATACAAACTTTTCTGTAAGCAATTCTTTAATTTGTCACACCCTTTAGATGGCAAGCTCTTCTAAGCCAGGAATCCATAAATATCTTATTTACCACTGCACACTCAACATACCCAATGCCTGGCACATAGTAGGTCTTCAATTTATTCTTGAATAAATGAAGGGATAAAATGAAGGTGATAGCACTTCTGTCACGTGGTTGTGAGGATTCAATGAGTTAAGGCCAAAATGCACTTAGCGCAATACCTGGTACACATTCAGGGGATTACAGGTATATCTTCACCAGCAGTGTAGACACTAGTAATAAATCGCATGGTTAAGACTAAATACTGGGACACTGAGGAGGAGGAGAAGGTGATCAGCATAAAAAGAATTGGGAAAAGCTATTTTGTCTATCTCCTTTGCTTATTTGAGGGCTTGGTGCTCAAGTCCTAACTGTTGCTGCCCAGATCTATGTCTAATTCAGGCTCCTTCCTCTCAGCAGGCACCCCCAATGCTGTTCCCAGAATCCTTTTTTCCATCCCTAATTGGTAGCCTATTTCTGACTCCATAGTGGATCCTCTGAGCCCACTTTGCTTAAGCTTCCAGATACAGTTTCCTGTACTTCAGCTGAGCCTATGAGAGACCAAGCCTCTCAAATTCTTCTCCCCTGGCCCTAGTTCCCAGAGTCCACCCTCCCTCGTAACCTCTGAGGATGTTTTATTCCCATCCTCTAAAGCAGACACCTACTTCACATCTACTAGTTAATCCCACAGTCAAGGGTTTTCTTTTCTCTCTCTCTGTTTTTCCTACTGAGTTCCTTTTTTCTCTCCATTCTTTTTTCTTTCGTCATTTTTTCTTTAACTTTTATGATGAAAAATTTAAATATAAACAAATGTAGGGAGAATAGTTCAATGAATCTCCAAGTACCCATCACCTAATTACAACAGTCATCATCCGTGATTGATTTTGTCTCATCAGTAGACCTGCAATGCACAGCCCTACTGGGTTATTCTGAAGCAAATCCCAGATACTATTATTTCATCCATACACAGTATATTTCAGTATGTTTATAAAGGGCTCTTATAGAAACAAACACAACATCTTTAATACATATAAACTATCAACAGTAGTTTTTTTTTTCTTTTATACACAAATATCCTATCAGAGCTCAAATATCCACGTGATTCTAAGATTCTTTTTCATGGTTTATTCAATTCACTATGCAAACAAGGTCTGAATGTTGCATTTCGTTGATATGTCTATTGAGTCTTATGTGATCTAAAGGTTTTTGTTTCTATCTTTTTTGTTTTCCTTGAAACATATTTGTTGAAGAAACAGGTAATCTGTTCTAAAGAGATTTCCATATTCTTGATTTTGCTGATTGCATCTCCACATCTGTTCTCTTAAATCTTTCATTTGTCGTCCTCCATTCGACATTTCCTTCAGTAGATAAACGTGTTCAGTATTTGCTCACTCCACCCCCAATATAAGCAATACAAAGTATATCCATGGTAAAACACGCAAGCTGTGATCTCATTTCACAGAAATGTAGATATATGAATGTCGATGACTCTGTATTTATAAAACGACGCAGAAACAAAATGGTCACGGAAGTGCTGATGGTGGTTGTCTTAGTGGGGAAGGTTTTTAGGTGACTTGAACTGTCTTATACTTGTGTGTTAGCATTTGCTATGATGAGTACATATTTATGTAAACTTATAATGTGGCTATTCTTTCAAATAGGGGAAATAGACAAAAATCCTAACTCTCCTACTTCCTCTCTGTTCCTCCTCTACCCTGCTATTTCATAAGTCCACTTTCTTGAATGAATGATTGAGATTCATTGATTTTACATATTTTCATTAATTCAACAAATATTTCTGAATATTTACTAAATACCAGACGCAATGATTTGAAGCTATGGGCTGCTCTAAGCAACTCTGTTAACAGTAAACCTACGCAGGTTAAGGCGGTCTTCAGAGGTAGGTCTGGTTGCCCCTGGTCAATTTCAGGATAAAGTCCAAATGCTACATTGCAACACACAAGGGCCTTCCTGGTCTGGCCCCTACAGAGCTCACCAGGGCTCATCTTTTGCCACTCCAACCATTCTGAATACTCTGGTTCCTTGAAGACTCACCATGATCTCTCCTGGCTCTAAGATGGCTCATGCTGATCCTTTTGTCTGGAAAACTGTCTCCTTTTTTTTTTTTAACCAACCCTCATCCCTAATTCAAATGGCTGACTCCTATTCTTCCTTCATCCTTTAAAATTCAGTTTGGATGTCACCTCCTCTAGGAAGTCTTTGCTAATGTGATCCCACCACATCCTGTGCATGCTTTTATCATAGAAATGATGAGTTCCACATTATATGTTATTGATTTGTAAATTTAAGCACCAGACTGTGAGCATCTGGAGGGCAGGGAACCCTGTTTTAGCTCATTTCCTCAGATAATCACAGTGCATCATGACACAGTACGTACTCAATAAACATATTTGAATGAATGAATGAATGAGTTGCCCCTTACACTACTGAAATCGATTTCTTAAGGATTCCCTATTGCACTACTTATCACCAAATCCAGTGGAGCTCTCTCAGTCCAACCCTCTTCATTCTCCATAGCCTTTAACACCACTGTCCACCTTTTCCTTCTCAGAAAACATCTCTACCTTGGTTTCCATGGCAACATATTCTTCTTATACTCTTCTAGCTCCTGGAATCTCTCCTTGGTTTCCTTTAACATATCTTCTTCTTCCTTAGCCTCTAGAATATTGGTAGTTTCCGAGGTTTGGTCTGTCAACTTTGTCTCTCTTCACGTTACATCCTCTCTTGGGAAGCCTGGCAGCTCCTATAGCTCCACTCACTCACCCCTCCCCCAAGTAGATGCTACCCAGACTCCAAGGTTCCCCCTTGACTTGTGATCCTGAATCCCAGACCTAGCTTGCTTAAGGCCAAATCTCCACAAAGACATACTGCAGGAAGCTGAGCTTAGCATATCTAAAGAATAACCCATCTTCCTCGGCCACCCCCAGCATGAGCACACACGCTCACAACATTTTCTGCTCTTCACAATTCTTACCTTGGTTATCATTCCCATACTTCTACTGTACTTGGCTCAAAACACTAACATAATTTTTATAATTGTTCACTTTTCTTTTTCTAACTTTACATTCAGTAAACTGGAAATATTTGCTAATTCTCCCTTGCTCAAGTCTAATATCACACCTTTCTTTGTATGAAAGAGTTAATACGAGCATTTCAACCACATAAAATTCAGAAAATATTGCAACAAACATTTCTGCTGTACCAGAGTTAGCGCTTTTCTTCCCCCTCCAAAAAATAAAATGTTCTAATTACTGCTGAAACAACCCTCTGCCATCCAATTCCCTTACCCCTCCCTGATATAACCGCCAGCCTGAAGTTGTTTTATATCTTTCCTGTACTATGTAATTAAATAAAAGTAAACACAAGACATTTACTAAGCTTGAAAAATAAGAAGTTGTACAGGAGAGAAAGTGTATTCATAATATTCTACTTGGTTCAGAAGTGGATGGTATTTATCTAATCATAGTACAAATATGGATTTGGGGGGATAAGAAGTGATGAGTGGTAGAGAGCTTGTATAAAAACTAAATCCGCACCTAACACTTCCTTTTTACATCCTCTTCCGTGGCCCTAATCCTGGAACTCACCTAGTTAATTCTAATTGCAGTGACTTCCTAACTGGCTCCCACCTAGGTCTCCTGGATATCTCTCTAAGGCACAGCATGGAACGTATCACTTCTCCTGCTCAGAAGCCTCCAATGACTCCCTTTAGACTTGTCCTCAATAATCTGTCCTCAGTCTGTCTTCCCAGAGTATCTCCCTCTAAACCAGTGGTTCTCAACCAACAGCACTATTGACATTTGGGGCCAGATCATTCTTTGTTGCGGGAGGTTGTGCATTACAGAATGTTGAGCAGCATCCTTGTCTTCTATCCCTAGGTCCCAAGAACAAACCTTCCCCCCTCAAGTAGTGACAATCAAAAATGTCTCCAGACATTTTGCCAAATGTTCCCCAGGGGGCAAAACCACCCCCCTCCACTACCCCAGCTCATTACCCAGTGAACCACTGCTCTAAGCCATAAACCTCACCCACATATTTAACACCCCCATACGCAACTTAGATTCACTCTCTAAGGAACTGCTTGTCGTTCCTTGAATCCCCACCTTGTGATCAGTACCAAAAGTGGGACTGAATTCCAGGAGGCTGAGTTTTGCGTTGGCTAAAAGCTACGTTTGAGTGGAGGCAAGATGTAAAGTTCAGAAAAACAAAGCTGTTTACTGCAAGTGGAGATGGTCCAGCCTGGTAAAGAGAGAACAGCTTAAATATTTCCTTCTTAGAAACTCACATGCAAGTGGGTGGTGAAACTCACTAAGAAGCAAGAATGGAGAATGTGAGGTTGTGAGAAGGAAGAGGCTATGAGGATTTGAGGCATTGATAATAATAGCTAACACTTGAATATTTACTGTGTCAGACACTCTGTTACAATTACTACTCTCAAAACAAATTTCTGATGTCCTATTATCATCACCACTTTACAGATGAAAAAAAACTACAGCCCAAAGGAATTAAATGATTTTCCCGAGGTATCAACCGTTAGTGATGAACAGAATGGGAATTCAACCACAGAGACGCTGGCTCTACAGCCTGCTCTTTCACCCATTATATCCTACTCTCTCTTATGAAGAAATGCCTTCCTGAGCTCAGCTTCTTCAGCCTAAAGTAAAAGGGGTCTTGGCCTGGATAGGCCTCCTTGTTACAGGTTAGGGCATTGAGAAGAGATCCTCCCACCTCTTTCCAAGTCTACAGGGTTAAGTAGGATACAGATCCATTCCAATGCTAAGCTCTGGAAGGTTTGGTTAGCAGCTCCACCAAGGATGCTCTCAGGTAGTCTTGAGTGTCTAGACCCTCCACTGCCCTCAAGCTATGAGTGAGAGGGTCTTCTCTATATAGGCTCCAAAGATTCCTCTGTGAACCTTCACATTGTCTTCCTGCACTGAACTTGGACTTTCCTGTCCCATCATTGGAACGTATCTCCCAGGGGCTAAGGTGGCACAGACATCTCCACGTCTGTCCCAAATTCCTCACTTTATTTGTCTTAGTAGAGAAAACAGGAGAGAAGTGACCTTCCTTATCCCACGTATCCAGTTCAGTGCTGGCCCAAATAACATGCCAAGAAATCATGGCTAACCATGAACATGTATTGAAGGTTAATGTTTATGAGGCATTGCGCCATGTACTACACATGCAGCTTCTCAATGAATCCCCACACCACCCCTCTTACATATTATTACCCCCCATTTTACAGACAAGAAAAGGGAGGCTCAGGGAGCTGAAGTACCTTGCTCAAGGTTACACACTGATAAGCCTTGGAGCTAACCTACAAACCCAGGCATTCTGAGTCCAGAGCTCATGTTCTAAACGTTCGTTGGGCAAATACGTAGTTAATAATCATGTGGGTTAGCTTTTGGCCAGCTTGGCTTTGACACCTACTGTTTTAGGCTGAATTCAGGGCCATCTTCATAGCGGTCAAAGGGTCCTTGAGAAATAAGGCCTGTTATTCTGATCAGTGCCTGGGATCCTACAGCACCGGGAGAGCTAGTGACTGCACTTCCCCAGCCAGCCGCTTGAGGCTCTCGTTTTCAGGGCTTAATCCTGGGCCAAGTCTTTCTGCTTGCTGTGGTGATGCCACAGCGCCTAGCTGCGACTTGTGGACTTCCCCTGGGAGAGCTGGCTTCGGAGTTTTGAGAGGCTGTGGCCGAGTCAGAAGAGACCCTTGGGAGGCCGGTGCAGGGAGGGCAGATCAGGAGGGGCTCGTTAGCTTTCAAAGGTGCAAAGGAGGCTACTTCTATTGGGGAACAGGAGGTCGGGAACTGGGGGCCCACAGGAGGAGGGAGTGCTCTGTGGCAGAAGGAACCCTGACGCTTTAATGTGAAAGGGTTGGGAGAGAGGTTTAAGTGTGCTCTATGCCCACTCTCCCCCCACAGCTTTCCAGCCTGGGGTCGCAGTGCCCTGCTCAACCATCGCAGACACAGAGCTCAGCAAGTGCACGGCAAAGAAAGCACAACTGTCACGAAGGTAGACGGTTCCCTGAGCCACATGGGGAGACTGCTGACGCAAAGGCCTGGGTGTCTGACATCCAGGATTGCCTACCACTAGGCCACAGATCTTAACTACTTCTGCCTCTCAAGGGACTTATCCTGCCAAATGCTTCTGTACATATTCATGCCAGAGGAAATATAGAAATTTCTAGAGCTGCCCTTGAGACACTGCCTCCCTAGATCTGTCTCTGTTATTATTTCTCGCTTCTGCCCTTTAGTGGGACATCCTGTAACCACAGAACTATTCCTATTCCAGGGTTGTCACAGGGTGATGACATGCAGTGTGGGAGCCCACTCATTCTGGGAGTACCTCTGGCTGCGGGAACTTGTCCTGGCTAGACACGCTAACTGGTGCTGCTGGCAGGGTGTGCTTTTGTCCGGCCCCAGAGAGTTGAGACTGGAGAAGTACAGCCTCACATTTAACTTCCAGGACAAAGCCAGGTACTTATGCTTGGCACTGGGTGTAGACGGTCACTGTCAGGTGCTTCCAGATGCCGTTTGCCCTAGTGAAACACTTTCTTGCCTATCCCATCCCTCTAGAGGGAAAGTGCCACGATGTTCTCATCAACTGTTGTACCTTCTGGTGTCAGGAGGGGACTCTAGAGACCCCTCCCATTGATAGAAGTCTTATGCCCTAAAGAGTTTGCCAGTGACTTGAAGTCTTACTGTTGGTTTGAGTTCAGGGAGTGTATGTCCTTACATTCAG
Organism: Delphinus delphis; assembly: GCF_949987515.2. Classification (NCBI taxonomy): domain Eukaryota; kingdom Metazoa; phylum Chordata; class Mammalia; order Artiodactyla; family Delphinidae; genus Delphinus; species Delphinus delphis. Next base: position 44,181,356 of record NC_082685.1, on the reverse strand, counting down.
GTAAAAAGCATTATACACACATTATGGTTAGTTTTTTCATAGAAACTGTTATACATGAATAATAGTGGTTAGTTTTCCAGGTAAACCCACCAAAGCCAGGTGGACATTCTTTTAGTTGAAATGATATACTTTTGCTATAAAAGTAATGGAAGACAATACTGCACCATCAAGTTTTATTTCCTTTGAGAACCATATAATTTTATGTATGATATATAGTCCATGAAGTTCCTGGCGTCATTGGCCCTGCCGAGAGTTTCATCTCAAGAGTAAGAGCCAGGAATCGTTGCCTTTTCCCTGATTTCAAGGGTTGGGGAAAGGTGGAGTGGGGAGACTGTTGACCCCTCAAAGAGTGAGAAGCATCATGGGAAGCAGAAGCTGGCAATGTTAAATAGGGGGAGAAGTGATCTGGCTTGAGACCCGGTTCTACCTCTTACTAGTTGTGTATCCTTAGGCTAGTGCTTTAGCTTCCTGAGTTAGTCTTATCACCTGTTAAATAAAGAAGAGTTGGTAACACTGCTTTCACAGGGTTTGCTGGGGAAACACATGGAGCTGAGTGGTGAATAACAAAGGCTTTGAAGACTAACAGACTAGGTGTGCCTCACTTGCAAAGTGGGTCTTACCACAATGCCACAGGGTTGTTATAAGGGTTGAGTGGTATCATATGTATAAAGTACTTAGCACAGTGAACTGTATATGATGGTAAGTGAGAGCTACTATTAATGACGTTACTACGTTACAATCCTCACTTTCCCCAAGGAGGCTGATTCCCTTGTGCCACACCTGCGCTCTGTTCTATTCTTCCAGCGCCAAGCGGCTATTTCTGCTTAGCTGAAGGGATGGAAATGAGGCTGGAGCAGTCGACTAGCTCAGAGTAGGCAGGTGTTGAATTGGGTCAGTGAGGATGTGAATCTACCCCAGCAATAATATGGGATGGCAGGAGGTGAGAAGAAGGCGTGGGAGCTCAGGGAATGCTTTATCCGAGGGGGTCCATAAAAAGGATAAACAGAGAAAGGAAGGGATAAATACAAAGTGAGGAGTAGAGGAGGGGAGAGCTAGGTCTTATTTAGGGCATCTCATTAAGGACACTAGGGAAGTTTGTATAAACTCTTGCCTGTGTTTATTCTCATGTACGATTCTCTCTGCCATCAACTGTCAGGTAACATGTAGGCTATCTGACCTTCCTTGTCTGTTATGCAGAAGGTATATCATCTCAGAAGTCTTTAGTGGAAAATTTATCACATGAACTAGGGGCTGGTGGGCAGACCATGTTCTCCAGCAACTCCATCTGCTTCTTCTAAAAGATGAATCTAACTTGGGCCTCTTCTCTTATGTTTCTCTGAGCTGTAGCTTTTATAGACTTGACTTGAACCCCTTTAAATGAGCCTAAATGTCAGGTCTCACTGTGAAACAAACTACACAAACTACACTCAACATGCAGTGAACTTGGGTTTCAAGTCCCTGATCTGCCTCTATCTACTGGGTGACGCAGGGCAAATGACTTAACCCTTCTTAAATCCTGTTTTATTTGTAAGATGATGGTGTTGGACCCCATGATCTCAAAACTTCCCTCCAACCCTAACATTCTACCTGCTTCCCTTCCACATAGGAGATGCCCCACTCCTAGCCTTTTTTTTTTTTTTTTTTTTTCCTTCCGCATGACTTTGTCTGTCTTAGAGTAATAAAGGAGACTTTACAGTTTGGGCAAGCAGCAAAATTTAGTCCTAGGAATATGACAGGCAATTGGAATCATTTATGTTTTGAGTCCCCTAAAAATTGACTAAAATCGTCCTCTGGCCATGGGGTGGGTGGGGACTCCAATAAGCACCATAATTACTGTTTGCCCTCAGAGAACGTTACCAGATGTGGGAGAGAAACATTGATTTATCTTCTTTTTCAAGACATATTTGTTTTTTGAAGCAAATTCCAGTCTCGTACATGCTTTCTCAATGGTTTCTTAGAGCCCTGTTCAGATAATACTGGAGCTCCTACAGGATGGGGTTTTGAACATGAGGACTCACTGGGCTAGGTCATCTCTTAGCCACGTGCCCTGAAGCAAAGACCTTTACCTTTCCGGAGGCATGGTGCAAGGGCCCGCCCAATGCAAATTAACCAAATTGATGAGCATGGCTCTTGAAACAGTATAGGATATCGGTTAGGAGGACCAGCCTTGGGAACCAGGCAGATCTAGGTTGAAATCCCTGCCCTGTCTCTAAATAGCTATATAAGCTTGGACAGGAAACTGGACCTCCCCACCTCTCCTTCCCCAACCTGTAAACGGAATAATAAGGGGTCCTATTTTGTAGGATTGCTGTGAACATCACATGACACGAGTCAGGTGTGTATCCTGGCACTGCGACTGGCACATCATAAGTATTCAAAAAAAAATCTCTCTTAAAAATGTTATAGGTGGGCTTCCCTGGTGGCGCAGTGGTTGAGAGTCCGCCTGCTGATGCAGGGGACACGGGTCCATACCCCGGTCCGGGAGGATCCCACATGCCGCGGAGCGGCTAGGCCCGTGAGCCATGGCCGCTGAGCCTGCGCGTCCGGAGCCTGTGCTCCACAACGGGAGAGGCCACAGCAGTGAGAGGCCCGCGTACCGCAAAAAAAAAAAAAAAATGTTATAGGTATGCTTCTTGACTCCCAAGGAGCTGAAAATTAAGTAGCAGGAGCTAGTTGAATATCAAGTAAAACCAGTAAGTAATAAGTAACAGGGAGGACAAAATAGGTGTGGCAGGGCATTGTGGAGAAGATGGGAAATGAATTGGGTCTTAAAAAATTAGAATGTGTCAGAGAAAAGTAAGGGTATTTCAGGAGAGGATAAGGACCATCCATCCATCGTTTCAACAAGTGTTTATGGAGAATTTAACTTTGTGCTAGATGCTGAGCACTGGAGAGAACAAGGTCCATTCTAGGATCGGTCAAATGATAAACACATAAATAGGTACTGTATTTAGGTAGTGATACATATTGCAAATAAATAAATAAAGTAGGGTAAGGGAAACAAAAATCATGGCAGGGGGTGGGCTACCATTTCAGATAAAGTAAGCAGGAGACTTCTGGACAGAAGCCTGAATGAAGTGAGGAAGGAAGCAATGTAGATTTCTGTGAGAGGAGCTTGAGGGCAGAAAGAAGAGCTAGTACAAAGTCCTGAGTCGAGATGGTGTTTAGTGTACCCAAAGGACAGGAAGAGGGCCAGTGCAACTGGCGTAAGAGTGAACAAGGGAAGGGGGGTTGAAGGGGCAGCCAGTAGCCAAGGTTTGGATTTTATTCTAAGTATGACGTGATGCTCCTGGTTATTTTAGAGCCGAGAGTGACAAAAGTTTCACTCGGGCTGTTATACAGAGCACAAATTATGTTGCCATGGTGGGAACGGGCGAGGGGGCAGGTAAAGAAGGAGGGGAAATGAAAGTTGGTAAAGATTGCCATGGGTCAGATGAGAGATGAGGGTGGGAGATCGGAACCGCATGGAAGGGCCCCAAAGTCGGGAGGAATCTGGACTCCAAGCACTAGGCGAGAATAACAACATTTCACCCCTCCCTACATGATCATGGCCGCAGAGCCCTTACTGTGTGCTTGGAGCCCTGCCAGGCCCTCCAAGTGCAACAATGCTTTCATTAAGCCTCATTCACAGACAAGACGTTGAGACAAAGGGGTTAAATGGCCCATCCAAAATCACACGATGAGGATGCTCTGAGAGCCTGACTGTCTGGTCTGTAGACCAGGGTCGGCAGAGCTGCAGAGCCTCTCAGGAGAGCCGTGGAAAGCTCTGTGCTCTGGACACCTGCCCTTGTGAGCAGTGCCCAGGTGGCCTTTCTGAAAGCACGGCTGGTTTGGAGAAATAAGCAGCGCCTCCAATCTCTACAGTAACAGTGGCTCTGTGTAGGAGCTTCCCCCTGGAATAGATTTTTTTTTTTTTTTTTAAGGCATTGATCCTGCCCCAGGGTGTTTTCCAGAACTTGCACTGCTCCCTAATTACCTAGTAATGCTGAGGGCTTATGAAAATGCTGCCATTTATGTGAGAAGGGGAGGTAAGACTGAAAGAAGGAGGGGAAAAAAAAAAAAAGATAGAAAATGCTGTTAAACCCGGCAGAGCTCCAGGGTGCACGATTACATTCTTTGGGGTGGTGCTCCTGTCACACACAGTCTGTGGAATATTTTGAAAACCTTCTGTAGGAACTGTGCTAAAGACATGACAAATATTATCATTATTAGCTTTTTCTACATCTTTTAAAACAGGGCCTTTCGAAAGCCACAGAGGCACCCTCTCTCTGATTGCATTTACCCAGTCTGTTAGCGGTCAGCGATGTGTTCTCAGATCCTAATTCTGATGGCTTCCCCCACCCTTGAATTGTTTCACACTAGAAGCCCAAAACATTCAAGCCAGAAGAGACCTTGGTACAACCCGCATGTTTTCCAGATGGAGATGTGAGGCCAGGGAGGTTTTCTTCCTCCATGGGCCTCTGCTGTCAAATGCACCCGCAGGGTGTCAGAGCCAGAACAGTCTGTAGCCATCACCTAAGGTACCCCTGTCATTTTACAGATGAGCAAACAGAGGCCCAGAGACAAAATGGACTTGTCCCCAAGTTGGCACTGGGGCTGGTGGTTACCGTCCACTGAACTAGAACTGGCACTCGGTAGCCTGTGGGCCAGATCAAGCCCAGAGACACTTCCCTCTGCCCTTTTTTTTTTTTTTTCTGTCCAAAGCAGTTGTTATACTTAATATATATATTTTAAAAAAAACCCCACACACAAAATCCATATTTCTTCTCTCTTTTGAAAGAAAAAAAAAATCAGATCTGTCCACCCTGGGCCTACATTTCCTTGTGGCAACAGTCAGCTGCCTCAGAGCCCTGCAACCACCTTTGCACAGGGCGTACAGGCTCTAGTTCTCTCTGTCCGCACAGCCTTCTCCCCAACTCGGAGGCTCACTTCATTCATCTCCCGGCTTGGCCCAAGGAGGCATGTGAATGTGAACCCCCTGGCCAACACCATTCTCCTTGATTTGTGTAAGGCCAAAGCCAAATAAATAAACCTGAGGCTATTTTGGCTACGTGGTGGTGGAACTTATAGTACGTGGAAGACATGAACCGGGATACGTCATAATTGATTAGGGGATTGGGCGCCATGCTATCTCTGGGGCACAATTTGAGCTACATTAGGAGAGCTTTTCTGCTGGCCTGTCAAACGCCTGGAGTCCCTCCATGAGATACTGGTCCATTTGGACTTTACGGGACACCCATCTCCAGGGATCCCATTTTAAAATGTGAAAAGTCTTGAAAGAAGATGAATCTCAGTTTTCTTCAATGCCATATAATGGAGAGGGAGACCAGAATGCGGTGCTGGTGTCTAGTCCCTGGTGTGCTAGTTGCTATGTGCCCTTAAGAAAGGTGTTTCAATCTCAGCACTACTGGTATTTTGGACCAGATAATTCGTTGCAGATCCTGTGCGTTGTAGAATGTTCAGCAGTATCCCTGGCCTCTACCCACCAGATGCCAATCACACCTCCCCAGTTGTGAGAACCACAAATGTCTCTAGAGATTGTCAAATATCCCCTGGGGGAGAAAAATCCCTGCCCGTTGATAACTACTGTCTTAAGCTAACCACCTAGCCACTCTGAGCCTTATTTCATCTGTAAAAATAGGTTCTAATTCCTGTCCTTGCATGGTCGTTGGGAGAATGAAATGACATGTAAGATGTACAAATGCTGTGTCAATCACAGTTTAACATGTATCTGTAGGGTCGGGTTGTCATCAATCACAACAGACTATGAACAGTCAAGTCTTTCCAGACTGATACTGGAGATGGCAAATAGATTGGGAGCTGTAGGGAGGGAAAGTGTGAAAAAACTAATGAAGGATGACATCAGAATACGCTACTTAGGGAATGTATGATACACAGTCCCAACCTCTGAGGCTGAGGCATAAGAAAACCACCTTGCACCAGTGGTCAGTCTCTTTGTCTTCACATGCATTCCTGGTCATAGAACCTTCACGCTAAAAACATCCCACGGCTCTCTACTGCCTGCCAGGAATTCAGTGGCTTCCAAATCCTGACCCTGGCCTTTTCAAGGTTTCGTATTTCCCTGCCCTCTCTTCCCAGTCTGCACCACTGGCTCCAGGCTCAGGGAGCATATGGCGTCCTCACCCGCCTTCCACCCCTGCAGGTGCTCTCCCCTTGGTTTGATGTCTTCCCTCAGGCCTCACTTTCTGCCTGTCCTTTCCTCCTTCCCAGCTCAGCTCTTCTGAAGCCCTGCTGGTTCCCCACAGACAGACATATTGGTAGCGTCCTCTTTTGCTCCCCAGTGTCGAGCTTACATCTCTATTAGAGCATGTGTTGTGGGCTGCCTTGGATGACATTTGGCTGGTTTCCTCTGTATTCCTCTTCCACCACGTTCACCTGGCTTGAGGCAGAGACTCTGATTCCCTTCCATAACCCCTGCACCTGACTCCCTGTTGGATACAGAGTAGGTTCTCTACCAACATTTGAATAGAAATAGGATAAACAGTTAATCCTAAATGTATTTGACCTAGATGACCAAGCTTGATATATGTAAGCCCCAGGTATACTTGATGATTGAATAATTATGTATTTAATAGGCCAAGGAGAGCCACTGACCATATTTGAGCAGGGCAATGACATAGGTAGAGCTATATTTTAGGAAAACCCATTTGACTATATGATTTATAATGATCATCAAAAATGCATCATTTTGACTCCGTTAAGCCCCTCTGCCCCGAAGTAAGCAAAGCAAATCTTACCCAATACAAGTAGGCGTTGAGGTTTTTCTAATTAATCCTTGCGAAGGGCTTTGAGATCTTGCTCTGAAAGGTGACAGAAGTGTGAAGCTTTCAGTGACAGCCTAATTATTATTATTACCAGGCACAAAGCTCAGAGAACTTAAAAGATCCCCAGGTACCATTCAAAATACTAAGAGACAAAAAATGCAAATGGAGAAATTTTAAGATGGAGTCATTGAATCACAGACCTGGCGTCCTGATCTGTTCTCACACCTTCCCGAGCTGGTACTGACACTGCCTCTACATCCCTGCCCAGTCCTTCCTTCTATTAGAGCCTAAGGGTTAATAGCTTGGACCTGATGGTAGAGGTTCCTGTGTTCAAATTCCCAATCTCTTCCCTGTTAGCAGTGAAACAGGGGTAAATGATGAGGCCTCAGTCTCTTTATCTATAAAATGGGGATTAGGGCCTTCCTGGTGGCGCTGTGGTTGAGTCTGTCTGCCGATGCAGGGGACACGGGTTCGAGCCCTGGTCTGGGAAGATCCCACATGCCGCGGAGCAACTAAGCCCGTGAGCCACAACTACTGAGCCTGCGCGTCTGGAGCCTGTGCTCCACCACAAGAGAGGCGGCGATAGTGTGAGGCCCGTGCACCGCGATGAAGAGTGGCCCCCACTTGCCGCAACTAGAGAAAGCCCTCACACAGAAACGAAGACGCAACACAGCCAAAAATAAATAATTTTTTAAAAAATGGGGATTAGATTACCTGCCACAGGCATTATTGAACAAGTAAATGATGCCCGCAACACTGCTTAGCAGAGCACCTGGCCTGTGGGAAAGAATAAACATTAGCTGTAAAATCACTTGAGCTAATTAATACATGTGAAAGTACAGAGGAAACCATACAGCATCTGACCTCCAAGTTGTTCCTAGTTTAGGGGCTCCATGGACAGTCAGATATTTCTTGCAAATCCCAACACTTGTCCTGTGTGTGCATGTGATTATGTAATCTTGGTGAGGGAAGAGAGGAGTTTTTGATAAAATGGCCTAGTCAAGTGGCAAAGCAAAATTAGGTCCAAAGTCTATTCTCTCCTGTTCTAACTGAGCAAAAATGGACTTTCCTTTTCTTGGATTTTCATCTGTTGGGTGGGAGTTCTGACCAGGGCAGTGGGCCAACTGGTAATTTCCAGAGCATTCAAGTTCATAGGTCGAATTGTATGCTGGTCCTGAAGGTCCAGACTCCCATCTTATCAGATCTATGTCTTTATGATTTAATCCCTGGAGCCTTGTGTTTTTTTCATCTGTAAAATAAGAGTCAGGGCCACTTCCCAGGGCTGGTATGAGAAGACAGCGAGGTAACCCTGTGAAGCTTGTTCAGAAAGTGTAAAGTCCTGTGACTGCTTGGACTGCTGCTTTGCAACCCACACAATTTCTCTGAACACAGCTGTCCTCTTTATAGGTTGCTTCAGCAGAAGCGCCTGTCCGGGAAGGTCTATGGAGTTCCAGTTTACTCTAGACAGGACCAGAATCCAGAGATCCCTGAAAGAAGCCTGGATCCTCTCACTAGAATCCCTGCAAAATGACTCATGTAATTGCTCTGTGTAAGTATCCTTAGCCTTTATTGTACACCCACACGATTCTGATGCTATAGATTCCTCTGGAATGCAGGGGAAGGGGACTCATCTTAAATGCACAGGATTGAAGAGACCACCAATTCCCCTTGTAAAGGCAGCAGGGACCACCAAATGTCCAAGTCAAGACACCTGCCTTCCAGAGCCTTGGGTCTGTCTTCCGGTCATTCCTCCCAGTGTGGGAGGTGGGTAGCTTTTTTCCTTTAAAGCTCCTAGGAGGGATTTCTAGGGTCTTCCCTCAGGAATTAGTTGTAGGAATAATTGGGCCAGTGGAGTGCACGAGATATATCCAGCACAGACCTCGCGCTCCCAGAAAAAGTGACCTAGATCAAGCAGCGGGTGGATGGAGGACTACTGTGGGGACCCCCTGCCACCTACTGACTTGCAGCTGAACCCACATTCCCAGTTGCATCTGCCAGGCTGGGGGCTGGGGGAGCCGGGGCAGAGAGAGCTGAGGAAGGCGGGGGAGGGCGAAGGGGACCGCAGGGCTGTCCCTTTCGGGCGAGCAGGCTCCAGGTATCACACCCCCTCACCCGCCCGCCCAGCCAGCCATCGGCACACCCAGCAAGGAGACTAAGGTGAGGATGAAGAGGCAGGGGGTGATGCTGGGGAGCCTCGGGAACTGGCTCGCTGGTGGGTACTGGCGTAGAGCTGGCTGCCTGTGAGAGCGTGAGGGGGAGAGCGAGAGAGCAAGGGAGGGAGAGGGAGGCAGGCTGCGAGGAGAGGAGAGCAGAGGAGAGGGAGAGGGGGAGCAGCGCTCAGCTCGCAGGAGGACAGGCTTCTCTTTTCCGTGCTCAGTTAATCTGGCTGTCAGTTGGTGTTAACGCTGCAGTTTAAGCGCTGGGATTCCAAGGGAAACAGACAAACCTCGCAGAAGGCAGGCAGGAAGCAAGCGAGGAAGGAAGGAACGGCAGGAGGAAAAGAACAGGCAGAAGAGAGAGAGGAATAAAGGGAAGGGGGGAAAACACCAAATCTATGATCGGACCTGGGCTTCTTTTTCGCCAATGCAAAAAGGAATATGCAGCACATTTTTGCCTTCTTCTGCACCGGTTTCCTAGGCGCGGTAGTAGGTGCCAATTTCCCCAACAATATCCAGATCGGTGAGTGAGAGGGGCAGCCTCGGGAGGGACTTTCTGGGTCTGGGCAGTTTTTTGTTTTTTTTGGGAGGGGGGAGGGGGGTCTGTGTCCCCTCCCCCCAGCCCCACTACGGGCTGTCTTGCTTGGCTGTCTATGCAAAGCTGTCCGGTGATGTGAAGACTTGGACCGCTGGCATGGGGAGGGGTCTTCTCTGGATGGGATGCGGGGCAGAGAAGGGAAGTGCGCTCCCACACAGACACACACACACACACACACACACACACACACACACAGGCAGACACAGGTCCTCACACACCACTCACATTCTAGGCATGAGCATGTGAAATGGAGGACCCACTGCTTTGGAGGAAAAACAATCAGGCTGTAACAAGGAAAGGGGTGGTGGGTGTTTAAGGAGTTAACTCCGTGGCTTGGTAGATGGTGCCCGATTTCACCTGTTTATATAAATATGTGTGGTGTGTGTGATTATGGATTAAATATGCACATATATATTTGAGAGAGGCGGTGATTTCTCACCTGGGGGAGGGGAAAGAGACCCTCTAAAAGAAAGAATGAAGGATGCTGGGTTTATTGCAGCCACTAAAATAATGCTAAAAAGGCCCCCCACTCTAGGTGAAGGGGGCTCTCTCTCCTGCTCTGGACTCTTCTAGCTGCCTTCTGTCTGCTGTCTGCCATGCTGGGCTGGTGGTCCCCACTCCTCCGGTTCTGGAACTTCCTAGCCTGCCTTTTTTCCTCCTCCTTCCATCTCCCACTCCTCTTCGATTTCTCCATCCACAGACACGGTCTACCTTTTACACACACACAAACACACACATCCACATGCTCCTCTCCCCTCCTCTTAGCTTTCCCCATCACTGAGCTCCAGCCTCTCAACTTGGAGACAGGTTTCAACATGCTGCATGCTTTTCTGTTCCCCATTTCCCCTTCCTGGTTGTCACGCTCCTCAAAGGACCCTCACCCTCCCTGTATTTATGGGGCAGCTGACAGCTATTGCTCCTCCTAATAATAACGGGTGAAAGCGAAACAAACAGAAGCAGTAACACCAATAACAACGTGTGTCCACAAGGGCTCGGGGATTCAGTATGACCAGCATCTCAGGGCTGTTTATGTCCCGGAATCCAGCAAGCTGCTTTGCTTGGAGGCATCTTGGTGGGTCTGGGTTCTGATTTCTCTCCCCTGACACGGACACTGCTCCACTAGGGAAAGTTCATGTTCCTAGGAGTTTGTGTCTCTTGTGTGCGTGTGTTTGTGGGGGGATGTGGTGCAGGTGGTCTTTTGTTGGGCACGTACGTGCGGCAGTATCAGTCTCCTTTGGCCTCTCCAGTGTGCTGGCTCTGAGGGTGGCTACAACAGCCATGGAGTAACTTGCTTTGTTTCCTGACACCTGTTAAGCTACATTCTGAAGTGTGTCTGTATATGTGTGTTAGTGCCTTAGACGCAAAACAAAACTTCCTGCCTCTGGGGAAGCTTCTCTTGCAGCCCAGCCTATAGCCACCTACCTCCCCACCCCCACCCGCTCTCTTTCATTCATTGCAGGGGAGGAGGAAGCCAGGGAAGTGTTTGGGGTGTGGTCATCTGGGGGGGGAGGGGGGAGCATCAGAATCAAGAAGGATTTTTTTGTTTTTGTCCTTTAAAATGGAGGCATATGACCACGTATAAATCACTTGCTCTTACGTGTGCCTCTTCTTTACGTTGGTGCTTATGTACTGCCCATACTTTGCTGATTGGAAATACTTGTCTTAAGATATGAGGACTTGCTTTCTCCAAGTGTATTTGTGTATATTGCCGTGGATATATAAAGGCACAGGGTGTTTTGTGTATACGTAGAGATGCTTGCTTATGTATCTCTGCAGATTTTTCATCATATTTTGCCCCAACTTGTTTGTTCAACTGATTGAACCATTGTTTTTGTTTTCACATAAAAGGTTGAAACGTTCAATTGTAGAACACATGCTGAAAATATCGCAGCCACCAGATAGTACTTGATTCTACTCGTACTGCCTCTAACAAAAGCCTTACAATTTGTTTACTGGTTGTTAAAAACAAATACATATCTACTGTATAAGAAGTTAGAAGTGTGTCACATCGGGATTGGGATTCCTAAGGAATCTGAGATCAACTTCTACGTAAACATTCATTATAGTTCAGTCTCTGGAAACTGCTGACTTTACTTCACAGAAATGCATTTTAATTTATTTATGTGTCCACAGTAAATACAAAGGTAAGGTGTGTACTCTTGTTTCTTGGAACAGGAGCCCCACCAGGCCCCTTTGCTCTGCTTTTTACTAGAATAGAATGTTTGCATCCTCTAGATATCCTTAAGCCCCCAGAGCTTTGAAGCCCAAGGTTCTCCCAGGCAAATAAATACGACGGCAATCCCTTATGTAACAAGTCGTTCCTGGGATCATGAGTGGTGAAAGAAGCAGCAAAACACTGTTTGCAGAAAATCAGTTTTCAGAGGAACTGAATAAACCTTAGAGGATTGTCATACAGGTCTTGCTAGGTCAAAGACTACAAGGGTCGAAGTCAAAGCAAACGGTTATAGTGCTGGAGAAGCTCATAGGCTCCCAGAGCTAGAGTTTACTCTGTAACATATATTAGCACTACTTCCCGTAAGGCTCTGTGATAAGAAACGGGTCCGATACAGGAAAAATTAGGCACGGCTAGGGTTTACGTACATGCAAGAGCACAGGCAGCCTAAGAGGCTTGAATGAGAAAGGAGGAAGAAAAACTCCAAAACGCTCCTGTTTTCTCTGACCTGAACTGAGTTGAGGGGTGAACAATCAAATATTTGGTCAGTGACAGATGTTAGAGCCCTTGGCACATAAAAGCTCATCTGTGGAACTTGAAGCCTCAGGGTCCAGTTGAGTCTATGTGAATTCTGATCCCCACTACTAGAGGCAACACCTAGTGAATACGGCCTGGGGAGAAGAAAAGGGCCCATCTGGGGTGGGCTGTTGAGGAATCAAACCGGTCTCTAGCCCAGATACCATGTTGCATTTTCTTTCCTCACAGGGGGATTATTTCCAAACCAGCAGTCACAGGAACATGCCGCTTTTAGATTTGCTTTGTCGCAACTCACAGAGCCCCCAAAGCTGCTCCCCCAGATTGATATTGTGAACATCAGTGACAGCTTTGAGATGACCTATAGATGTAAGTAATTGCTTCTATTTCTGAGATTTCTTTCTGCGATCGACCAATGAAGGGAGGGCCTGTACGTAGGTGGCGATGTTGCAAAAAATGACGAGGTGTCATCTGTATTCGTAACAGAAAGCCCTCCAAGAAAAATTTCCAGGGCCTTTTGAGTGATTCCATCAGTTGGTATGTTAGATCCTGTAGCATTTCATAGAATGGGTTTGCTTTTTCACTGCCAGATAACTTTCAATGCCAGCACGACGAGGACTGGGGTTGACTGAATCTCCCCTACACCTCGCAGAGGTTTCCTGGTTCCATTGAGAGTTTCCCACTTAGGAAACTTCTGAGAGGCGTAGAATAAAAGGTTCTGACTTAGAAAATGTGGCTTAAAGTGCTTACACCTTTCCTGTGCACAGTTAAAAGGAGAAAACGTCGCTATAGCTTGATAAGGAAGGATAGCTGAGAAGGTGTCTATTTGGTTTCCCATTTTTAGAAATGACCAATAATGATTTTAAAAAATTGATGCCTCGGGCTTCCCTGGTGGCGCAGCGGTTGAGAGTCCGCCTGCCAATGCAGGGGACACGGGTTCGTGCCCCGGTCCGGGAAGATCCCACATGCCGTGGAGCGGCTGGGCCCGTGAGCCATGGCCACTGAGCCTGCGCATCTGGAGCCTGTGCTCCGCAATGGGAGAGGCCACGACAGTGAGAGGCCCGCGTACCGCAAAAAAGAAAAAAAAAAATTGATGCCTTGATTATTTCCAAAATACTTTGAAGTGACGGATGGTTTACACAGTTTTTAGGATGGCCTTTGAGCACAAAACTGAACAGAGGTGATCCCAAGAAGGAGAAAGGAGAGGCCAATTTCTGCCATCTGAACAGAATGCATTATAAAATGCGGGCAACAAACACCATTCTGAGTTTTTCTGACAACTAGGGCTGAAAAGAAAACCTGTGTGGTGGCATGATTGCCATTTGAAGACAGGTGAAAGCATAAAATTTAATCAGTAGAGACATTGTTCCCTCCAGGGATTAAGCTCAAATAGGAATTGATGGCATGGAAGTGTGAGCTGAATGGGCAAGAACAACTTGAAAGTGGATTAAATTGGCACTGCAGGCTCTGGGTGCCACTGTGGCCATGGTGGCTTCTGCTGAGCTGTAGATGGCAGAAGGCATGCACCATATTTCCTTCATTGCTTTCCCACATTCCCCTCCCGGTGAGCTCTCCATGATTTGAATTGAACACATTCAAACTGAGAATTCAGCATTCTCCCTATCCCTAAGACCACTCATAAGAAAATGTATATGCAAATTCCAAGAATTATAATTATTCCAATTACTCAGCCATAAAAAAGAATGAAATAATGCCATTTGCAACGAGATGGATGGACATAGAGCTTATCATACTAAGTGAAATAAATCAGAGAAAGACAAATATCATATGATATCACGTATGTGGAATCTAAAAGAATGATACAAATGATCTTATTTACAAAACAGAAACAGATTCACAGACACAGAATACAAACTTATTGTTACCAAAGGGGAAAAGCGGGGAGGGGGATAAATTAGGAGTTTGGGATTAACAGATACACACTGCTATATATAAAATGGATAAACAACAAGGACCTAGTGTATAGCACAGGGAACTATATTCAGTATCATGTAATAACCTATAATGGAAAAGAATCTGAAAAAGAATATATATATATGTGTATATATATGTGTTTGTGTGTGTATATATATATATATATATATATATATGACTGAATCACTTTGCTGTACACCTGAAACATTGTAAAGCAACTATACTTCAATAAAAAGAAGAGTTATAATTATTTCAGATTCCATTTACTGAGGACTTACTGTGTGTCAAGAACTATGATAAGTATTTTATGGACAATTATAGTAACATTCATTACCGTTTATTGAACATCCACTGTGGCCCTGCGACGCACTAATTGCTTTTCATGTGTTAGTTTGTTTAATCCTCACGGGAGCCCTGCAGTGCTCTATATTATCTTCCTTTTAGAGAAGAGGAAACTAAGGCTGCAACAGGTTATATAACTTGTCCAGGGTCACCCAAGAAGTAAATGGTGGTCTTGTGACCCCAAGGTACATGTTTCTGAGCACTGCGATAGATACAGAGATCCCGTGGTAACTTGATCAATTTCACTGAGATTACCCCAGAAATAACAGGAAATTTTCAGAGTTTTATAAGGCAGTGGCCTGATAAAGCACCTAGGCAGAAAACCTTATAATGCTTCAAATTGTAGCCATGATTTTGCACAGGAGTGACCCACTGAATAAATAAAACAGCAATTCTGCATTCTGGTAATGCTGAGGTTGAAAATCTTGTCAACTGTGTTACTGACTACCCTTAAAACTGAGCTGAAGTTTAACTGTTGAATTGTAGTTCTGTGAAACCATCTCCCTGGAAAGCTAAAATAATATTGAGTAGGTATTTGGTTATTAGATAACCTGCCATTTCTTTCAATATGGCTTAAAGGAGAATTTTTCAAGGGAGGATTTAGGTGTGGGCATCAATGTATCTAAAAACCACCAGAGATTACGCATAACCTATTGCATGCGTGTGCATATTTTAATTTATTCCCTGGGTAGAGGTTCCATAGCTTTTGTCACCCTCTCAAAGGGATCCATTACTCTAGGATTATTTGCTTAGGGAATACACATGGCTGGCATGTGTATTCACTCATACTTCTGAGAACTGTCTACAACAGAGCTCGGTGGAAAGAGATGTTAACTGCTATTCTAGTGTCAGGTGTTGACGGACAGGACAAAATAATAAAAGACAAAAATTGGAGGAAATGTTCTAAGGCAAAAGGTGGTGCTTCTGTACCGTTATCTTAACAACCCAAGACTTGATCTCTAATAGGGTTGTTGGCCTTTTATTGGAAGGATTGAAATGTGATACAGGCAATGTCATCCACTGTGGTTAATGAACCGGAAGTGAGTGGATATGGGTTCTTGAACTTGATTCCTGCCATATACCAGTGTATAGTTTTCTATGAATTTGATCATTCTTCTTTTTTCCCCCCAAACTGTTCCTGTCTTTATTTATTTTTTTAACATCTTTATTGGAGTATAATTGCTTTACAATGGTGTGTTAGTTTCTGCTTTATAACTAAGTGAATCAGCTATACATATACATATATCCCCATATCTCTTCCCTCTTGCATCTCCCTCCCTCCCACCCTCCCTATCCCACCCCCTAGGTGGTCACAAAGCACCGAGCTGATCTCCCTGTGCTATGCGGCTGCTTCCCAATAGCTATCTATTTTGCATTTGGTAGTGTATATATGTCCATGCCTCTCTCTCACTTTGTCACAGCTTACCCTTCCTCCTCCCTGTGTCCTCAAGTCCATCCTCTAGTAGGTCTGCATCTTTATTCCCGTCTTACCCCTAGGTTCTTCATGACAATTTTTTTTTCTTTTTAGATTCCATATATATG
This sequence comes from Delphinus delphis, assembly GCF_949987515.2. NCBI lineage: Eukaryota > Metazoa > Chordata > Mammalia > Artiodactyla > Delphinidae > Delphinus > Delphinus delphis. The sequence goes on along the minus strand of NC_082685.1, from coordinate 44,165,291 downwards.
CATTAATATACGGTATTTGTTTTTCTCTCTCTGACTTACTTCACTCTGTATGACAGACTCTAGGTCCCTCCACCTCACTACAAATAACTCAATTTCATTTCTTTTTATGGCTGAGTAATATTCCATTATATATATGTGCCACATCTTCTTTATCCGTTCATCTGTCGATGGACACTTGGGTTGCTTCCATGTCCTGGCTATCGTAAACAGAGCTGCAAGAATTTGGTCATTCTTCAAACGTTTCTTCAATGCTATGAACTGATATGGTCATTGGAAAAACAGATGATAAAAGGTCCTTACTCTTAAATGGCTTACAGTCCAATGGGGACTCTGCTGTGTGTCCAAGAACTGAGAGGGTACTGGGCAATTGGGGTAGCTATGGTGGCAATGTAATTTCCACCCTGCCTGTAAGATTCTTTGTTAACTTTCATCTGAGACTAGCGAACCCTTTGGGGCTGTGTCCACTGTGATCCATTGGTCTGGGAAAACTGATATCTGTCCCAATTTGGATTGAGTAAAAAAGTGTCGAAGGGAGCAGAGAGGTTTTAGGTATGATGCCTTAACTAATCATTTATTGAAAACTAAGAAAGCATCTTACTGAGATTTAATTTCATGTGCTTTTTTGAAATCTGGACTAGTAGTTAACCTTAAGTTAACTCTCCAAGTCTTACCTCCAGAAAATAACCAAATCTTTATTTTTTCATCATTTTCCTGTCATTTGTTTTTTTCCTATACATTTTGCTATTCATGATCCTTCCACCAGAGGGTGGAGAAGGGAAAGGAGAGGAAGTATAACATGAACTATTCCTGCTAGATGTATTAGCAACAGGGGACATTAAAAAGGCAGAGTGGTCCTTAGAGGGTAGGGAATGCAGGGGAGAGTATCGCTAATACCTCCAGGCAAGATGAGAGTTCTGCATCTTCTTTGCATTCCATCTTTCCTTCTTTCCTTTTCCACCATCATTAAGGGATAAAGTCTGAATCAGCAACCCAAATGCTTTAGGATCTCCTCTGAGTATATACTTCCAAGCCCGCAAGGGCAGGAGTTGAGGGGTCTGTCCATAGAGGTGGTAGTTACTGACTAGCTGCTCAGCTTATCTTGGTGTCTTTATGGTAAGTATAAATAAAGGGACAGATGAAATACTAATTGGGGTTCCTATTAGATTTCTGAGGAGCACTGTTGCAACTTAATCCTTACTTTTCATTTATTCATCCATTTATTTGTTCAGCAAATACGTGCTGAATTTCCACTGCATGCCCAGCGCAGTGCCAGGTGCTAGGAATATAACGGCCAACAAAGAAGACACAGCTTCTCTCCCTGTGGGAGTTACAGTTTAGCCTAGAGATCCTCAAACTTCAGCGCACAGAAAATTCACCCACGGAGCTTGTTTAAAGCAAGACTCAGGGGCAGACTCTGGACTTCCTGAATCAGAATATTCAGGAGCTGGCCCTGGGGAGATTTGACAGCAGGTAATATGGGCATCCCACTTGACGAAGCTCTTTAATACCCTTGTATTCCTCTAGCAAGCAGTTTTTGAGCCCTTAACCAAGTCCAGGCGTGGTGCTAAGCACTAGAAATGTAGACAAAAGTAAGACATGTTCCCACCCAGGAGGACTTTATCCCTAGTGAAACCAACCGTCCTATAAAGAGAAGTTAAAAATGTAATGTTGTAAGTGTTACAGCAGTCACTTGCAGGGAGTGTTAGAGATGCTTTGAAAAGCGGGGTTGGCCTCTCAGAGGGTGGTGGTTGATTTGAGTCTCACTGATAAATGGAAGCTTTCTAAGAGGTCAAGGTGAGGGGGCCAAAAGGAAATGAGGCAAGTGTGTTCCAGGCAGAGGGAAGAGCGTGTGCAAAAGAAAAGAGAACGCTTTACCTAGTTCTTCCCCTGCTCTGACCTCCTGTGTCACTCCACGCTGGGCCTCTCATTTGCCAGTTGTCAAATGCTGAGGAAGGGGTGACCCAATGGCTATCCCCAAACCACTTTCAGCACAGTGTTTAAGAAGCATTGAATTGCACGTCAGAATTTGGGTATCTTAGCTCTCTTTGAAATTTCAAACCATTTGGCAACACTGGACCCTGGGTCTACATAGCCCCAGTTGGCTAGGATGGGAGTATCCCACCTGCATGGCTTCTCTCTCGAGCAACCCACTTCTCTCCTTTTCTTCACCTGCCTGGCTCCTGGAAGCATTGAGCTTTTAAGCCCCAGTTGATTTGCTCTGCAATGTTGCCTGTGTTGTGTGTTTAGAGGTCAACCCTACCACCAGAATGTGAACTGCTGTTCAGAAAGACCATGTTTAGCTGTTGTTTGGTGTTGCTGAGAACACCTGGCACAGGGCTATTCCCTTAACACAAATGAACAAATGTTTCCAGGAATCAGAGAGTGACACAGCATAGATGCTGGGAGCTTAAATAACAATCAGATGGAATGCAGTGTGCCTATTTCCAGTGGGTCTCCCTCTGTCGTGGACCTACTTAGGAAGCCCAAGGGCATTCTCACAAGATGTTGGGTGCTGGCAACAGACACACGGCCTCTTAGCTTTTGCCTGAGCAGCCCTCATCGTTTTCAGAACTGCAAACTAACAGTTCCAGAGACTTGTTTTGCCTGACCTGCATGATGCTTTTCAAAATTCGGGATAAAAATCCGAATTTCTGGCTTCTTTGGAAAACTTTAGGGCATCAGGCAACTATGGACCCACATTCCTGCTCCGCTTCTACTGTCTAGAGCTGAGAAGTGCTGACCGATTTAAGTATAAGGTATAATCTCTCAAGTTTACCGAAGTCCTGACCACTCCTTATCAGACATGTGGCCAGTATAACAAATTATGTTACTTGGCCAGGCCTGTAAGTAGGCCAACGTGCTCACACCTGATTTATACACTTCAGCACCTGCCATTTTATTATTTTATTTTAATAATATCTATTCCTCACCCTGCAATAAACAGTAGAGGCCACGAAAGATATGTAACTCCTGCTCTCAAAAAACTGGTCTAGGGAATTCCCTGGAGGTCCAGTGGTTAGGACTCCACGCTTCCACTGCAGGGGGCACGGGGCCAATCCCTGGTCTGAAAACTAAGATCCTGCAAGCCGTGTGGCACAGCCAAAAAAAAAAACAAAATTGATCTATATGTACTCATGAAACTGTTGGGAAGATAAACAAGGATTATTCTGAAGACCTACCATATGCCAGAGACTTCACATATGTTGTCTTATTTATACTTTATAATAATCTTGAGAGGTTATTATCTCCATTGTATAGATGATGCTACTGAGAGTGAGAATGATTGAGTGTCTTCTCCATATTACCCAGTGAAGAAGAGCCCAAACTAATATGTGAAGCCAGCTTTGCAAACTCCAAAATTCGCTGAGCTTTCACCCTTTTAAGACAGAGGAACATTATGGACACAAACCAAGTGAAACGGCAGGAAAAGAGCCCAACACAAGAAGTGGCAAAAGAAGTGAAGTTTACGATTCAGGATTAGGTGCTAAGACTTCCAAGGCAGAGGCAGATGGCTGTGGATGAGGAATACTTCTTGCAGGAGGTGGAACTGGTGCAGGTACTGAAGGGTGGAGCCGGTTTGGGGCGTGTCCTGAGAGGAGGGTTTTTGCGCGGGTAGAGTCACAATATTTCTCCTCCCCTCGTCTCTACCACTACGGCATATATTTATTTTTGCAAGGTGTTCAGACTTTACCTCTTGCATCCATGCTGAGCTCCCGGTCACAAGGCAGATGTCTGCATTTCTCTGGTTGATGTTACAGTGTGATTGTGGTTTCTCCATCTTCACCTCTGCCCTCACTTTGAGACACACAGGCCCCAACATTGTCTGTGCCTGACTCTTGGTTCTTACGATAATATTGATGATCATAAGTTTTTTGATGCAGAAGAGTGTGAACACTGCTTCCTCTGATTAGTTTGAAGACTTCTGCTGCGATGGGTGAGATTACTATTCTTTTAGATGCTCAAGATTAAGTAGTCATATAGGACATTTGGGAAACAGTTAAGATTCATTTATGTGTTCATGCGTTCCTTCAAAGCACTTTTACTATTGCCCCCTATGAAGCATATGTACCATTACAGCCCCTCTCATACCCTTGCAGACAGCATTCATTGATTACAGAATTCTTTTCCACTGAATCTAGACATGGCTTTAAATTCCCTCTCACCAGAACATTCCAGGCAGTGACTACAAACTGGTCAGAGTTGCAGTTGATACACGAGATAAAATCCATTTGCCATTACAAGGCATTACACTAGGAATTGGGGGAGATGAAATGCATTAGTCATTGATTCTCCCCTTAAGGGGCTCAGGTTCTTACAGAGAAAATAGGCATGCACAAAAAACTGATATAATGGAGAGGTTCTCTGCACTCCCCTTCTCTCACTCACACACACATTGAGAGAAGGGAAGGAAAACTTCCAGTTGGAGGAATCAGACCAGGTAGGTAGAAGGGCAGGTGGAATGTTGATGGGAAGATAGGAAGATACACACGTGTCCACACACACACACACACATACACGCACACACCAAGTCTGACCAGTGAAGAGTATATTGGATTGAGATTTGAAGACATGGACTCAAGTGCTGGACTGTTTTCTTGAGTCATTCATGTGTTACTTCAGAGGCCCACGCCCATGCTTATTTGTACGATGAAGCTCCTATGACCGCTAAGAGTCCTTCTAGGGCTACATTTCAATGATGAGAGTGCGTGGAAAACTCCAGGAATACATAATTAAGAGAAGAAGCTTTTGTACCAGGCTTTGGCTGGACAGAGGCTCACTAAACAAATTGAGACTCTGAGAAAAGCTCTGAACCCTGTCCACCGAGTTGCACAGCCAAGCTACATTTGTATGCAGATACAGGGGAATTAAGCCAACCATGGGCCTCAGGTGCATTCATTCAATATCCCACTAGTATTTATGGAGTGCTTACTATTGTGAACAAAAACAGAAAGCAGCCCTGTGCTCATGGAGCTTACTGGCTAGTAAGGGATGCAGCTATTAGTCAAATAATCATACAAATGAGGGCATGATTATAGATCAGGATAAAGACGTGAAAGAAGGGGCCGTGATTCAGTGAAAGCATATTACAAAGGAACCGTCTTTGGGCAGAGAGGTGAATAGGTGTTTGAGCTGAGAACTGAAGGCTTTTGGTGATGTGGTGTCGGGAACAGGAGGAATATTCTAGAAGCTTTCCGGGCAGAGGGCTGATAAGGGTGAGGCTGGTAAGGGGTGCGGGAGTATGGGGCTGGGGACGGTGGCAAGGGCCAGGCCTGGTGGGCCCTGTTATGGAATTTGACCTTTAGCCCAAGCGCTGTGGGAAACCCACTGAAGGGTTCAAAGCAGAGAAGTGTCACGTTCAGATGTCTGCTTCTCACCGGGAATCAGAGGCTCAAGAACACCTGGCCGCTTTCAGGTCCCCTGGAGACTTTTTGCTAATGTCTTTGTTCCTTTACTCCCGTCCCCAGTTTGGGATGGAGTCTGGCAAAGGAAAGGGGACAGACGCTGGGGGCAAGGGGAGGCTCTTGGCTGGGCGCAGGGGTCATATGCCGTATGTGGCTCTGTGGTGTGTCTGTGGATGTGCTCTCGGAGACGAAGCTGATCCAGCAGAGGGCCAAGACATTTGGTGAGTATGTGTGCGGAGGCAGAGAATCATCTAGAACTCCACTTAATTTATCAGACGGGAAGGCTACACTACACTGAATCCTGGCCTCCATTCAAACCGGGCAACTCAATGCTCCTCAAGTTCACACTGCTATTTCCTCCACCTACACACTACGCCTCCCATATTCCCTTATCGAAATTCTGTCCCTCTGGTCTGTCCTAGCTCTTGCATCATCTTCTCTCCTCATCCTCCCTTGCCCCAGACCCTCACATTCACACTCTCCTCTGTCCCGTAGCCCTTTGTATCTTCCTTGTAGCAGCTGTCACACTTAGCCCTGGGTTTTAGCTGCCTGCACCCTTATTTTATCTGCCCCACTGGACTAAGCAACTGGGGGGCAGTGACCTTGTTTTCTTTAGCTTCCCATCACAGTCTCCACCAGAGAACAGTGTGTGGTGGTGCTAGTGAAACGAATGAATGAATGAGTGAATGAATGAATGCATAGCTGTATATTATGTAATATCAATGGCAGGGATGAAAATAAGCCTGCATTATTGCTGTTTATGGGGTAGTATTTGGATATTATGAATTCTGAGAGTTCCAGCAGGCTGTGTTGTAAATTCCCGTGGAAGACGATTATAATAACTGTAGCTGGAAAGTGACGGAGGTGAAAACCAGTTATAAGTCCAATCAAAAGCTCATTCCAGCTCCTTCTAGACGATTGTCAGTCAGGGTCCAAAATAAGGTATAAGGCTCCATTTTCTAAATAAAGGATTTCCGGTTCAAGGCCTGGCTCTGCCGTGGATGCCTTGTATGGCTTGGGCAAGTCAATTCTCTTTTTTGAACCACAGTTGCTTTCAAATGAAGGTAATAATTGTACCACTGATATGTGGTTATTGGGAGAAGGAGTAAATGATTGCTAATTTCCAATCAACTTTCTACTCAATAAAATGGCATCAAGTAGGTAATTTTTTTCTCCCTTTTTCACAGATGAGGAAGCTGACTTCTCAGGGGAGTGAGGGGGCAATGGCTTGGGTTTCTGGTTCCATCCCTAGACATGTGCGGGCTGGGAGGGCTTTCTTCATTTCAGTGTCTGCTGTGTCTGCCTACTCCCTTGTGGATGCTATAGCTCCCCTCCTGTGGCAGCAGCCCTCCTCCCCCGGTGTCAGTGCCTGCTTCTTGTGTAACACAGCCCTGTGCCCTTTCAAGGGACCTGTGCTGCTGCGTGGCAGCTGCAGTCAAGGTGTGCAGTGTACAGAGGTTACTGGAAATCTCTTTCTATGCCCGACCACTCCCATGACTTTGGTGTATCACAGCTTGCTGTTCCAAGTGCATAGGGAAGCCCAAGGTCATGGGAGGTCCAGATCCCAGGGAATGCAGGCAAAATCGGGGTTAAGGAGGCAGCTGGAGGCTAATGTCATTACATGGAATCTCTAGGATGGAAATGAACTTTTTGAGACTAACTTTTATTTCGTGTACAAAAGTAGCAGGCATATTATAGAAAGCCATGTGGACACAAACACCAAACAAAATAAAATTTGTGTAATTATAATATTAAGGATAAACTCCCCATCTTTTTTCTGAATATATCAATTAAAAAATTAAGAGTATATTTATATTACTGGCTAAGAACATGATTTTTTTACTCAGTGTAACACGTGTTACTTTGAACATCACACATTCATCTTAATGTCTTCTTAAAAGCTCAACGTACACACATACCCTAACTTACTTCATCTATTGCCTGTTATTGGATATCTAGTTTATTTCCAAATGCTTTTTCCTAAAAATAATGCTATGATAATCATCCCAATAAAAGTTTAGTCATTTGTATATATCATTCTGATTTTAAGAGCATTAGAGACCAGTGGGGACAATTTCCAATGAGATTTAATAGAAAGGCATATACAGGAATTGAAATAAGTTGTTCAATGCCAGCTTTCACATTGACTTGTATGACCTTGAGAAATCTTTGTGTCCAGTTTAGTTTCCAGATGTATAATATGGGGTGATAATACCATATTCTCAGGGTTATTAGAATAGGCAAATGCCATTACTTACATGAAAGAGCTTTAAAAATTCAGAAATGCTAGACAAATGCAGGGTAATATAATTAACTAGGTATTTTGTCTATTAACACAGTGTTTTTGGCTCAAGAAATTACTGCTTATAGGGACAAAGGGGCAACCCCATTTGGGCAGTGAGTAGTCAGGACTCTATTGGTGACAAGTGATAGAAAACTAACTGGATAGTTTTGACTTCAGGTACAGCTAGATTCAGGGGCTTGAATGATATCATCAGGCTGCAGATAGACCCTCTACCTTTTGGGGCTTAGCTTTTCTCTAAGCTGGCTTTATACTCATGTGTCAGCTCCTGGCACAGCCAGCCTACACCTGCCCATCTCAAAGTCCAATGGAAAGGGAACTTCTCTTTTGCCCTCAGTTCCACAGAAGTCCTAGGTCTGATGTCACTGAATAAAAATCAGGACACATGCTCATTTCTGAACATGACACAGTGGCCTGCATATTCTCTTCTTTAGGTCATTCTATGCCTAGTCATATGGTCATTCTTAGAGCTTGGGGCAGTGAGAAGTACCAAATGGATTGTTGGTTTCATTCAGTCTATCCAAACTACGTGGACCTGGGGGAGCAGTAATTCCTCCAAAGGAAATCAGGATGCTATTATCAAAACAACGGACATTAGATGCTCAATAGGCAAGAAAAAAACACAGATGTCCTCCCACACACATCAATTCAGAAGGGAAAATTCAGAGAGGCTGGAGCTAGACCAAGGGTCAACATGCTAAGGCAGAGAAGAGCCACCAATGAGAGGAAAGCATACAAGGGATGCTGGTGGATAAGGCAAGATCAGAGATCAGTGCAGGCAAAAGGTTTGAAATCCAGGCAGACTCATGAGTCAGTCAAAGCTATGAGGAGTCTTTGCTAATCCCCGCTCAGCCAGGAGCAAACCGTGTTCATGGAACAGTTTTAGGAAGTGCTGTCCACCCACACGGGTGTGGCTGAGGGTGTCCCTTCTGACCACTCTTTGAGAGAATGTTGGGGCTGTCAGCCCTAAGATATCTGGTGATCTTGACGCACCTCTACTCTTTCCCAGTGACCAAGACATTCCCTGCTCTACTCAGACACTCAAGCTATTGTGCACAAACTCCTCAACAGTCCCAGTTGGAACCTTGGCTGCAATTCTGATGAGCCCATACCACCAGATGGTAGGCTCTTCTAATTGGTTCTATCTCTTCTAGCTTTTGGCAGGAATGAAGCCTTCCCTATGCCTCAAGACGGGGGATAGAGAGAGCCAGGATGAAATGAAAGAGGCTATAACCTCTGTTAAACAGGCAGAGATCTTAAATTAGTCCTTGTCCAAGGAGAACAGAATGGTATGGTTTTTATCACACTAGGTCATGGATTCACCATGGACTGAAATTCTAAAACTAATGCTGATAAAACACAGGATTGTAATGACTGGAAAATCGTTTAGCTAGAAAGGTCAACTGGTCTAGGGGAGGGCATTCATTTATTCAACCACTGATATTTATGGAGCATCATGGTAGATTAAATTCTTATTTGGTAATTATTCATCTCTTCCCCAAACTCCTTGGAAGAGTATATCTATTCATCTCCTCCCCAAACTCCTTGGAAGAGTATATCTCCCTGCTCCACTAATGTAATGTTTGGTCATGTGACTTGCCTTGGCAAATGGGATATTATTAGGCATGTTTCAAGCAGAAGCCATGAGAAGAACATGCCCCAGAGAGCCTGCTGCTCCCAGAAGAATGAGAAAAGCAAAAAAAACAGAGGTGCTGCCGTCAACCCACAGACTGAAGTCTGAAGCAAAGCCATCTCAGCTGACTGGCAGAACTGTGAACACAATAGTAAATGCTCATTGTTATATACCATTGAATTTGGGGTGGTTTGTTATGGAGCAATAGCTGACCAATAAAAGCAACTACTGTATGTCCCACACTTTGCTAGGCCCTGAGGGAACACTGGAGAATGGTAGATATGGTCTTGGTCTCCATGGAGCATATGTTCTATAGGGAGATAGGAAATAATACATTTACGTATAAAAAATTGTAATAGAGATTGTTACTATGGTCATAGGAAAATAGGATGTAGTGACAAATCACTATTGTAGAAGAGAACACCTACTCTGGATTAACTGGTCAAGGAAGACCTCTCCAAGGAGGTGACATGTAAACTCAAATAGGTAAGTTGGAAAGAAGCCAGACAGGAGTATGATCCCCTGCATGATGTGAAGAAACAGCCACATGGGCAAGTTACATTGAGAATCTTGGTCTAGGCTGGGGAGAAGGAGGGACTCTTAAAAAACTTCTTGCAAATCAGGTCACTGCTAGAGCAGGTTGTCCTCGAGCAGATGCTGGCTTGCCTGCACCATGTTGCATGTGCAAGTCAAGGGTTGACAGATGCACGTGCTGCTGAAGGCAAGCCAGCCACTGGACGTGGAAGCCACAGAGCACAGCAGAGGAAGAGGGTAAGGCTTCCTAGGGCGTTCCTAACAAGGAGGTGATGGCGTTGGCTATTCTTCCTGTCCTGGCTCCAGGATAATCAAGAGTTGTTTCTGCTGCTTCTCAGGATGGCAGGAGAGGTGTGGATGTGCGTCTGCCTGGGTGTCTGTGTGTGTGTGTCTGTGTACATATATTCATTCTTTCACAGGGGAAGGAAATGAACTAGCTTCCAGATCCCCTTCCAAGTCTTTGATTATAAAACTTAAGAATTCTGAGATTTAAGTTATACGTGAAGGAAATGTTAAATCAAAGAACTTCATCTTAGCTCTGTGCCAAACTCCCTTTGTTAATTGACGTGGTTAATTAGGCCGGAGTCTCTCTCTCTCGAGCCAGCGGGATAAGCTCCAGCCATCCCTAACCTATCTGGGAAAGCACCTGGAGGTGTCAGAGCTCCAGGGAAGGGCAGAGAACATCTAATGCAAGCCCTCCATTTAATCTGCACTCCAGACACTGACAAGCAAGAGTCTGGGGAGATGGGAAGCTCATAAGGGTAAACATGGAGTCTAGAATCTGGGTAGTTCATTAGCTTTGATAAAATTACTTAAGCTGTACTTACTACCTCTTCTTCCTTACTCCAAGATCATTCTGAATACCTTAAAATATGGCTTCCACCCTAACTATTCTAATGAACCAGTTTCTCTAGGGTTATGATAGATTTCTCATCAGCAAATATTATGTTCTTATTTCTTGTAGCCTAAGATTCTAAGGGAGAATCTTCACACCTCTCTGTAAGAACCCTTAGCTTTGTGATGCTATGTTCTCCCCACCATCACCACTGGGGAACTCTGTGACCCTATCTGCTCCCTTTTTCTCCCCAGTGTCTACCCTTTCCCCAGGATGATAGCTTCTACATTTGGGGCTGAATATATCAAAAACAGAATATATCAAAAACAGCCACCTTTCCTACTAAACCCTTTGCTTATCCCTCACTTTATTTCTGTTGAATCACTCCCTCTCAAAATGTCATGTCTGGTTTGATTCCTCAGACTCTGTCAACCTCTCCATCCAATGCTATCATCTGTTGATTTCACTGCCACTATGACTCTTGAATCTGTCCCCATTTTTCTTCTTTCTTCACTGGATTATGCCTTTAGCCTTCTGATTAGTCTCTCCATGTTATAATCCAGTTGCCACACAGTGGGTAGATCAATTTCTTGAAGACTGTTTCTAATCATGAAACTTGTTTGTCTTAAACAAGTTGTCAATGTCTCCCCATCTTGTTTGAAGTTCAGACTTAGCCCAGAATATGAGTCTCTCAATAATATGGTCTCAGTCTCAAAAAAGTAGTTTTGAGACTTATCTAACCCAACCTATTATGTTCCAGCCAAAGCAGTCTATGCAGAGTTGCCATAAACATGCCTCTCAATCCCTGTTTTGCTTTTATTCATGCTTCTGCTTCTACCTGGAACAGTCCTCACCACCAGTAAATGAATGGAGCATTAATATTTCATTGATGTATTCAATCAACTAGCATTTACGGAGCACCCCTCTTTATTAGACCCTGGGGATGTAGCAGATAACAAAATCAACCAAGTCCCTGTACTCTCCGGGTCTGTATACTGGTGAAGAAATAAATAAATATAATGATTTCAAATCGTTGTTAAATGCTACAAATATAGCTAAGTAGAGTCATGGAACACAAGTTAGGCTAGAGAGCTGCTTAAGCAGGTGGTAGGCTTCTCAGAAGAGGCGATACTTTAACTGAGCCTTGTTATGACCAACAGAACTTCCTGCAATGATGGAGACATTCTGTATCTGTGCTAATATGGTGGCCACTAATGACACATGCCTACTGAACGTTTGAAATGTGGCTAGTACGAAGGAGGAACTAAATCTTTAATGTTATTCGATTTTAATTCATTTAAATTTAAATAGTCACAGGTGGCTAATGGCTATCGTATCAGACAGCTTAGATCTGGACTCTGTAACTTTCCAGACAAAAGGAATAGTTGTAAAAACTTTCAAGTGAAAGTAAGCTTGTGTATTCAAAAACAAAAAGAAGGCCAGTGGGGCTAAAGCATACTGAGCAAAGAATCAGGCAGGGTATTTTGTAGGCCATGATAAGAAACAGAGGTTGACTTAAAATACAATAAAAATCACTAGTGGGGCTTAAGTTTGGGAGTGGGTGATCTGATTTACACTTTTAAACGATTACCATGTTCCTCTGTGGAGAAGGGAAAAGGGGTAAATTGATGTGAAAACAGTGTGTACCAATCAGTTATTGCCACTTAACAAATCACGTCAAAATTTTAGTGGCTTACACAGAATCTTTTTTTTTTTTTTTGGGGGGTACGCGGGCCTCTCACTGTTGTGGCCTCTCCCGTTGCGGAGCACAGGCTCCGGACGCGCAGGGTCAGCGGCCATGGCTCACGGGCCCAACCGCTCCGCGGCACGTGGGGTCTTCCCGGACCGGGGCACGAACCCGTGTCCCCTGCATCGGCAGGCGGACTCTCAACCACTGCGCCACCAGGGAAGCTGCAGAATCTTTTTTTTAAACAATCATAGTCTGCAGATTGACTGCAGATCATCTGTTCTAGGCTGGATCAAGCTGGATGGAGTGTTTAGGTCTGCTCTGTGTGTCTTTGTTTTGGAAGTGAGTGTGAAGGGGTGGCAGCTAAAATAGATCTGGTACTCTCATGGAGGATCACAGGAGCACAACAGGCGAAGCCTTATCATGAAAGCCTCTTCTTGTGTTGTGTCTTCTAATATTCCATTAGCTCAAGAAAGGCATGTGAGCAAACATAACACTCACGGGGCAGAGAAATACGCTCTGCCTTCTGAGAGGGATTATGAAGCTACATGGCAAAGGGCATAAATGTGTAATTCTATCACAGTAACCCAGTGCACCACAGAAGAAACTCAGGGAGACCCACTAAGAGGCTCCTGCAATAGTGGACACAACAGATGAAGGTGACTTGCACCTACCTAGTGACAGAGGAGACAGAAGGGCTAGCTTTGAAATCTATTTTGAAGGTGGTTAGCAACAGGACTTAGTGATGGATTGAATGTAAAGTATGAGATAAAAAAGCAGACCTACTTTCCAAGGTGCTTCTCAGATATTACCACTGTTCTGTGAAACTGTTTCTCATTCTTCCTGTATTCATGCCTGATATAACTGATCTCTTCATCCTTTATTTTACTAGCTCCCTTTTTTGGTACTGCTTTTATTGGCCCTTCTGACTTCCTACCTTCTGTACCTGGGGAAAGGTCATATCTACTATTAAGACCCTGAGCTCTTTGAGGGTGGGAAAACAAGATTATTTGTATATGCAACCCAACTGCTTGAGACAGATGCTCAAGAAATGTCTCCAGGGTAGTATCGTGGTTAATCACAAGGACTCTGGAGGCAGCTTCCTAATTTTGAATCGTGTGTGATCTTTACAAGTGACTTCACCTCTCAAAGCCTTGGTTTCTTGTTTTGCGAAGTGGCAATGATAATGCATTTCTCCTAGCATTGTTGCAAGGGTTGAAGGAGATAAACTTGGAAAGTGCTTAGCACAGGGCCTGGCATAGTAAGTACCCAATAAATGGGAGCTATTACTGTTTGTTCAATTTAATTGTGTGTGATGACAAGCTTCTCTGGAAATGCTCTCCAGAGTCTTCATCAGAAAATCCAATGTTCTTGTTGAAATGAGGGGCATGGAGAATAAAAAGCGCTGTGGATGCGATTTTGTAATTTAGTTAGGAAATATCTAGATCTGAGGTTTCTTTGATCTGAAAACGACAGCAACAACAAAACCCCAAAATAGAGCCACTTTGCTACTTGTTTCCTTTTACCATCTGCCAAGATGATTCCTTTTAGTTCTCCAGGTCTTGCTTGGAGTCAGCTGCCTTAAAATAATAAAATAAAATAAAATTTAAATCTGGTCCTGTACTTATTTGGGAATGAAAAGGCAAAAGGCTTTAACTAAATATATAGCTAGTTGCTGCTGGAGTGAAATATAGGGCAATGGTGACTGAAATGTTTGAGGAATGAACTGCTCTGGGAAAATGGATTTTAGGATAAAACAGAGGATTAATAAGGACCTGACTTTTTAAAAACATTTGTAATGAGATAGTTTCTGAAAGGTACTCTTCTGCTTTCCTGCCTTAATAAGATGTCTGTTTTGATCCTAGTTTAATATTGCCTTGACCACAAGTATCCGCTAGGTCCGGGGGCATTCTAAAATTAAATTGTCCAGGATCGTAGATGAGAATGGGTGAAATAACCAGAAAAGAGCCCATGAAAGAGGTGAAGAGTTAACATGATGAGTTTGAAGATTTGGATGAAGTTTTCCGGAGAGCCCTAGAAGATACATTCAAAGAAGTGGACTGGTTTCAGACTAGAGAAGGCTTCGAAGCCAGGAAAAGGTATTTCCAAGATAGCATAATAAATTAAAATTTCACAGCTGATACTCGAAAGGTCCTCTTTATATAAAACAAAGATGGTTTTATTTACTAGTTACTAGAATAATCTTCCACCAGAATAAAGTTACCTTCATTTTCTGAGTGCGAAATGACACAGACCATCCCCATTTCTACATGACTGACAACACAGGGTTCGCTTTTAAAGACCCAGCTAGGCTATGTTTCCCATCGGAACTCTGATGTTGTGAGGCTAATAGGTTTTCCTTGGGGAGGAAGATTAGGGGAGGTTATATGGTCATAAAGTTTGTAATGTTGGATTAAACAAAGCGGGGGCTGTCTATCCTTCAGGATTTTGAAGGCCCTTTAATATGCTAAGGTGTTTTGTTCATTTCTCAGAGGAGGGGAGAATATGTATTTTACAAATTTAATAGTCCCTCTTTTTACTAAATGACCTGTTAATACCCTGTGGGACTCAGTGCCTAGTCTGATCCTGTTCTACCTACCTTGAAACTAAGGCCCAGAAAGTACAGAGGGCTTTGTCTGCTGGGTCATGATTCTCACAGAGGGCTTCTGATCACCAAGCAAGACCTCATTCCACTTTTACTGGCTTCCTATCAATTCTTGGAGCCAGTCCTCCAAACAGTTTTACCCAGAACAGGGAATTACTGGTGATTTCAGGAAGAGCTAGTAGCGTCCAGGGAAGCACTTGCCAAACTGGCCCAGGCCAGCCTCGCTGCCGTGCTTCCTTTTCTCATTTTCCTGCAAAGCCAGTTCCGAGTAACCAATGCTTAGATGTCCATCCAGGAATGACACCCAGCCTCTGTACTACTGGTTTTCTTTTTTAAGCCCCAAATCTGTTACAAAATGAGGCAAGTTGAAATAAATTCCTTTTAATGTAACATGTAAAGCTAATATCAAAACTAAAAGAGGCAGTTTGCAGAGAGGCTGAAGAGATGCTGACAAACAGTAGGGAGGATGACAAGACTGCATAGGGGGACTTTGCAGTGGCCTTGAGGCGGCAAATTCATTAAGCTCCAGGCTTTTATCTGACAGACCCAAATCTATTCTTAAAAATAGTATAAAGAAATCTGGTGGCTGGACCCACTCTACTTTGGATGGTTGGACTTTAGGCTTCATGGGCAGGTTACGGGAATAGTGGGTCCATAATTAAAGACCATGATCAGGTGGCCCAGGTTCTGGAAGGCATTTCCAGTGAGAATGCTCTGAGAAGGAAAGTCGTACACTGAGTATGGCTCAATCTCTATCCCCAAACATCTAAACAGCCACCTTTGGTAAGAATTACTTTTATTCTCTGTAGCTTCGGAGGCCAAACAAAGACCAGTGAATGGAAGGCTTGGCTCGACAGATCTTGGTTCAGCATGGCAGAGCCCGTTCTAAGAGTGTGGACTGGCTGGTGGTGGAGAGGGTCTCCTTTATCCGGTTCTGGGTATCTCCTAATCAGCATGGCTACCAGAGACCTGGCCCTTTTACAGAAGTACCATACCACTGCACCCTGATGACACAGTGTCACTGTTAGAAAGGCATCAGTTGGTTTCAAACTTGCCCTGGCAGCATCCCTGACCAATAAAGACAAATCTTCCTGAGTACGGTACTAATTCCATGAACTGGTGCTATGGACTAAACTGTGTCCCTCCAAATTTTGTATGTGAATTTCTCACCCCCAATGTGATGGTATTTGGAGATGGAGTCTTTGGAAGAACCTTAGGTTTCAATGAGGTCATATGGGTGGGGACTTCATGATGAGATTAGTACCCTTATAAGAAGAGATACCAAAGAGCTTGTGTTAGTGTTCTTTCTCTCTTTATAAACACACACACACACACACACACACACACACACACACACAGGAAAGGCCATGTGAGTACACAGTGAAATGGTGATCATCTGCAAGTCCATCTGCAGCAGTCCATGAGGACTCTTATCAGAATTCAATCATATCAGCACCCTGATCTCAGGCTTCTAGCTTTCAGAACTGTGAAAAAATATACTTCTGTCATTTAAGCCACCCAATCTATGGTATACTGTTATGGCAGCCTGAGCAGACTAATACAATGGGTAATTGAGGTGCTTCCTCTATGATGGTGAATAGGAAACCAACAGAAGCTTAAGCAAAAGGGTGGAGGGTGGTGACTTTGGGAGCTGGAGGGAGTCCTGCAGACCAGACCTGGCGTTTGACAGTTTTGCTGAGGGCTGGCCTGTGCGCAGCCTCCTCCCACCTCTCTTCATCTCGCTAAACCAAGAAAATATGCACATCTGTTAACCACAAATACTCTAAATTCCCCCCCACCCCACGCAGATCCCCGGGAAAACCTAACGCAAGCGGAACAGTGGAGAAGATACACAGGATATTTGGTGCTTTCTCAGGAGGACAGCTGATTTTCTCTGACACCTCCTATCTTGGTCTCTTAATTTGTCCCTAGTCAGTGAGCCACAGTATGGTCTAGAGGCAAGACGGAAATAGGACAATTGGGCATAAGCCTTCGTGCTGTCACCCATTAGCCATGTGATCTTGGGCAACTCACGGATTCTCTCTTTCCTTCAAGTTTCCCTCCATGGCCTGACTACACTCACAGCTTCATTCCCCTCCCGCCACGTCCCTGTTTAACAAAGAACCATAAAGAGTAGCGATTATGAACCCAGACTTTGGGGTCACGCATCTCATGAATTCCACATCGGCTACTTCTCACCTGGGAAACCTTAGGTTTAGCTAAGGTAATAGCTCCGAGTTTCAGTTTTATAGCCATCAAATGGGGTTAATAACAATACCTATTCCGAATGGTCTTCACATTCATGGAATGAAACATTGCTTGTGAAAAGCTGCGCACGGGGCCTGTGATGCTTAGAAAACACGAGCTCTGTCTTTTTTCAATGCTGCAGAAAAACTTGCAGGCCCCCCAGAACACCTGCTGCAATACTCCTCTAGGCTCTGCCTATGCTGGCCTACGAAACTCCTGGTCACCTTTTGAGCCCCAAATGCAAACCTCCTGAACTCAAGGAAGGCTTTCCTGGCTGTGCAGGTAATGGGTCCTATGCTCTCAAGGGAGCAGAATTGCCCCTTTTTTTCAGCCATAATTGCTCATGACCCATTTTGTTGTGATGAGTTTTTTACAAGACTGTCTTTCTTGCTGGATCTCACATTTCTCCAGGGCTGAAGTCAATGTCTTTTTTTAACCTGTTTTTAACCAAGTTAACACGGTCTTCATTAGGTGTTAAGTGTTTGAAATACGGCCACTGGGTAGATGGATGGATGAACGGATGGATGGTTGAGTAGGTGAATCACGATTTACCGTATCCACTTCTGAAGCATAAACATGTAACCACTTCCTTTAATTTTACATACGTTGAATAACTACTTAGGATCATCTACCTGCAAGACCCATGTTTGGAGTCTTTGGGTTAAAAGAAATGCTCACCATTCATGTGAACCAATCACGTGAACCTCACTTGATATTCTCAGCACCTCTTGAGGAAGGAGAGGTGATGATCTGATGTTACCAATGAGCAAACAAAGGCCCAGAAAAGTTCAAGATGATTCTAAGAGGTCACCCAGTGCCCAGCAATGTGTAAAGACCTGGATCTGAGTCCTCTGTACACTGCTGGCTTGCTGTGGGACCTTGGGTTAAACATTTCCCCTCTCTGGGGTTTCGACTGGTCTCTGAGGTCCCTTCTACCCCTGGAATCATGGGAGCTGGAGAGCCTATCAGCTGGGAAAACAGCAAGGCTGCCTGCTTCTAGATCTCCCTCCATGAGGGAGAGCTGTGTATGCACTCTGAACCTATCAAAGCACCTGGGCGGCACAGAGGAGTGTCACGGCGTGTTTGATGGGTCCTCCCTGAACTGGCACGTCAGCGTTCCCATGCCAACTGAAGGGAGGAAAATTAAAAAACTGAAAAACACAAATCGAACACAAAAGCCGAGTATGACCTTATGTCTGAGGAAAACTATTCTGATTGCAACATGTATCACCATATTATGGGGAAAAAATAAGAGAAACCTTGGCTGGGCTTTAACGGCTGGATCGTAGGACTGGTGAAAAAGCTAGAGAGACTGGGTATGAGAGATGCAGGGGCTGGGAGGGAAGCAGGCTCTGGGGTCAGATTCCCTTATTTGCAACAACCATCAGTGAATACACTGTCCTCAGCAACCCGGAATCCAGGCAGGCCAGGGAGATGCCTTCTGCTTTCTTCATCCCATCAGCACCAGGAGGCCCACACCACCAAGACAGCAACTCTCTCTTAATATTCAACTGAATTTGTTTTCAGTTTCCTGCCAGCATCCTGGATCCCCAGAGTGCCTGTGTGGCGGTATTTTGTCATCCGCTGCCTGCTGACTGGCCACCCTGCTGCTGCCCCCCAGAGGGCTTGCTTCCTGTCTTGCAGGGAGCAAGACATCTGGGCTTCTGGGAGAGTAACCACCGGTGCTGGGTCACAGGGCTTCGGAAATTGGGGCAAGGACCCTCAAGGAGTCTCGGAAAGGCCCCTAGGCCCTAAGAAAGGGAGGGATTGGATTGGGTAAGGGAGACAGGGATGAGATGTAAGCAGATGGGAAGCTAAGTAGCTGTGGCATCTTCTTATAAAGAGATCCCAGCTGGAGATGTGTCCATTAAGTCCCTAGAGTGGCCCTCTGTTCGTCTTTCCTCTACCCGGACATCTAGTTCATCAGCAGGTCTGTCAGCACTAGCTACATAATATATTTTGAATTCAAAAACTCTGTTTTCCTATCTCTACTGCTTTTTCATATTTCTTACCAAGACACTGTTTTCCCCATGTCCCTGCATTAACATCCTAACTTGTCTTCTTGTCTCCTCCTTTTCAGGCTATGTACCACCCAGAGGTTAATATGACCTTTTGAATGTATTAAGCTAAACATGTCATTGTCCTACTTTAAAAAAAAAATGACAACTCTGTACCTTGGCCTACAAGGTCTTCCATGAACCTATCCCATGAAGCCTCTTAACCTTACCTCTTACCCCACACTCATGGAACTAGATTCCACTTTTCCAGGCCTTCTTTCCATCCTTTGAAGAGGCCAAGCTGCTTCCTGCCTCAGGGCTTTTGCACTGGCTGTTCCTTCCTCTTAGATCTCATGGTGGTTGGTCCCATCTCATGATTCAGATCTCAGCTCACAGGTTACTTCCTCAGAGAGAACTTCCCTGCACACTCTACCTAAAGGAAATCCCTAATAGCCCTCTACTTTAGTAACTTTTATACCTTCAAAGTATTTTTTCATAATTAGTAACTATCCTGCCTATTTACTTGTATTAATTAATGTCTCTCTCACCCATTCGGTGCAAATTCCACAAGAACAGGGTCTGCTGCTTCTCATTCATTGTATCCCCCAGAGTCTAGCCTGGGCCTGACACAGAGTAAAGATTTATCACTTGGATGAATAAATAACTGAGTGAACGAATGCATTTCTACAGTGTGTTCTTCCTTTGTGTCTGGCATCGGCCTCAGCCCTGGGGATACAGAAATGAACAAGACAGGACCACTGCTCTGAAGCTGTTCACAGTCTAATGAGGGGAACTGAGATGCCAATAGTTTCAGAGTAAGAACTATAAGAATACATACTGCACAATCATGATGATAGTGATGGCTGACCTTGAACACTGACTATACGCTCAGCACTGTGCCAAATATTTTGCATGTATTTTTTTCACTTAATCATCACAATAATCCTTTAAGTTAGTATGATCACATTTAAACTATGTAACAATCCATCTGACAGATGCAGAAACGGAGACCCACAGAGGTTCAAGTAACTTGCCCCTGGGGGCGGATGGTAAGTGGCTAAGATCTCAACCCGGCATCTTAACTCCATTCCAGAGCCTGTGCTCTTAAGCACTAGGCCAGTGTTTTCAAGGTGTGATCCTCCCGAATGAGCAGGAACTGCACCACCTTGCAACTTGGTAGAAATGCCAATTCTCCGATCCCGCCCCAGACTTCCTGAATCAGAACTTCGGGGGATGAGGACAAGAAACCTGTTTTAACAAGCCCGCTGGGTGATTCTGGTGATAGCTGGTAACATTTCAGAACCACTGCCCACCGAATGACTTGCTTTTTCTGGATAATCAGTTAGAGTGGAGTCAGGATTTTTCCTATAGTAATTCAAATTTCAGCTCAAGCTCTGTGAGTGTGGAAGGCTTTCTGATCCTGAGCTCAAAGAGACACACTGTAACCTGAACTGAGCCAGTTACCCTGTGTGACCCTGGCCTCCAGCATGTAAAACATCACCCAGATGTGCAGCCCCTGTGGAGAGAGCTGATCTGAGTAGGAGGGAGTCTGTGACCCCATTAACCTCGAGAAATGAGTGTCACCAGGCAAAGAAAAGGGAACAGGGCCCAAGACAGGGGACCATTCTAAGAAGCTCTCTTCCAATGCAATCGACTGGTTGTTTAGCAATGCTTTGTGGCAGATTTATTGTTGTGGGCTAAAGGTCATTATATAATAAGAATATATATATATATATATATATATATATATATATCATGTTAATAATAAATAATCATAAGAAAAGTAAAAATAATCATACCATGAATTTTGACTACACTCGTACCATTTTCAGATCTATTTTATCTCTTAAAAGTCTTTCCAGTCATGCAAAGTAGAGTACTGTTAATCTGCCTGACCAGTGAAGGGAGAGAATGAAGAAATGCGTCTCATGGCCTGTAAGCTTAGCAGTAACAATAGCTAGTGTGTGTTGAGAGCTTACATGGGCCAGGCTCTGTGCCACGTGTGTCAATTTCCATTGAATTGAATAAAACTTCCCTCTAGATTTGAGGCTGCCGGACTCCCAACTGGTCAGCTTTAGCCAGCAAGGTTTCTTTTCTTTCACTTCACTCTGGACTTCTTCAAACTCGGCAGCCATTTGTTTATTTTATTCAGTCAACCTTTCTTTAGCTCCTACGCCCTGCAGAGAGGGTGTAGGGCACAGAGGTGAACGGGCCCGCCCACACGTTGCTAGCTCTCTCAGCGGGGCCCGGAGCAATGTAGTGTCACCCAAGGTGGATCTTTGCAGGATGCAGGGAAATTATTTACCAGTTTCGAAGCTGCCGAATCCATGATGCTCTGGAGTCCTCTGAGGTTTAAGCTTGGTGCTTAAGAAGAAAGGATCATTTTGTTTCTGATCAAAGACACAGCACCGGCCCAGCTACAAATGTTGCTGGAGTGAATGAGGACCCCAACAAATTTGTCTTCGTGGGAGTGCATGAATACAGGAGGAGGGTAGGGTGTGTGTGCCCATGCAGAAGGAGGAGAAAAGGATGGGAGCTTTCTCGATCTGGTGCCAGAGGCCCCATACTTCGGACCCTGAGGAACCCTGTGGCTTTGGGCAAGCCTCTCTACCTGTCCAATCCTCTGCTTCCTCCTCCCTGAAATAAGGACTGGGATTCCTGACTTGCCTGCTCCACAGGGGTCTTTGAAAGTCAAATGTGAGAATTAGTAACTAACAATAATACTACTAATGGCAAACATCTATTAAGCAATTAAATGTCTTACTCACTTTCACTGGCTTATTCTGTTTAATTCTCAAAGTATCTCTTTTAAGCAGGTACTGTTTTGGACCCCAATTTATAGATGATAGAAACAGGGGGACAATGTTACCCCTTCTTTACTTAGTCATCCCTCAGAAATGGTGGACCACGGATTTGAATTCAGGTCTGTTTTATCCCAAGACCTCTTACTATGAAATCACTGCACCAGAGTTCAAAATCAATTTGGAAAACCATAAAGACTTCGCAAAAGTAAGTCATAATGATGAAATGGGTAGAATCCAAAGTGAACAAAAGTGAGGGCCTGGGATCAGAAGCTGTGAACTTGGCCTTCGGGAAGGAAAGTGTTTCCAGATATAAGATGCTCTACTAAGTAACACAAGAGTCCAGGCTAAGCAGCAGACCCTAGATGGTGAGTCAAGGTTTAAGAGTCAGGGTCAACCTTCAGGAGAAAGGGTTCCTGCAGGGTCACTGAATACATGCTATAAACTGCAAAACGCAGCCAGGACCGGAGAAACTGCCACCGGGAAGCAGAGCTGTAGATTCCAAAGGCCTCTGATTTTTTGCCGTAGTTCCAAAGGGGCATTTCATTCAACTCCGTTCCCAGCCACCTGGTAGGGTGTGGGAGGGAGGCTTCGGCAGGGCTACAGCTTCCACCTCTGGCTCAGTCGGTGTAAGGAACTAACTGGTCCTCTCCGGGGAAAGAGGAGCAGCTCAGTCTCGCTGCCCTCCCCTGAGTCTAGATGAGGGCCAGCTTTGGTGGTGAGCTGCTGACAGCCATTTGGGACTGGCTCAAGGGACCAATTGTTGCTTCACTGCAGAATTTCAAATGGCTTTAGATGTGTCTCTGTTGGTCAAAGCTAAGGACAATAATGAAAGTCATATGATAGCTAATATTTACTGAACTCTATTCAGAGGGTCCTTTTAAGGCATATTTTAGGCCTGAGGCACTTTTACAAGTCCTGCCTCCTCCCATCGTGTCAAAGGTGCTAAAGTGCACGCACATCTCACATTAAATATGATTTATGTGAGTTGAGGTGGTGTTGTAGACTAGTTGACATTATGACAACTTTTATAGACATTTAAATATTAATTTGATATTGCCGTTCGTGTTTAATATTTCAGAAACATATTTGTTTTTCTGGCCAGAAATACTTTTTTAGGCTCTTCAAACAATCAGAGGTCCCAGACACTGAGCTTATTATGCCAAATGAAAAAAATAATTCTCTGATTATTGTGTGCTGGGAGTTCAGTGCTTCCACGCATTGCCAGTGGATAAGTGCGGGGACTCTCGAATTAAACCGCTTTGGGTTGGAATCCTAGCCTCACTACTCATAGCTGTGTGGTCTCTGTCAAGGGCCTTAATCCTGTCTCTGCCTCAGTTTCCTCATTTGCAAAACAGTGATTGTGAGCACGAAATCAGATAATACACATAAAAAGTTAAGGATGCTGCCTGTAACATAGCATGTAAAGTTGGGTTCTTGTTATTTTATTATTATTTTTTACAATGTCCCATGAGATAGCTACTGTGGTTATGCCCGTTTTGAAGACGAAGTGACTGAGGCTAGAGAGGTTGTGACTTACCAAACTTGGTACATGGGGGAGGCGGGGTTCTGAACCAAGATCACCTTTTTAATCAGTAAGGGTTTGTATCAGTCAGGACAGGCCAGTTTACACTATGGTAGCAATAACTCCCACATTGCAAAGGATGCATATAACATGAGTTTATCTCTCGCTCATGCTACAAGCTCAGCACAGGATGGCAGAGGGGCATTGCTCCTCAGATGCACTAAGGGACCCAGGCCAGGAGAGATTCCTCCCTAAGAAATGCTTCCATCAAATGTATGTGACAAAACACACTGGCTCGTAAAGTTTCATCTCAGAGGTAACAGACACCACTTCTACTCACAGGTCATTGGACCAAGCAAGTCTCAAGGCTGGACTGAGCCTCAACAGGGGGTGGAGAAGGGCAGTCACACCACGTGACTAGAAGGACAGCTGACGACTTCGGAATCGCCCTGATTATTTCAGAGGGAACTTTTGAGGATCAAGTTCATGAATCCATGTGAATGACTAAGAACAGAGCCTGGAACATGCTAAAAGCTCCTTAACTGTTAGGTGTTAATGCTCATAAGTGAGTGAATTGCCTCCTGCAGAAATGCTGCCGTGTAAATATTTCCCATCTGATTCTCTTGTCTGTGGTCTTCCCCTTCCAGGGGTGCACTGTGCAGACCACTGTGCTCTCCACATCTCCCTCTCATCCTGTCATCTCTCAGTGATTCCTCATGGTCTCTCAGGGTGAAGTTCAGACACCCAAGCATAATATCAGAAGGCACTCCGTCATCCAGTGCCAACCTACTGTGGAGTTTTCGCTCCCATTCCTAACACCCTGGCTCTGCTCCAGCTGCAAGGACCTACTCAGGATTCCCAAAATCAGTCTTGCACATTCCTACATCATGCTTTGACGGACACCCTTCCCTCTTGTATGACCTCCCCTCCCCAGATGCTTCTTCCCTTGCTGAATTCCTGTATTCTCTACGAACCAGTTTCCCATGTCCTCCACCACAGCCCACAGTGACTTCATTCAGGGCTGAACAGCCTCAGCATTTAGGAGCTGAACCACTCATTTGGCCCTGAAGTCAGACTGCGTTGAACATCTGTTTCATCTTTTTATGCTCATGTTGCTGTCGTAGAAAGAACACAGACGACGGCATCAGACAGACATTGGTCTAAATTCAGGTCTGTCATTTACTGGCCTTCAGACCCTGTGCACGTCAGCTACTTCCCTGGGCTTCCTGTTCCTTTCCTGAAACATGGAAGTGATTATAGCTGCCTCCCAAGGACGTTATGAAGTGAGAAGTACAAACAAGTGATGGTGCCCAGCATAGGATAATGACTGTCCTCATCTCACTGATTCCCTCGTCCCTGGAACAGTAGCTGACACACAACATGCAGTTCAATGCCTATTTGTTGAATGAATGAATGATTACTATTCACCAACAACCTTTACCACGTGCTAGTTTTCTCCAAAAACTCTATAAGTTCCTTGAAGACAGGGAGCTTTGAAAAGTAACTGGTCTTTGGAAAAGAAGTCTTAGGTGGTGGTTCTCAAATTTAAGTATGTAGAAGACGCATGGAAGATTTTTTTTTTTTAAGTGCTGATCACTGGAATCTAGATTTACTGAATCAAAAATTTTAACATAAGGTCTAAAAATCTGCATCGTAACAAGCTTTCTAAATGACAGTGATGCTAAGATCTACAGATTAGGCTTCGAGAAATCGTATCTTGGGATTGTCCCTCTTGACTGGATTCAAATTCTTCTAGGTAAGTCTCTGCAAAGCAACCCATCTAGAAGGGATGGTCCTCCTGGACCAGCCTCCCTGCTTGGCTATTTCTTTTAATCCTAGAAGAGCATTTCTAAAACTCAGTTCATTAGAATTGGATTAATCTCTGTCCACTTAATGGGTATAGCGTGTGCTTTTCTAAAGGGGACTAGATTTGACGTGAAGGTGGTGATGGTTCTTTAGAGTAGGCTTCTCTGAAAATGCTTGACTTTGTCTTTATACCCAGTGCCTTCTGTTTAGCAATCAGCTCAGGGATCTCTTCACTGGTGGCCACCAACCTTTGTTGGTGGAGTGAAAAATACAACTTCCTAACAACTCCAGTAGACCTACGAGGCAAGATCCTCCGGGTCTCTGGAGGAAAGTATTGTTCTTAAAGTCAAAGATCATCCATGAAGCCCTTCTGATAGATGACAGAAGTCCAGGGGAAATATTTGCTGTCTTTTGGCAGTGCTTGGATAAACAGTGAACAGACACATTTAGCCTTAGCGGTGCCAGGATCTCTCAAGGATTCAACTATTTACTTAACTGAGGTACAGCTCATGGGACACACATCACCTATTGCATTCCAGAGCTTAGCAGTTTATTAGAAGTGTACACATGCTTCCACACAAAAGAGCCAACCAGTCCAATCACCACAACGATTTACCTTTTCCTTCTTTCTTTAAAATCTAGCACGACGGTTCTCGACTGGGGGTGATTTTGCCTCCTTCCCCTCCCCAGGGCACATGTGGCAATATCTGAAGACACTTTTGGTTGTCACAACTCGAGAGGGGGTGGGGGACTACTGGCATGTAGGTAGAAGCAATGGATGCTGCTAAAAATCCCCTAATGTAGAGGACAAAGCCCTACAACAAAAAATTAGCTTGTCCAAAATGTCAATAGTGCAGAGGCTGAGAAACCCTAGTCTAGTTTTAGTCACTGACTAAGCGCTGGGCATTGGTCCCCTCTGATATTTCATTGTATGGAATTTAAATGGGTTATTCAGTGTTCCGAATTCAGAATCAACTCCAGCTTGCTTCCACTCAGGGAGCAGACAGGGCTTGGGGAATGTGAGTAGTTCCCATTCCTCCTTTCCTCAAGGTTAGAAACCATACGGTTTTGTATGGTAATGTGGAACTCTGTCCATGACGTTTTATAAATCAAGCATTATGATTCTCCCTCCAGCTGGAATCCAAACCACTCTTGCCTGGTTTACTGTAGGATCCAGGCATGGATTTCTCCAGACACAATCCTCGCTACCCTTTCCCTGGTTCTGGTTGGAAAACAGCTCAGTAAATTGAAGTGTCTTTTTAGGTACACAATTGGCACTTTGATTGATGAAATCTTGTTAGCTGTGATCGCGGTGTAGAACGGCCAGTATGGAAGCCAACTTCCCTTTTAGCTTCTTAGCAACAGTCACTCAACACTATAAAACAAAGCCAGGCCTGTGGACATTAAAGAGTGGGACTGCCATGTGCTAAAAAGGTAACTGGGTTCAATCCAACAGGACTGGATTTGAGCCTTGGCTCCTAAACTTGCTAGTGGGCCTGTTTCTTTATTTGTACAATAGGAATACTAATTCTGCCCTGGGATTGAGCGGACCAATAAGATCATTGCTCAGTTGTTCTGTAAATTATACAGTAATTGCTCCCCCACTGTGGACCGTAGGATTAGGAAGTCTTCTCCCATACTGACCCCAGTCTGTGGAGCCATGTTTACAAATCACTGTATTATAATTTGAAGAAATATTTTTGTGACTGCGGCAAATCAGAAAAATGAGGCCAATAGAGGGATGAAAAAATGTATAGTTTACGGGACTCCTTCATTCTGCGATTATGTGCTTTTTCTTTTTTGTTGTTCAAGTGCCTTATCTATTATGAAATATGATGGAGGTAGATTTCAGGATGGTTTGTTTTGTTTTAAAATACCCTTACGTGAAAATATAAAAAATTCACATCTTATGTCAGTCCCTGAAATGTCTTTAAGCAAGGGAACTCTGTGAATTCATCTTAGCAAGAATGTTATTATTGCTGGTAATACATCGTGCACCAGTTTGTGTGCATGTGGCCTGGATGTGTGTGGCATGCATGAAAAGGACCTTTCACACAATTTCTTAATCCATGCACAGATCTCATTTGCCTAGGAGCACACTGAAACACAGAGAGGGTGAATGGCTGCACAGTGCAGAAAAGCAGAAAGGTCAGCTGCTTTGGACTCATGCATGGCTAATACCCTCTCTGCGCTCAGCCACAGGTCAGCTTTGTGACCTACAGTAAACTTTAGAACCCTCAGTTTCTTCATCTGCAAAGAGGAAAGATAGCAATACGACCCCATAGGGTTGCTGGAGGGATTGAGTGAACCAGTGTAGGGAAGGGGCTAGGAGAGAGGCTTGCACTTCGTGGGTGCTTGAGACTGTCCCTTTTCTTCCTTTAAATCATGTCCTGTACCCCCTACTGTATAAACGGTGAATCCGTGACACAGAGGCTCTTCCGACTTCAAACAAGTGCTTTCTGAGTTCCCTGCCTCTGAACATCTGCAACCCCGATACCCTAACCCTGACTTCTAGGGTACAGGCTCAGAGGACTAAACTGGGGTTCTCAAACTCTCCTATGTAGCAATCAGACTCACCTGGAGGACTTGTTAAACACACGGCTTTGCTGGGCCCCCCTGCAGAGTTTCTGGTTTAATAGGACTGGGCTCAACACAAGAATCTGCGTTTCTAACCACTTCTAAATGCTGGTCCAGAACCGCTGGGCTAAAGGTTCCCTTCTCTTTCCAGCAACAATTCATTCCTGTGGTTCGTGACTGTTGGCTGCACATTTTTTTGGTTGTTTTCCAAACCTGGCCCTCATCCAGTATCTCCTATCCTAGTAGAGACACCACATCCTTCCAGCAAAGGCACCTGTCTACTGCCTTCTCTCTCCCGCCACGACCCATTCCTCTGCAGGCCTCCTCTTACGTGCCCCAGGCCCAGCCTCTCACTCCGCTGACATCCATCCCACTGCCCCCAAGTAGTTTGAATCATCCCTCCTCCACTTACCAGCTACGTGACCTTGTCGTGTAGGTTAGTCCCCAGAGTAGATGTCAGAGCATGAATGCGTTTCCCCCACCTCAAGAACCTGATGAGTGGTGTCCTGCCTGGAACAATGGAGATGGTCTATTGTCAGCCAACAGAAACAGTGGCCACGGATTTTCTCATAAGGGTCATGTTTGTCTATTTTGTGTTAATGAGAACTGTTGTTTGTTTCAACTGAGTCGTCTTTATTCCATTTCTGCTTCACAATAAGAGGCATCTGTGCTTGTGGTCCAGGGGGTGAATTACAATACAGTCTTGTATTGTTTGACAAGGCTGCCCTTCGGGGAACATCTTTCCAGAAAGACGGTTCTCAAGAGAGGTGCCTGGGAGGGCAGGACTTAAGCTAACAAATGATCTTTCACAGCAGAACTACCTGTGGATCTCAAACTCCTGAGCTCCTCCCTCCAGGACTCAGGTTCAGATCTTTGGTCCAGGACTCACCATAACCTTGGAAGCCAGGCCTCTAGGAAGGGGCCCCTGTCAATTCATGAGCTACCTCAGCTCAGTTGCTCAGTCTTGCTTCAAATACTTGCTTCTTCAAAAGGAGAGCTGAGCCCTGGGGAAAGATGAGTTCGCCTCATCACATCCAGGTTTTCATGACAAGCATCAGAGATGCTTCTGAGGGCTGCCAAGCAGATGAGGAAGAACACATAAGAAGAACAGAGCCTAAAATCAGGGCACCACACTCTAGAGGAGGAGAAGCATGCAGGCTGGCGGACTTGGAGTCCCAAAGAAGCACTGGGTGATATTCACCAGCTCGGAGGGCTTGTTGTAACTTGAGCCTGGCCTCGGGTGACAGGACGTCCTGAGGCTTTGGGCAGACCACATTCAATTTCTCGAAACACCCGCTTTGCTTTATGTGATATTTGCGTGAGGAGAGCAGGTTTCCGGAATTCACACACTGAGCTGGGCACTCGTCAGGCCCTCTGCTGGGTTACCTTGGGGAACTCACTTTTCTTTTCTGAGCCACCGTTTCTGGTTCCCTCATTTTTGAAATGGATTATGCTCTGTTCTGCCCACCTCATAGGGATGCTGTGAAGCTGAAAGGCTGCTGCTGCTAACGATCATGATAATAATAATAATAACAATAATAGTGATATAACGGTTGTCTCCATAACAACTCTAACAGCATAAGCACTTATGGTCTGCTTGGTTCTGTGGACTGTCTTCTGTGCTGTGTCAGTCCATTCTTGCAGCAGCCCTGGGAGGTGCTTACTGTCATGATACCTATCTTAGAGGTGAAGAAACTCAGGCACAGGGAGGCTAAACAGCTTGTGTAAGGTCACACAGCTAATATGGTAGAGTCAGGATTGGAGCCCTGCCCTGTCTCATTCACCTGTACTTAAGCACTAACAGACACTACTCTGTGATACGTCACCATTTGTTCTGGTGAGCTTGAAATATCTCTACGGCTGGAAGATGACTTCTTTGCCATGACACAGCTTGCTCTCCAAGCTTTAAGCAGATCGCCACGGAGCCTGACTCCTCGTGGCCTTGGCTGCCTCCATCTTGGTGCCTCGCCCTGCATGGGTTCTTGTCTTTTCTTTGTTTCTCCTCCCTTGCATTATGAAAATGAGAAGCAGCTGTGAGCCCTGCTAATGGCACATGGGATTGCGAGCGTCGCTACCTCTGCTAACAACTAATTCATTACCAGGCTGGACAGTTTCCACTGTGCTGTTACAATCTACTTGGTTTCCAGGTGCCACACGCTCAGTGGTTGGGCCTGGGTGATGTTTGCATTCAGACAGGGATACTCCGCTTCCCCGTGCTCCTGAGGGGTAAGCTCTCTGGGGAGGAGCTGTCCTCCTGTGCAGGAAAGGCTCTGTGCATGAGAGACGGAAACTTGAGGATGCATCCAGGTTTGGAAGGGACTCAGTTTAGTCTCTCATCCCCTTCAAGAAATATTTAGCAAATATGTATTGAGCACCCACGATGAGCCAGGGACTGTGTCAGGAGGTAGGGATGCAGTGGTGTGATCAGACAGAATCTCTGCTCTTATTTGGACTGGGGAAAATCACACAATAACCAAGTCAACAGATAAAAGATGGAGGTAATTTGAGATCATAATAAGAGGCAAGAAGAAAAGAAAACTCAGTGACGTGGTAGAGAGTCGCTGGCTGGGCAGGGAGGGATCCTTTAGTTAGGATGCTCAGAGAGGGCCTGATGGAGGGTGGGATATTTGACCTGGGGTGGAAATGGTAAGCAAGAATGTTCCTGGGATGGATAATATCAGGGAAGAACATTCTAGGCAAGGGGAACTTCAAATGCAAAAGCTCTTAGTTGGGTCCCAGTGCAAAAGTTCAAGAAAGAGAAAAAAGGCTGTAATAGGGTTAGCAGGGGACAAATCATGCAGGGCACACAGACCATGCTCCTGCCTGGGGGTCTCCTCCTTCAGGAATCCTCTGGGGCCCAGTCAACCAAGGTAGGAGCTTCTTTCTCTGTATTTATCGTATCTCTAAAGACTGTCTCTGAACCTCTCCAAGGCTAGGACCATGTCTTTTTCTTTCTGTATCTCCCCAACCAAACCTTACACAGTTCTGGGCACGTAGCCAATTTTCCAGATGGCCTGATGACTTTAAGGTGTAGTTTAAAGAAGATGTTACAAGGCACAGAGACAGAGTTGGCTTATGCCCAAGGAAGAAATTTTTTATATTTACCAAAATGATCAAGTGCCTCGGTAGGTACTGAGCTCCCTGTTACTAGAGGTATGTAAGCAGAAAATGGAAGATCAGTTGGCAGAAAAGTAGGTATAGAGATAGTAGTAGTAGCTACAATTGTCATAGTAGTAGTATTCCCACATATTGACCCATCAATATATGCCAGGCACTTTAGGTGTATGATCTCATTTAATTCTCCTAACAACTCTATAAGCAAGTACTATTATTATCCTCACTTCCCAGTCCTGGAAACTGAAACCCTGGTAGTTTGAGGACTGTGTGTCACGTGTGCCTGGGGTCACAAAGTGAGTGAGTGGCATGGTCCAGATTAGAAGTCCATACTTGGAAATCCTCTCTAGAAAAACTGGATGACTCCAATCCATATTTGGGCATGATGTATCTTGGCTTGCATTTCTGTCATAAGCATTATCATGGGGTACATGCAGAGCCTTTGTGGTCCCCTCACATGCATGAAATAATAATATAATGCAGACATGTAGAAGTGAATTTAATAGAATGTGTTGGAAAGAATGGCTGAAAGCATGTTTTTCCACCAGTAAAGTCATTCCCTAAAGATCTTGTTGTGGTTGCCCACCCTATCCCCTTCTCTTCACTTTATTTGAACAATGTGTTAGCTGCCAAAAGCAAAGGTTAAACTACATCAGTGAAGAAATAAAAATAACAATTCACCAGCCCAGGACCCTGATGCTTCTACCACCTTCCTTCACAACATTGTAAATAAGACCATGGTTCTCTGTAAGCCGATACACAAGCTTCCTGAGAAGAGGTGAAGGGATTTAAAGAATGGGGAAAAAAAGGAACTTTTGGCATGAAAATAAATGCATTCAGAGTTCAGTTCATACAAAGCTCCCTGCCCTTCCTAACCTTGCCCAAGTCCTGTCTCTTCCTTGTAACCTTATGTATTTACAAGATACTCCCACCCCTACCCTCCATCTTTCTGAAGCCTCGTCCATCCTAGAAGATCCATTTGGGTTAAAATGGTCAGCCTGAGAACTTAGGCTGGCCTGCAGTGGCATGTCTTTGGGGCAGCCCAAAGCTTTAAAAAGACTAAGCAGAAATGTCTTTAAAAGGTTGCATGGGCTTCCCAGCCCCGCCTACCTCACCCACTCATGACACTTGCCTGGCCCCTCTGTTCATTCGCGCTGAGATGAAGGTCATAGGTCATAGGTTCTCAAGGTCATGGAACGTTGGAGCTGCAAGGGATCCATAAGCTCCTCTCAGACAACGTTCTGTGAAACCTCCCAAAGAGGAGCATTGCATCCTGGGGCTTGTTTCACTGCACATACATTGGACCTGACAAGCCTAGGTTTGTAAAAAGTCAGTGTCTGGTATTTATAAAACTCGATAAGGTTACTAACAACCATTATTAATGTTTCCTATAAACGTTTACTGGAATTTTCTAGAGCTCAGCCTAAGTGTTCTTTAAAATTGACTGACTTGGTCTTTACTATACCCCTATGCGATGGAGACCGTTTTCCCCTCATGAGCTAGATGAGGTTAAGATGCTTGCTCAAGGTCACGCAGCTGCTAAGGATGTAGGCTGATGTCTAACCACGGACACTGACCCTACAGCCTGCTTCCAGAAAGGGAAACACCAAGAGGCTTCACCAAGACCCTCAGGTCAGGGGTCCCAAGTCCAAACGCCCACAGAAGCTGGACTGACAATGTGACCAGGTGAACACAGAGGGTGTCAGCAAAACAAGAGTAACAGTAAATGACGGACACACAAGACAGCCTCGATACTGGAGCCTCAGCACCGGGGAGTGCTGTGGGGACCACGGGAACTGGAGAACACATCCCAGCTAAAGGGGGGCGGCCACTCAGGCCTCCAGGCTCAGAGGCCAGATGTTGAGTGCCTACCCTTCTGGGTTTTTTCAAGGGAAGTTGAGAACCTGGATTTTTATTTGGAAGTATTCAGGTGTTTAATCGCGGCAAGTAATTCAAATCTTTTGAAACGTTTTGCCAACTGAACAAAATACATCCTACTTTATGTCACCTAGGATCTTATCCAACCCCTTCACTGTCCTTCTGGGCAAATGAAAGAAGCAGAAGGAACTCAGAGAAGGAAGATGACTTTCCAAGGATCATATAATAAATCAGTGGCAAGGCTGAGCCTAGAGCTCAGGGCTCTTTCATTACCAGGTGCTCCCTGCTGTTTTCCAAATGACACAGAAACTCCCCCCACTCTGACCTCGAGCCATGCCTGCATATCTCTGATGCCCAAGAAATTTTAAATTCAGTTTCTTCTAGTCCCTCTCCTGTTTCTCCAGATGTTAAGTGGGGACTTGTCCTTCACTGAGGCTGGAGATGAGGTTGTAAGATGGGGCACCGGCAGGGGAAACCAACAAAGGCCTTTTCTCCGACTGCTTTGTCTTGGCAATCAGACCAAGAGTCCCTTTCCGTCCTCCCTGAGGACAGACGGCTCGTGTTCTCTTGCTGCCAATGCAGGACGTTCTCGCCTTTTTTGGTCACAGAGACCAGCCTGCCACCATTTTTAAGTGAGGACATTGGCAGGGGGCGCCAGGCTAAGCCTTTCCTTCCTACGAGTCCATCTTGGGCTCAGGGTCTGCTGTTCCCCAGCACGGGTTTACAGAGGCCCAAGAAGAAGGCCCTGCCCAGATGCAAGCACAGAGACAAGACTCCCTCCATGAAATAGCATTTCTGGGGAGCAGGTGTTTGGGCCACCAGTGATCTGACAGCCCACGGAGGTGTCAGTCATGGCCCCGGGTTCTCGACATCCTTTGTCTCTGAATTGCCTATGAGGTAGTTGTTGTAACTCCTTTCACAGATGAAGAGGCTGAGGCCCAAGTGGTGCTGTGTCTTGACCCAGAAAAGTATTTCTGGAGTTGAAAGGAAGACAGATCCTTAGGGATTGAGGAACTCAGGAGAGCCTTCCCAGAGGGACTGGGAATCCGACAGAACACGAGATTTCTGTAAGTGAGTAGGAGGAAGGAAGGGCGTCTGGGTTTTATGAACGGTACTTTTTTTCTTTTTAATAACAATGTTTTGAGTTTGGACCAGCTTCTGTTCTTTTCAAAATGCTTCCCAAACTTTGCTGGAGAGCCGGCACCACCCCGTGAAGGAGAGGGTTCCCTAGTATGCCTGAGAAAGACCGGTGGGCATGGGGCTGTGAGGGTGGAGAGCACCCCCTTAAATGTGCTGTGGGAATAACAGGTGTGGGGAGCCCAGGCTGAGGGACAGGGGATGAGGGGAGGGCCACGAAGGGAACAGAATCTCCTAAGGAAGGATGTGGTGGGTCTGTATTTTGTGGACTTAAAGGAAGGTCCCAGCAGGCTCCTGGAATGAAAGGACTTGCCGGGCATGATTCCAGAAGAGAACACTGGCTTATGAAAGAAGGAGTGTGTGGGGGGAGGAGGTGTGTTTCTTCCCTTTCCCCTGCCAGTGGAGGAGCTACTTTGGGCGGAAGCCAGCAGGGCCCACCTTGAACAGGAAAGGATCTGAAAGAAAGGGAAACTGCTCTCAGTGTAAGCACTGCTGGGGCTCTGCTCCCGCATCCCCTGCCGCCTCAGTCTAATTCCACACGGGTGGGATACCAGGAACCCTGAGTCTTCTGGTTCTTTTCCCAGAAACGGGAACAGTGCCTTTCCCAAGCCAACCGAGGGAAAGAGATTCTGGGAACCCCACTAGAAGCTGATTCCAGAATACCATGCAATGATTTAGCTTGGTGGACTGTCATTCCCCAGAGCCCTCGGACACTGCTTTATCTGCATGGCCCTGTGAGGCCCAGTGGGCCCTAACAGGCAGCTGCGGAGAGGTATCTCAGGAAACGGTCTCCCACACACAGTTTGTAAGAGATGACCCAACCTGGACAGATCAAGGCCTTAACCCCTCCAAGGGATGCCTGAAGTAGGGGGAGGCCGGGTGAGATATCAGGGAGAGTATGAGACCTGGAGACAGGAGATCTGGTTCATATCTTTTGCTGCCACTTACTAGCCGGACCTTGAGAAAGCTCTTCCTCCTTTTTCTGAATTCTGATTTTTTTATTTTTATTTTTTTTGTGGTACGCGGGCCTCTCACTGTTGTGGCCCCTCCCATTGCGGAGCACAGGCTCCGGACGCGCAGGCTCAGCGGCCATGGCTCACGGGCCCAGCCGCTCCGCGGCATGTGGGATCTTCCCGGAGCGGGGCACGCACCCGTGTCCCCTGCATTGGCAGGCGGACTCTCAACCACTGTGCCACCAGGGAAGCCCTGAATTCTGCTTTTTTTAATCTGTAAAATGTGAATGGGAGTGGAGCCTTTCATCTTTAAAGTCTCAGATCATGTCACTCTAGGGAGCCCTCTGATACCCTCCTCTTGCAAGTCTCCAACCTCCCCTTTAACACGACCTACACATCCCAATGGGATATGGTCCCCGCCCACCATGCTAGCCTGCATCCTTGCTCTCTCCCTGCTCAGCTCTGCTGAACTCCTTCCACCTCAGGGTCTTCACCTGGGTGGCCCCCCAGCCAGAACATTCTTTCCCCGCCCCGCCCCCACCTCCCTCCTTCACCTTGCTAACTCCTCTTCATCCCTCGGTCTCTGCAGCAGCACCACTTCTTTAGGGAGCCTCTCCTTCCCTCCCCTGCCCAGGTTAGCTTCTTCTTCCTCCTATGAGTTGATAAGCACTGTATACTTTTCCTTGGAAGCATTTACAACAAGGCAAATTAGACCATTGCTTATGTAATCACTTGACCATCATTTTTCTCTCCCAGAGAATAAGCTCGACTAAGTTATGAACCAGGTCTGTCTCCTTCACAACTGTTACTTCCAGCATTAGAACCCACAAGTCTAGAAATAGGAGGTACTCAGTGACTGTTTGTTGAAAGAAGAAGGGCTGTATGTGTGTGTAAACACCCCTGGCTTTAGCGTTAGTAATGGGAAGGGAATAGAGCCCTTGTAGGGATAAGAAATCCATTGGCCAAACCCTCAATTCCTGACCTGACAAGAAGACAGAGCGTCTTAGATGTCCCCGTATTTATCTTCACCTTAGATTGGACAGCACACCCGATATGCTGCCACAATATAGAAATGGTTCACCTGGATGTGTGATGAAAATAAAAAGAGAGATGATGATGGAAGAAATATGTCCCTTTTGTCTCATGGAAGACTGCCCACAGAGCCAGGCAGAATCGAGTAGACCTACCAAAATAGTGACAAGGGGGGACAGGAGAGTGACAAATCAGCTATGGAGCCAGGAGGATAATGATGGGCAATTCACTGCAATGAGTATTTACGGGGCAGCTACTATTCACTGAGAAGCCATGCTTTGCTTCACGTTGTCGATATAAATGTAGTGATGGTAGTTAATGGCTAATGTTCAGAGACGATAAGTGATTTACCCAAATTAACATAGGTCTCAGCCAGAAAGACTGACATTTGAATGCAGGCTGGTCTGAAGGCAGCCTTTTCTCTTAATCTCTGGCATATATGGCTATGTGTCACAACACAAAAAACGATCTGGGGCTTTGAGAGGCTTAGTCTGGTGAGCACTGTACCTAATGGATTATTCATTCAAGATGTCTACCTTCCTGCTCCAGCCTGCTTGTGTCAATCTGACTCTCGTAAGACGGCTGGCTGAGGGACAGAAATATGCAGTTTATGATGTGAAACTGAGAGAAAGCAGGTGACGGTAAAAGTAATTTTAAAACTGAGGATCCAAAGACATGCAGTCAAGCCCTGGGCTTGGTTTTCGATCTTAATGCATCTAGTGCCCGTCTCCCCTTGCCTCAGATTCTCCATTGGTAAAATGAGGGACATTCTGCCGTTCCAGACACCTGATGCACCCAGTGGGAACTGAAACTTCTGGGGCTTTGCTCCATACCCCTAGAATCTAACCAGCTCTTTCCCCGTCTGGATAATTTCCTGTAGGTTTCCTCACTGACAGCCAGGAGAGGTTGGGGTCCTAAAGACTCTCTCCAAAGGGGATACACCCAGAGCTGTTAAGCCTCCAGTTAGGCTTAGGACTGAATCCAGGAAGCAGCAGGAATCCCTTTACCTTGTTTCAGAGTTCCTGTTCAGTGCCCCACAGCCCAGCCATCTGCCAGCCTGCAGCGAGGGAGCAAAGGAGCTCCATCAGATTTTTCGAATGTTTGACCACGTTCGACTGATTTGTGAGCGCTCCCGTGGCAGGTCCTCTTCCACCCACTCCATCCAGCAGGCGTCACCAGGGGACCTTAACGCCCCAGCACGGTCAGGAGCAAGCACCCATATATTTGCCCACAGGACAGGTGATTAATAACTTATAACCACTCATTCCATCTTACACTATAGCAACCTACAGGGGACTTTCCCACTCATTCTGCCCTTAGCTCTCACTGCAGTCATTACTGTGTCCATCTTACAAGTCAAGCCTGCAAAACTGAGTAGTCTTCTCACAGCCGCTGCTGATCACCAACCTCCGATTCTTTGGCAAACTTCCTGCTAATGTCCCTAGTCTAATATTTTTCTTCCTTGGTCCATTTGTGTTTTCTTGAATAATTTAGCCTTGAGATCATCCTAGACTAGTAGTAAGCAAATTTTCTCATCTGACGTGATCCATATTTATTTAGTTATTCGCACCTAAATATAGAGAAGGCCCTGTTCTTGAGAGAGCTACAGTCTAGCGAGGCATATCGTTCACAAACATGTGAGCAGTTTATAGGCATTCACTCATTTATTTAAAAAATGCTCATCACCCTCAACCTGCTGGGGCCTGTTCTAGAAACGAGGAGTGGAGAGAGGATTAAGGCAGCCTCCTATTCCCCTGACGCTTTTAGTCTCTTGGAGGTGAATGGGGAAAAAGATAAACTGTAGATAAACCCATCAATAAAAAATCTCAGATAGGGCTTCCCTGGTGGCGCAGTGGTTGAGAGTCTGCCTACCAATGCAGGGGACACGGGTGCGTGCCCTGGTCCGGGAAGATCCCACATGCCGCGGAGCGGCTGGGCCCGTGAGCCATGGCCGCTGAGCCTGCGCGTCCGGAGCCTGTGCTCCGCAACGGGAGAGGCCACAACAGTGAGAGGCCCACGTACCGCTAAAAAAAAAAAAAAACAACTCAGATAGTAATTAAGTCCTCAGAGGAAAACGTTAAAAGGAATGGAATAGAGTGTGATGGGAGAGGAAAATTCGCCATTTTAGAAGGGTGGTCATGCCTACTGTATAGCGCAGGAAACTGTGCTCAATACTCTGTAATGGCCTATATGGGAAAAGTGGACATAGGTATATATATAACTGATTCACTTTGCTGTACACCTGAAACTAAGACAACCTTGTAAATCAACTATACTCCAATAAAATTTAAGAAAAAAAGAAGGGTGGTCATGGAGTGAGGTGGTGACATGTGAGTGAAGGGCTCCATGAAGAGAAATCGTCAATCATGCCAAGATCTGGTGGCAGAGGGTAGCAAGGGCCTGCCCACGGGGTAGGAACAGTCATGGAGCATCTGAAGGCTAGAAAGAAGGCCCATGGGGCTGAAACAAACTGAGCAAAATGAGGGGGAGAGGAGGCAACACATTGGGGCAAACAGGGGCCAGGTCATAGGGGGCCTTAGAGGCCATGGTAGGTTGAACATGGAGCAGTGTAAAAACTCGGACCAGGCACAAGCCATGGGATACGTGAACTGTGAGTCTGATGAGCGTTCAGAGGAGAGAGAGATGGTGGTAGGCTGGGGCAGTCAGGAAAAGATTTCCAGTGTTTGCAGGAGGGGCAGTATCTGGCTGGAAGTGGTGGGGGGGCATTCCAAGTTGCAGGTAAGTGGGATTGGCACCGAGGCAGGAACTGACATGGTGTGTGTGTGTAGGCATGTGTGTGTGTGTGAGTATATGTGTACGTACATGAGTGTTAGGGAGCGGTGGCTACCAGGAGAAAAAACAAAGTTTAATGGTCGGAAGAGAGTGGAAGATCGCTAAGCAGTTGTATTGGAAAACTCAAACTATTCAAAGTCGTGCCTGTTTAGGACCAGATGAACATTTTCACTCAGAAGCAAAGCGAGGTTCCAGATTTCCCCTGAGTTATCTCTGAAGTCCTGACACCTGAAATCCTTTATCTCCTGTTATTTATATTCCAGAAGAGACAGCCTAGTTAGAAAACAGTGAATTGTGAAGAGTCAGAGCTTAGAGTTGCTGAAACCCAACCCCACTCCCCAGCCTTATATTTAACACAGATGAACAAACCAAGGCCCAGAAAGGGGGAGGGACTGGTTCACACACAGGTAGTGTTAGAGCTGTGCCTGTGACCTTCACATTCCGTCCTAATGCTTTACCAGGAATCAGCGGGTAATGCATCCTACAGGAGCCTCCTGTGGAGTGGGGCCGGGGCGGGGGAGGACCTGCCAGTACTCTTTCTGGTCCATTTCTCCTGACATGTCTGTTCTACTTTACGGGCTGCAGGCTTGGGGGTCCCTCCATCAGATGGTGCAAGGAAGGAGAACAGGGGGTCACTGCTTCTGAACACGGAGGGCTCCTTTACACATGCTGGACCCACAGCTTGGACATTAGCTCTGAACAGATTTGGAAGGGCTGTAACAAGTAGAAAAAAAAAAACCAGCCTCTGAATGGAAACCTAATTGTGGAAAATGAATCCATTTCCAACCTTTAACCCTGCCCTCACCTTTACCAACCTCCTCTGCGAAGCCTGCTGCCAGTGTCATTGATCCGATTCATTCATGATTCTCACAGAGCCTTGGAGGTCATTTAGTTCTGGTCTGCTCTCACTACAGGACATGAGAGTTCATTGGGAGGGTGGGGAGATGGTATGTCGTGTGATTCGAGAGATACACACCATGAAGGCTTCCTAGTTGCTAAGATTTCCTCCTGTGATTAGATTGCCCTGTTCTCCAAGCTACAGTTCTCCCTATTACTATCTCTCCCCCAACTTAGTTGAAGGAATTGGTATTTTTAACTGATAAGTTACCCAGAAAGGTCTAATATAAGCATTATTTACTGGCTATTTACACATGAGTGTGAAAAAGCTGTAACTTGCTGTCTATCTGAGAATTCACACACAAAAAAGTTTTGAGCAGGCAGATCCTCATGGATTCCAGGAGACGCTTTCAGAAAGGTGAGACGAGGCCCCAAAAGAACAGGAGAGATACTCCACACATATGCTCCACACCTATTGACCAATGAACACTGCTTCTGTTTGAAACAAATTTCTAAGCATTGCGGGTCAAGGACCTCACTCAACTCATACCACAAGGTCATAGAAAAGTGGATAGTAACAGCAATTCGGCCCATAGATGTGTTTTTGCTTAACAAGCAGTATCTTTAAAAAATTGCACGTGGGTTCTTTTAGAAGAGGAATGTACTCACAGTTAGTAACAATTCTTGCTTTTCCATATTGCATAATTCCCAGGCCTTTTCACTCATGCTAATTACCCACATGGCTCCAAAAGGCATTTGAGTTTGTGAATCCTCCCACTACACCTACTGAATTTGTCTTTAAACAAATATTGAGGACCTACTATGAGTTGGGCACTGTAGGAGATATTAAGAGGACTGAAAGAAGCTTTCTTTCATTCATTCATTCAGCCATCCATCCATTCATTCATTCGTTCAACCAACGTCTATTGGATGCCTGCCATTTGCTAAGTACTAGGGATACAATTCAGGTCCCTGCTGGGAAGACAGCTATTAAATCACAATAAGGTGTGACAAGTGTGACAAGTGGAGAAGTGCAGAGGTCTGTGGGAATGAATACACAGTATAAGGCAATGGCACCAACCCTCAAGTACTTTGAAGAGCTGACATGCTTACTCAAATGAAAGTACTACATGACATGAGAAAGTCAGAATAGTACCAATCAATGCTCAAAGGAGCAAGTTACTCATCAGTTTGGGGAGGGAGCTATCGAAGAATGCTGTGTGGGAGAGGGAACATTTGAGCTGACCCTTGAAGGGGGGCTCGATTTCTACTGTTGGAAATAGCGTTGGGAAAGGCCATTCTAAGTAGAAACACTGCGTGTGCACAGGCAAAAAGGCCACAAGGCAGAAGATATTTGACTAGAAGTTTGCAGCAGTCACACCAGCTGTCAAATGAATACTAGATACTCTGCTAAACACATCTTGTGCATAATCTCACTGACTGTTCCCAACAGTCCTCAGACCCACGCCATTATAACACCCAATTAGAAATGGGGAGCTCATCTGAGACTCAGAATAGAATAATTTACCCAAGGTCACCCATCTACAAAAATGCAGAGCTGGGAATCAAATCAAGGTCTGTCAAATTCCAGAGTGTGGCGACTGACCAATGAGACCCTCTGCCACCAGGCCATGATGTTTCTACACTTGATTTGTGACAGGGAGTTCTCAGAAAATTTGGGGGCTACTCTCATGCTTGCTCTGGAAAAGTTACCTAACCTGAAAATGTTTATTTTGTTCCAAAGCAAGTTGAGAGAAGAGAATCACTCTTTCTTTCCTCTCTGTGCCTCTGCTGCTAACTTTTCTCTGAAGGTTGAGGTCCAAGGAGTGTAATTAGCAGACTGGCCTGTCTTGGAGAACAGTTTAGCTACTCGACGTCGGTATCTGATGCCAAGTGAAGGTTTAGCTGAGAGACTGACTAATAAATGCCCCTATGGGGAGAAGGAGCTGTGGAATAGCCTGGATCTATTGGCAGAAACTATAGGGGAAAAAACTCCTTAGAAATTCAAGCTGAAAGAATGTCTGGAGAAAGCAAAACGACCAACTAAGGTAGTCAATGCTTCAATAAAACTTGATAATAGCAACTTGAAAAATCTCGCATGTTCGGTTTCGTCTCATAAGCCCCTTTGGTAATGGGGTGAATAAAGATTTCCTGCCTGGAAATGTAACTGGTAAATATACAGATGGTAATGTATTGTCAGTGGCTAGTGGAAAGACAGTGTCAGGTTGTGGCATGCGCCTCAGGACAGTCACCGCCAGTTGTGTGACCCTGGGTACACCGTACATATGTTCTTGGGCATCTATGACACAGGATTATACCTCCCCACTCTAATGCAGTGGCCAGTCTTAAACAAGGGGTCAGATTAATGTCTGGCTTCTGTGGGATGCATATCAATGTCTTCAGGGAAAGGGGCATATTTCAAAATGTTTATTCAACATTATAACGTGGTTTTACATTAGAAAATAATTACATTTATTGGGATTTTTTTTAATACATGGAAATAACGTTTCAAGAAGTCTTTTTGGCTCAGCAGATGCTCAATTCTGTATAAGCCGAGCAACGTCTTCACCGGGTCCATGGACCCATTTTAGTGAGGTGTATCGAAATCTGCAGGGGAGGGAGAGGGGCGCATGGATTTTCCATTCTAAGGAGGCATAGGCCATTTTTACTGTGTTGTTAGGATCAGGCAAGTGGAAGCAAAAATGCCCCATAAGTTTAGAGTGTTGGGTGTGCGTACAGAGTAATGCTACCACCCACTCTCCACCATCACTGTTCATTTAATTGCACGTCTAAGAATTGGGATGGTCTTCTAGCCCATTGGAGATATGACCCAAGGTGGTCAGAGGTGTGGTCTGTGTCTGTTGAGTAGAGCAAGTTACCTGGCACGTATGGTGGACCGAAACCTATCGCTCTAGATTTGTGAACATCATTCTCTAACCAACTGAACAAATAGGGGGTAGACAAGAGCATAAATGATTCAAAATTTTTTCAGGACATGTGTTTGGAAGGTGAGTGATGTGGATATAGGCAGCTTTTTTTCTTGGTCTCAAGTTAGTTCTCCCGGTAAGGCACCCATTCCCAATATTAAATAAGTATCCACAAATGCCAGCTGTTCATTGCTTGGTCACGTCCAAATCCAAGGTCATAATTCTCATCTCCACCTTATTCTGTCCCTCCTTTTGCATCCCCTGTCTCAGTGATGGTGCTGTAGTCCACTGAGTCACCCAGAAAGAGACCAAGAGTCTTCTGACTCTTCTTTTCCCCTTACCTATGTCTTTGATTTGTCACCAAGTTGTCAGTCTGTCACCCTCCCAACAGCCAAGGCTGGCAGTACCGACAGAAGCTCCTAGGTGTCCTCTATATCTAGGCTGTCGCTGTCACCAAATTTATTCCCATTTTTGCCATCCAAATCATCATCCTCGGGCTTCCCTGGTGGCACAGTGGTTGGGAGTCCGCCTGCCGATGCAGGGGACACGGGTTCGTGCCCCGGTCCGGGAAGATCCGACATGCCGCGGAGCAGCTGGGCCCGTGAGCCATGGCCGCTGGGCCTGCGTCCGGAGCCTGTGCTCTGCAACAGGAGGGGCCACAGCAGTGAGAGGCCCGCGTACAGCAAAAAAAATAAATAAATAAATAATCATCCTCAATCACTAAGCCACCCCTTTTTTCACTCATAGGGAAGTCCAGGTTTCACCTGTAACATTCAAGGTGCAGCAGACACTGACCCCATCCCATCACACTTGTGCTTCCACACCCCTCCTGAATCCTGCCACAAACCCACGCCCAAGTTCTAAGCCACAGCCAGGTCTCCTTTCTGTACTCTCCTGCTTCTACACCTCAGAGCAAGCTACTCACTTTGCCAGCAATGCCCTCCTGCTCTCTTCGTCTTCTTTTTTTTTTTTTTTAGAACTATTGAATCACTATGTTTTGTACCAGAAACTAAGATAGCATTGTAGGCCAATTATACCTCAAAAACAAAAAGCAAACTCACAGAAAAAGAGATCAGATTTGTGGCTACCAGACATGGTGGATGGGGTGAGGAGGAAGTGGATGAAGATAGTCAAAGGTACAAAGTTCCAGT
The DNA here is from genome assembly GCF_949987515.2 of Delphinus delphis. Classification (NCBI taxonomy): domain Eukaryota; kingdom Metazoa; phylum Chordata; class Mammalia; order Artiodactyla; family Delphinidae; genus Delphinus; species Delphinus delphis. The sequence goes on along the minus strand of NC_082685.1, from coordinate 44,121,518 downwards.
TATAAGATAACTAAGTACTAGGGATGTAATGAACAACATGATAAAGATAATTAACACTGCTGCACTGTTGCAGCAGTATTACAGCAGTGTTGCAGCAGTGTTTCATTTATAACACTGCTGCACTGTTATAAATGAAAGTTGTTAAGAGTAATTCTAAGAGTTCTCAACACAAGGAAAAAAGTATCTTTTATCTATCTCTTTAATGTCATATCTATATGAGATGATGGATGTTAAACCTATTGTTTCATGATGTACTGTAAGTCAAATCATGTCGTACACCTCAAGCTTATACGGTGCTACATGTCAGTTATATCTCATGGAGTATAATCTATAAAAACATTGAACCACTATGTTGTACACTTGAAACTAATGTTGTAAATCAACTACACTTTCATTTTTTAAAAGGGGACATGAAAAAAATTGAATGATGGAAGTATTTTTTTCTAAATTTTTATTTTATATTGGATTACAGTTGATTTCTAATGTTGTGTTAGTTTCAGGTGTACAGCAAAGTGATTCAGTTGTACGTATACATGCGTCTATTCTTTTTCAAATTCTTTTCCCATTTCTGCTCTCTCCTTCTTCATCCTTCCCCCTCTCTCCACGGAAGACTTTTAATCATCTCTCAGGGCCAAGTTTCGATCTAATCCCCATCAATAAACTTTCTTGGACCTCCTATTCCCAACCCCACAAGCACTGGCCTCCTTCCACTATATCCCTTATTATTCTGCCCTACATCGGCAAGATTTTCGTGCATGACCCTCCCCCGCCCCCAGACTGACAGCTCCTCTGGGGGAAAGGCCCTTAGCACGCTCATCCGTGGATCTCCTTCCTCTCGCCTCCTCCCTCCTCACCCTGTCCCCCAGCCCAGGCATCTAAGTGAGTGTACTTCACACAACAGACACCCTAGCTAAGTTTGTTCAATGGAATCCATTAATTGGTACTGTTTCCTCGGCAATGGCTGATGGACTCCTCTGGGCTGAGTGAAAATTTCAACTAACATGATGTTGGAGAAAAACCTTAACTTTTTTAGAAACATTTTGCTTCATTCCATCATTCCACCTCTACCTGCTAACCTCTTAAGTAACTTGAGGTTGCAGAGAAAGGGAGAAAGGGCAGCCAGTTTATTTTTCTACCTCTTTCGTACTTGCAGTCAGTTCTCTCTTCTCCATTGCCATTGCCAGAGCCTTCACCGAGACAGGTCACCTTTGTGGTTAAAGTTCAAGGGTTCTGAGACCGGAATGTCTGAGTTTTAATACTAGTTATGCTAATAGACAGACCTTGGATGGGTTAATTACTCTCTCTGGGCCTCAGTTTCCTCAACTGTAAAATAAAAATATCTTGTTACCCATTTCAGAGAGAGAGCTTCCATAGGCCTGAAGGGTAAGTAGGGCACCCTGGAAAAATAAAAGCCATGAGACATCTTGGGAACCAGGTAATCTACAAATCTGCCAATGACACCTTCTGTCCCCTTTTAACCCCATGCAGTGTTTGTCAGTAGACTGTAAACGGAGCGAGGAAAGAGAATGTGTCTGCTCCTGGCTCCTGACACATAAGAAGAGCACAAGCAAGCTTTGCAATGCAAAGCAAAGCCCAGCTCTGGAATCCTGCAGCAGCCCAGAGATTCAGCCCTACACATCAAGGGTCTGTGAAAAACTAATGATCTCTCCCCCGCAGCCCTGCCTAGTGAAGGGCCCCATGGATCCTGGCTGGTGAGAGCTTTCTTCATTCCCCACATGCCCCTGGCTCCCCTTCTCTCTGCCCACCTCCAGTCTCCCAGTCAAGCTACTGTGTGTCTCCTGCTCTCTGTTTCTTACTGCCTGGGTCCCTCTCTGCGCTGCCTCCGAGGCACTGTCTTTGATGACTTTGGCGTGAAAGGTGATTCACAGAAATAAATTGCATTGTGCTTTAGGTCCGTGGCAGTCCACCTCTGTAATCATGTCTGTAACGGACTTTATAGTAGCTTTAGAGCCTTGGCATCCGAAACAGGGACTCTAGTGGTTTCAAGATAGATAAATGCTACAACCAACTGCGCATGCATCCGGTGGGGTCACGAGTTAGCGGTGAGGGTGCAGGTGCCGGTGCTATGAACCAGCCGTACTTGCAGCCTTTCTTATCTGCGGGTTGACAGAAATCAAAAGATGAGACATACTTTTGTTGTTGTTTTGTTCAGTTTTACAAGAAATGTTAAAGGGGCTTCTCTAAGCGGAAGAGAAAAGGCCACAGCTAGAAATATGAAAATTACAAAAGGAAAAATCTCATTGCTGTAGTTTTTAATAATCACTAGAAAACGAAGGCTTCTTTAACCTAGCCTCAGCTAACATCGTGTGCTCTCACCAGCCCTGTGATTTGATGAAAGAGAAATTTCAAAATGTTGCCTGCCGAGGAAGAGAGAAGCACCAAAGAGAGAAGAGGCAGGGGTGTGGGACAGTGAATGGCAGGGAAGAGCAGGCCCAGGATCTGGGAGGCCTGAGGTTTGGATCTGTTTTAATCGTCACCCAGCATGTTGAGGGGCGGTGAGGACTATGTTTGTAGGAGGGAACCGCCGGGATGGACTCAACAATGGTGGGATCAGTATTGACAGGAAAGAGACGAGGCAAGTTGGTTCAGCGTGGGGATGCGTTATTCTGAGTTCGTATATTGTGGAAGATGCTGCCCCATTCTGCTCTTCGTCGCGAGAGGCTGTACCCACTTATATTCAGTGTTCTCCTGGCACTGAAAGAACAGGGCTGGGATTTGCTGCTTCTCCCCCAGGGCAGGGTCCCTTCTTTTCAGCACTTTTGTACACTTGGGAGGCCCAGACCTTTCATCTGACAGGTGTTGGGCAAGCGTGTCTGCACATGCTCTTTGCCACTATTTCGCCCTGCTCCATGCCAGAGAGCCCTGTCCCTGCCAGGCCCAACTTTGGACCAAAGTGCAAGATGGGATCGCAGGTTGCATTGTTCAAGCAACCCCTCTCTACAGTGCTTCCCTGGGCCAAGCTGACTCCAGCCCCTTAGCAGGATGGGCTGGGCGGTGCTTAAAGAGGAAGGGGACCAATGTAGCAACTTACCAGGGGCCCCACCCCTCCCTCACATCCGGGCCTGTGCAGTGGGCGTGGGGATTCTCCTAAGGGACCAAAGGCCGGGGGTAGTTCGTAGCTTCTGTTCCCTTGCTCCCATGTGGCCACGTGCACACCTCTAGAGGCAGATTGCTTTGAACGTTAAAACTGTTCAATTTGGTTTTGTTTGTGCCCATTTAAAAAAATGTTTTAACGGGGAAAACTTCGGGGAGAACTGTGGGAAGGGCCTGGTTCCTTTGCTTCTCGGGAACTCTAAGCCTCGCCTGGAGGACTGCTCTCTGCTCCACTTTCCTGGAAGCTGCCTAAGCCCGTCCACGCCACCCCAGCCCTGCGCCCGTATATGACACGTGGCTCCAGTCGCGTCTGGGTGCGGTTGCATTCTCCCAGGACCTTGCAGTGCAGGGGACTGGGTGCTGGGGCCTTGGGCGGAGCCCGCCCTTTCTGTACACCTAGCACTGCCCACCCCGCTTGTGTCTGAGGTTGTGTATGTCAAACAAAGCCACTAGAAACTCAAAAAAAAAAAAAGTGATGGACAGTAGGAGGTGGGATTGTGCTTCCTTGAGCACATTACCCAGGAGACGCCCCGTTCCCATCACTTTTAAACAGTCTTATTGACATATAATTTATATACCATAAAGTGCACTCATCTAAAGTGTACATCCCATGACATTTTAAGCTGCTAACTTGCAGCTGTGACAAGATTTAGGGGAAACAGCGTGGAGCAAAGACCATGAGATGGGTACAGGAGGTTGGCAGAGGGGCAAGCTTTTTTTCAGTGTGTCTGCTCCCAAGCAACTAAGAGTTCAGCCCTCACCCAACCCTCCTCCTCCTCCAGGCCTGGCCATGCCTGCAGGTTCTCTGCACAGTGTCAGAATGTGGCTCTTGGTCAGCTCACAGGACATTCACACAGCTCGATGCTGGAAATCCCTCTGGGAAACCTATTGAAATCTTGGAGATTTGGGGTTTATTCCCCTTGAACTTTCTTCTGGACCAGACTCTCTGGATGCAATCAAGAGGGCTGGGCTCTAGGCCAGTTTACGGTGTAAGCTTGGGATTATCTTTCCCCTCAGTTTCCCCATCTGAACAGTGAGAAAGTCAGACTGGGCAGGTTCCAAGTCCTTCCAACTCTGAAAATATGATGCTGGGTTGTTTCATTCATTTTGCTCTGAATAGCCACAGTGGACTCAGGTGAATGGTAAGGGTAAATGAGGAGATGACAAGATGACAGCTGTGGTCCATGGGATGACCTGTGGAAAGCCAGCCAGGTACATGGGGAGGAGCCTGCACTGCCTCTGCCCACCTTAGCAGTACACACCCTTCACAGTGCCAACCTGCCCAGGCAAGCATCAGCAAAAATACTTAGTGAGACCTCTTGCAAGGTCCGATCAGGCCCTACTAAAGACGCAGGAAGAAGGAAGAGCTCTGTGACGGCCAAGTGGGCAGAAGGGAGACTGCAGCCCGCTATGACTGGCTTGGATCACCTCTTCACGTCCCAGTGATGCCCCAGATTGAGATCCGAGTCTGTGCTGCCACAGTTGTCTTTCTAAAATTGCCCTTCTTCTCATGAAACATTTATTTCCATCATGCAGCGACTAAAAACCAAACATCTCAACCCAACCTTCATGGCCCCTCTGGCCACTACTAGCCTCACCTCTCTGCCTTGACTCCCATAACTGACCAATTGCTTCACTGATCAACTGATCCACTATTATTTTCAACCCAGCTTACTCTGTCCTTGGGGCCACTCTGCCTTCCTGCTGGTGATTAAGTCTTGGACCTGAACCCATGCTACCCCAGGCTTCACTTGCCGTGTTTCTTCCAAAGTGCTTACTGTTCAGGCAGTAGCATTAACCAACATTTGTCCACCTAGAAGAGTATCCAGAGAACAAACTCATTCTCTCTAGTACCATAAGACAGAACTTCTGAAAGTCAAAATATCATGTCTTCCGTGTATTCTCTACTTTGTACACATTCTGGAAGACATCCAGGTGCTCTCTTTTGCTGTGCATCAATGAACAGCTGTGGAAACAGCATGGACTACAAGTCTTCGTTCTTTTTGAAGAGACTGAATGGGAGCGGGACTTGTCACGTTGTGGTGACAGACTCACTTCAGAGGTATAATGACTGGCATCCTGTTGGGAGAGGCTTGACGGTGGCTGACGGCACTTGGCAACGCATTCTTCACAAGCTATGGGGTGAAGCCCCCACTTCGCCAAGAGTAGAGTCTTTATGAGCAACAGGAGATCAGGGACTAGAGAAAAGAATTCCGTGGCACAGAATGGGGGTTTACAGAGAACGTGCAGTGGAGTGAACTCGAGGTCCCAGAGCTGTCTTTGCTCTGCTCTTTGCTAGTATGGGGCCTCGGCTAACTCCATTTCATGTTCCGAGATTCGCCTCATGAGGCCTCCTCTAAGAAGCCTCCCTTACCCTCTCCCTCTTCCTACAGTCTGGTCAGGTGGCCATCCTGTCTGCTTATGTACTGCCTTTCTATTTTCTTCAGTTATTACACTACATTATAACGTAGTAGTTATCAAATACCTCCTTCTCTCACTCTCACTATCTTGTAAGTACAGTAGAGTGATTAAGGACATTATTATCAGGCAGACATAGCTATAATTCACAGTTCTGCTGTCTCCTAGCTGTGTGAAATAATATACTTTTCACAAGGTTGCTACAAGGATTAAGGATATATAAAGCAATGAACACAGACTATAAGTTATAGCTGATAAATCTGTTGCCTTTTATTTCTGTCCTTATTCTATAGCCACAGCACCTACTACAATGCCTGACCCACACTGGTGGAGGCTATGGTGTTAACGATGGTGATGTGATGATGGTGGTGGTGGTGGTAGTGCAGCGATGTGGCGGTGGTGATGACGCTGGTGATGAATGATGTGGTGGTGGTGATGGTGGCAACGTTGTGATGCTGGTGGTAGTGACACTGTAATGGTGGCAGCAGTGGTGTTATGATGGTGATGATGGTAATGTGGTGCTGATGCTGGTATTGTGATAGTGGTGCTGATGGTGGTATTGATCATAGGTAAGGATAATAAAGTCAGCAGCTAACACTGAGAGTTTCCTGTACGTCAGGCACTGTGCTAAGTACTTGCATATATTTAATTACATCCTCTTGATATCTTCCAGATACTGGTATCCCCCATCTTTTAAGAGAATGAAATAAGGTTTCAGAAGTTGAGTAATGTGCCTGAGATCCTATATTTAAGAAATTAAGACAAAGCCAGAATTTGACACAGGCTGTGTGATAGCATCACATAGATGCAAAGTACTCAACTGTTGGTTATTCGAATGAGGAAGGAAGGAAGGAAAGGAAGGAGGAAGGAAGGAGGAAGGAATTGGCTTGTTCTCTGAACTTAGGATTCCTTTTCTGAAAATGAAGATAGTAATCCTCACTTTTATGAAAATCAAATGAGATAAAGGAAGTCAAATCTCTCTGAAGACTGTCCAGTCCTCTCTGTGTATAAAGACCAAATCAGCAGCAGCAGCAGCTCTGTAATTACTCATTCATTCATTCAACGAATATTTGGCTCTAGGCACTGGGAGTACAGTGAGCAAAACAGACTGAAGCGCCTACCCTGAGAACAATAGTGTAGAGTTGATCCTCGAACAAGTTGGGGGTTAGGGGCACCCACCCTTCTCACAGTCAAAAATTCGCGTATAACTTTTGACTCCCCAAAACTTCACTCCTAGTAGCCTCCTGTTGACCAGAAGCCTTACCAGTAACGTAAACAGTCAATTAATACATATTTTGTTATGTTATACTTATTATATATTGTATTCTTCCAATAAAGTGAGAAAAGAAAATGTTATTAAGAAAATCATTAAGGAAAAGAAAATACACGTGTACATATAAGTACTTACTGAAAAAACTCCACATATAAGTGGACCCATGCAATTCAAACCTGTGTTGTTCAAGGGTCAAATATATCATAAATTTCAGTTACTCACAAACTAGATCCTAACTGTTCCCACCAAAAAAAAGAATTCGTAATTATGTGGTGTAATAGGGGTCTTAACCGACACTGCAATATAGAAATGTGTCAAATTAATACGTTGTATACCCTAAACTTAATACAAAGTTATATGTCAATTATATCTCAATATAAATAACTAAATTAAAAATAAAATAAGATAAAATTGCCTGCTCTCATGGAGCACTCAGTCTAATGACAGCCAATAAGCACAAACAAGAAGAATACATAGCGCTATGGGGAAAAATAAAGCACGGAGGGGCTGGGGGTGTGGGAATGGAGGGTGTCATTCTTTTAAATAAGGTAGTCAGGGAAAGCCTCAGGTAAGGTCACATTTGAACAGGACCTGAAGGAGGTGAATCAGGGAGCTGTGCCGGGGAAGAGTGCTCTATATCCAAGAAGACAGTTTAAAAGTAAAATTAGGGGGCTTCCCTGGTGGCGCAGTGGTTGAGAGTCCGCCTGCCGATGCAGGGGACACAGGTTCGTGCCCCGGTCCGGGAGGATCCCACGTGCCGCGGAGCGGCTGGGCCCGTGAGCCATGGCTGCTGAGCCTGTGCGTCCGGAGCCTGTGCTCCGCAATGGGAGAGGCCACAACAGTGAGAGGCCCGCATACCGCAAAAAAAAAATAAATAAATGAAATAAAAATAAAAGTAAAATTAGGAATATTCAGAAACAATGAGGTCACTTTGAAGTGAATGCTGGGAATTTAGCTAATGCTGGAACCCCAAGGTCTGCTCCCAGTGGAGTAATGAAGAGTGGAATTCAGTGTTTTCCCTGGTAACCTCCCCAGCATTGTTCCTGAAGCCTCAGGCAAGACGTGATGTCCTGGAGGATAGAGACCATAGAGAGAGAAGCATGGTTCCCCCGGCAACAGGCTGTGAGCTGGAGAGAAGTGGCTTCTACTCACCACTCAACCATCCATGGATAAAATGATGCTACACGGGTCACCTCTGCTCATGGCCTTCTCACTCCTCCCAGCGGGGAAAGACAAAGGCAAAATCAGGGGTTCTCACCACATCAAAAAGAAAAGGATTAGCTCAGCCCAGCTCCAGAGGGGTCTATAATGAGATGGGCACTGTTTATTAAAATCTACAATGATCTAAGATGAAGCCAGTTGTACATTATTCAGATTTATGGCTGATGACAAATTACATAGAATTGCGAGCACAGGAGAAGATGATGAAAGAAATTATCAAGCGCACTGAAGTGCTTAGAGGAATCGGTAAACAGTCCAGGGAAGAGATTTAATTTAGATAAACCTAAGGCAGGATCTCCGGAAGGTTCCAAGGTCAGAGGAGAACAGAGAGGAAAAAAATAGCTTCTCAGATGGAAGAGACACAGGAAGGGTTCTGGGAAGGATGTCGGTGGCAATGTGATCAATATCATGATAAATGCAAAGGAAATGAAATCACTGTAAACTGTGACTTCTCTTTAGAATCCAAAGAGTAGTGGGGTAGTATGTGCAATAGAGCACCAGACTGGGAGCCTGAGGGCTGGATTTCAAGTCAGCCAGGAACTGGCTCTGCGACTGGGGAAGGCTTTTGATATTTCTGATCTTTATTTCCTCTTCTGCAGTGATCTATAATGTGGCTCTCAGCCCAAAATACTTGGTTCTTTTACATTTTTTTAAAACAGATTTTATTTATATTTTGGCTGTGTTAGGTCTTTCATTGCTGTGTGCAGGCTTTCTCTAGTTGCGGAAAGCGGGGGTTTCTCATTGCGGTGACTTCTCTTTTTTTTTTTTTTTTTTTTTTTTGCGGTACGCGGCCCTCTCACTGTTGTGGCCTCTCCCGTTGCGGAGCACAGGCTCCGGATGCACAGGCTCATCGGCCATGGCTCACGGGCCTAGCCGCTCCGTGGCATGTGGGATCTTCCCAGTCCGGGGCATGAACCCGTGTCCTCTGCGTCGGCAGGCGGACTCTCAACCACTGCGCCACCAGGGAAGCCCCACGGTGGCTTCTCTTGTTGCAGAGTACAGGCTCTAGAGCACAGGCTTCAGTAGTTGTGGTGCATGGGCTTAGTTGCTCCGCGGCATGTGGGACCTTCCCGGACCAGGACTCGAACCCGTGTCCCCTGCATTGGCAGGCAGATTCTTAACCACTACGCCACCAGGGAAGCACCGGTTCTTTTACATTTAAGAGGATGCCATGAGCTGTGAGGAGACTCGAACCATCCCTGCTCCACCCCAGCAGACCTTGATGGGACCAGTGAAAGATACAGGCTCATGAAGCCCTGCGTAAGAGCATTCATCCGGGAGATGGACCAAAGGTCCAGGCCTCCTCAGAGACATTGAATGAAGTTTAAAAGTTGCAGAATTGAGGAAGGATGGTAGTTATGAAAGCTCAGTATAAGTTGGGTTGCACTGGTGACTGCAGAGAAAATAAAAGGGAAGGTTGAGTTTAAGTGGTTGAAGGGTATATATAATGCAAGATGATGGCTGTGTTAAATAGGCTGGGTGTCTTTCAGGAAGGGGGTGACGTCTGAGTGACTTTAAGATGGCGTGGCAGTCTAAGATGCAGGGACAGTTGTATTCTGCTGCAGGCCACAGCCACCTATCCATTTCAGAATCTGCCATAGAGATTTGCAAAGAAGAGTATCTCAGAGAAAGAATGTCACGCTCATCGTAGTTTTTCAGGTGCTGGGTTAGTTCACCACTTCAGCAACATGGGAGCTAACCACATGCTAAGCTGGGTCTGCAGGGGTCAGCAAACTTTATCTGTAAAAGGTCAGAGGGTAAATATTTTATGCTTTGTGGGTCACGGGATCTCTGCTGCAACTACTCAACTCTGCTGTGGGAGAGTGAAAACAGACATATATATAAATATACAATATATAATATATATATATTATATGTATTATATATAATGATATATATCATTATATTTTATATAAAGATATATGTAAATGAATATATAGATATAAATGGGTGTAGCTGTATTCCAAAAAAACTTTTACAAAAGGAGGCGGCCAGATTCCACCTGCACACCATCATCAGCCAACTCATGTTTAAATGCACGATGACCCCACCTAACAGCAAATGTGTCCTCATCAGTATCGTGAAATATGTTCTATTTTATGAATAGTTCCTTCCTATCAGAGAAGACAGTGAAGATGGAAAAGCCCTTCTCCAGTAGGTGTTCTGAAGAATGGAATCACTTACTGAGACATGTGTCGCTAGAAGTGCATTTCAACATGACAAAAAATGGTGTTTAACATGGTGTTTGGTGTGTGAGGATGAATTTGTAGAACATTAGATGCATATATGAGCAGCATGTTTTGAGACAGAGTCACCAAAATGGAGGCGTTTTGACTTCCTCCGATGAGGAAGAGTTAAAGAAACAGACTCTCGGGCCTAGAGGAGAGATAATTGAGGGAACATCAGGGGAAAGAGAGGAAAGTCAAATGGGTGGAAGTCTTAAGAGACTCTGTTACGGCTAGTTGTAACAGAGATGATTCACCTGGCGCTTTACAGTTTAGAAAATATTTTAGGAAGGGCTTTGCTGACTTACTGATCAGAAGATGTAAGGGCTTTTCTCATAGGTTCCCCAAGTATGGAGGAATTCAATGATAATTATGTATAATGATGAGTTATGCTTATAATAATGCAATAGTAGTGAATACAGCAGCAGCCATTCGTGAGGCACCATGCCAGTGCTTTACATGCATCACTTCATTGAATCTTCACAACAGCCTTGGGAAACAGGTATGAGAAGCATTTTACAGGTGAAGAAATTGACAGTCAGTCTTGGTAAATGACCCAAGGAAACACAGTTCATAATAAATGCCAAAGCTCAGCCCCTATTTCAGAGCTGACCCCACAGCTAACAGTCTTAGTTGCCACATTTTCCTACTCCACAGCTACGGCATTCCATCATTAGTGGGTATGTTCAAGTGATGACTCAGTGTTTGGACCAGTGACCTATAAGGATCCTTTAAACCAAGTTTTATTGTCGTTGAAGGTCAGGGAACTAAATTATCACAATGTGTAAACAGAGATAGAGACCAGAATGTAATATCCACAAAGGCAAGTTCCTCCTCTGTTTTTTTTCACAGTATTATTCCTAGCATTTAGTTGTGTCTGATAAACATCTGAATCAGTAAGTCAATGCATGAACACTTGGGATAATTTCTCTTTTTAGTATAAAAACCTCATAACCATCTAGCCCCACGATTTTATGCCTCCTACTTCTCTCTCTCTTAACCACATAAGCTAATACCCTGGGCATGGTAGGCACTTAATGAATATTAGCCTATGATGAAGAATGACAGCTGACTCTGAATATGTAAAGTGCTATATAGCTACAGTAATCAACTGGAATTAACAACCTTTTATCCCTCCCAGCTCCCGTGACAGATGCAGCTACTTCTTACTCTCTGTGTGTTGGAGCTCAACCCTTTTCTCTCCCATTTATGGATGCAGGTTAGAAAGTAAATCGGAGAGGAATAAGCTAAAAATATGCTCTGATTTATAAATATACCTTGGCTGAAACTTTGGTGATTATATTAATAATGATGGGTTACTTGTAATACAGTTGACAGCTATTGACAGAAAACCTGGTGAGATTTTTATGTGACTCCATGTGCTAGAGCTCAGACCTATGGAACAATCAGGGGTAAGAGTTGAAAAGATGTTATCACATGGGGCTTCCCTCGTGGCTCAGTGGTTGAGAGTCCGCCTGCCGATGCAGGGGACACGGGTTCGTGCCCCGGTCTGGGAAGATCCCACATGCCGTGGAGCGGCTAGGCCCGTGAGCCATGGCCACTAAGCCTGCGTGTCAGGAGCCTGTGCTCCACAACGGGAGAGGACACAGCAGTGAGAGGCCCGCGTGCCGCAAAAAAAAAAAAAAAAAGATGTTATCACAGAACCATGCAAAGAGTGAGCGGGAAGAGAGGTGAAGTCATGAGCTCCTGGACCTCAGAGATACCGAAGCAGAGGTGGCCAGGGCCGAGGTTTAGAGAGGACAACTATGTTGTGGAGGTCAGGCACAATTATCACTAAAGCCCCTTTAAAATATAAACTTCTTGGACTTTTGAAGTCCTGCTTCAGGTTACTATGACATTATCCTTTGGTAAACAAAACCTTTTTTTTTTAACATCTTTATTGGAGTATAATTGCTTTACAATGGTGTGTTAGTTTCTGCTGTATAACAAAGTGAATCAGCTATACATATACATATGTCCCCATATCCCCTCCCTCTTGCGTCTCCCTCCCACTCTCCCTATCCCACCTCTCTAGGTGGTCGCAAAGCACGGAGCTGATCTCCCTGTGCTATGCGGCTGCTTCCCACTAGCTATCTATTTTACATTTGGTAGTGTATATATGTCCATGCCACTCTCTCACTTCGTCCCAGCTTACCCTTCTCCCTTCCTGTGTCCTCAAGTCCATTCTCTACATCTGCGTCTTTATTCCTGTCCTGCCCCTAGGTTCTTCAGAACCATTTTTTTTTAATATTCCATACATACGTGTTAGCAAATGGTATTTGTTTTTCTCTTTCTGACTTACTTCGCTCTGTATGACAGTCTCTAGGTCCATCCACCTCACTACAAATAACTCAATTTCGTTTCTTTTTATGGCTGAGTATTATTCCATTGTATATAGGTGCCACATCTTCTTTATCCATTCATCTGTTGATGGACACTTAGGTTACTTCCATGTCCTGGCTATTGTAAATAGGGCTGCAGTGAACATTGTGGTACATGACTCTTTTTGAATTATGGTTTTCTCAGGGTATATGCCAAGTAGTAGGATTGCTGGGTCATATGGCAGTTCTATTTTTAGCTTTTTAAGGAACCTCCATACTGTTCTCCATAGTGGCTCTATCAATTTACATTCCTACCAACAGTGCAAGAGGGTTCCCTTTTCTCCACACCCTCTCCAGCATTTACTGTTTGTAGACTTTTTGATGATGGCCATTCTGACTGCTCTGAGGTGATACCTCACTGTAGTTTTGATTTGCATTTCTCTAATGATTAGTGATGTTGAGCATCCTTTCATGTGTTTGTTGGCAATCTGTATATCTTCTTTGGAGAAATGTCTATTTAGGTCTTCTGCACATTTTTGGACTGGGTTGTTTGTTTTTTTGATATTAAGCTGCATGAGCTGCTTGTATATTTTGGAGATTAATCCTTTGTCAGTTGCTTCGTTTGCAAATATTTTTTAAACTTTTTATCAAAATGTAATAAACATCAACTTGCTTAACTTTCTACTCCTCCTTGAGCAATCTCAGCCTGGTTGGTAATCTTGGCAGGACCCCAGTCTACAGCAGAACTATTCATTCCTTCCCTGCTCTAAGAGTGCAATGATTTTTAATTAATGAAGTTCATTCGGTGTCACACCACATAAGCCCGTGTGTCCAGGAAAGAGAACCTCCATGACAATCAGTGCATAAGAATTAGCCCAGCACTATCTTATCAGTCCAATGCTGCAAGGACTTGAGGTGGGGTCCAGCAGTGAGTATTTTTTAATGTCTTCTTGATTCTGAAACACAGTCCTGAAATGGGACCCCGTCATTTTATCTTCACAGTAGCCTGTAAGGTGAATGGCATTATCCCCATTTTACTTGGAAGTACACTGAAACCACGAGATCCAGGGTCTCTGTGATTAGAGATACAGCAGTAGCTGGGGGCAGATTTGGGACTAAAAATCCATGTTAGTTTTCTGCAGATGCAAAAATCTCCCTACCAGGCAGCTTTTATACAACATTCTAACTTTGGGACTGATGATTTCGATGATTGTTGATTGGTTATGTGTACAGGTTTGTGTGTAATCATGATAAAAACAGTATTCTTTTAAAATACATGAGTGATACATGTTTATTGTGGGGAAGTATTTATAAAATATAGGTAAGAAAAGGGGGGAGGAAGCAAAGCCCCTATCATTACACAACTCTGAGATAACACTTTTACTATGTTGGTACATATGATTTTAGACTTACTATCCATTTATTGGGTTTTGAAAATTAGTTTATAAGACTGGGATCATGGTGTATGTAAAGGTTTTCACTCTTCAATATTCACTTACTGTATTATGCGCACCTTTCGTGCCGGTAAGTAGATACCTCATGACTATTATAATGGCTATCATCAAAAAGACAAGAGATAAGAAATGCTAGCAAGGATGTGGAGAAAAGAGAACACTTGTGCACTGTTGGTGGGAATGTAAATTGGTAGAGACAATATGGAAAACAATACAGAGTTTCCTCAAAAAATTAAAAATAGAACTACCATGTGATCCAACAATTCCACTTCTGGGAATACATCCAAAGGAAAAGAAAACACTATGTCAAAGAGATATCTACACCCCCATGTTCAGAGCAGCGTTATTTATAATAGCCAATACATGGAAAAACCTAAGTGTCCATCAGTTGATGAATGGATAAAGAAGCTGTGGCTTAAATATACAGTGGAATATTATTCAGCTATGAAAAAGGAGGAAAACCTGTATTTGAGACAGCATGGATGGACCTTGAGAGTATTAGGCTAAGTGAGACAAGCCAGACAGGAAAAACAAACACGGTATGATCTCACTTGTATGGAGAATCTAAACAAACAAAAAACCTCACAGAAAAAGAGAACAAATTTGTGGTTAACAGAGACAGGGGATGGGGTGGGGCAATTGGATGAAGGTGGTCAAAAGATACAAACTTCCAGTTATAAGGTAAACAAGCTCTGTGGCTGTAATGTACAACATGATGGCTCTAGTCAACACTGCAGTATGGTATATTTGAAAACTGTTAAGCGACTAGATCCTAAGATTTCTCATCACAAGGAAAAAAACATTCTTTTTTTTTGTATCTATATAAGATGATGAATGTTAAATAAATTTATTGTGGTAATCGTTTCACAATATTAAGTCTAGTCATCATGCTGTACACCTTAAACTTGTGCAGTGCTGTATGTCAACTATATCTCAAAAAAACTCAGACAAAATTTTAAAGTGAGCAAATATCCACACTAGTCCTTAAATGATTATAGAATTCCTTGACGTACTATATCATAATGTGTTCAGCAGAATCTTATTGTTAGATGTTTGACATCTGTGTATTTTTAAAACAACATACTTAAGTGAACAGCATACAACTTACCAGAGCTCAAAAATGGGATGTTTATAGATAATAAGCAGCTCTGAAGAACATGACGAGTTAGCATTCAATTAACCAGAAAATGAGTCTCAACCCCTCAGCCTGGTTGGATAGCTGAGGTGGCACACATTAATGACTCCTGTTTCCATCACCATTGAGTGACAGGTGTGACCGGCACTTGGCTGTAAGAGTGATCAGACTCTGAGTTTACGGTCAGGTTTGAAATTGAGCTCCACACAATACCGGGACATTATTTCTTGTGGGTCCTTGAGACTTCCCTGCCACCTCCAAGAGCAGAAGGGAGATCTCCGAGGTTAGCGGTCAGCCCTGAATTTTCACCAGGAAAAGGAAAGGAAGCCATTAATTCAAACCCTAGAAAACCTAATGCCTGCCTAGAAATAGCAACAGCATCTGATTAGAGTCCAGAAGAAAAGTGTCATAGACTTGAGAAAGATTAGGGTGACAACGGGTTTGTTGGAGGTCTGAAATCAGAGAAAAAAGGATTCTAAAGAATTCAGGGTAACAGCATCCAAAAAGTGGGCAAAATGGACCAAATCATGGACCCTGGTATCTTTGGAGAAGAAAATGAATCTGACTCCTTTTCAAGAAGTTGTCAGAAAACAAACTGGCCAGCCCATCCATTTATAAAATGAAAGCGATGCTCTGAGTGATCCAGAAATTCCAAAACTATGTTTACCTTCCTTACTATGAGGCTCAGGAGAGATGCCAGCGTGGTTGGTAAAGGGACCTGAGGTCTGCATTCTTGACCTGGCTTTAGTTCCTCTCTGTGCAACTAAGAAAATTCTGTCCTCCGTCTAGTCTGGTTTTCTAGGCACTGAATAAGTGGAGAGGCATTAAGTATACACATCAAGAATTCCAGTTCTACCACTTACTATGAAACTGGATTGCTCCTTTACCTTTACCAGTCTTTAAAATTTTCCAGTCCTTGCAATAGAGATAAAAGTATGTATAAGACTGTACTGAGTATGAAAACAAAATGAGGTATATAAAGAGCTTAGCTCAGGACCCATGACACAGAGGGTGCTCAATAATTACAGGAGCTGGCAGCTGTTTTATTTTCTTTGTTCCTTCCTAGCTCCCAAGTATTATTCTGTGACAGGTGTTAGGGGTATATAGAGATACTAAGATATGTTCATTGCTTCCAAAGAGCTATAGTCCTCTGTGGGGAACAGACACGTAAACACAGCTATACCGGAAGATCAAGAAGAGAGCTGTATAAATGAGGCAGAGCTGATGCATCCTCACCAGGGGTGAGTGGAGGTAGGCTTCACCGTGGAGGCATCCGTGCAGGTGGGCGTTAAATGATGAAAAGAAATTTAAGGCAGAGTAGGAGTAGAAGTACTCAGATAAGAAAGTAAAAGGCACAAGTGGACGGATTGTTAACTATTATTTTTTTAGTTCCTCCTAATGGGCTAATACAGTGGTTAAGGTGGAAAAAAATCAGCGTATATATTTACAACTGAACCCAAGTCAACTAATGCTAGAAAATTAAAATTTTGCCCTCCTGATCAAAGCAGTAAAAGCCTGGTGTTTTCTTTGTTCTGCTACTAACAGTCTGACCTTGGACGTATGATGTCACTTGCTCCTGAGCTCTAAAATGAGGATTGTACATCCTACCTCTCCACTTCCATTAACTGTTGTGAAAATTAACTGAGATAAAATAGGATCTGCTTAAGAATCATCTGGAAGGCTTGGGAAAGTACAGATTACTGGACCCTGTCTCCATTCGTTCTGATTCAGTAGGTTTGAGGTGGGACCCAAGAATTGATATTCCTAACAAGCTCCCAAGTGATGCTGACGTGGCCGTTACAGAGGACTACACTTTGAAAACCACTGCTTTAGGACACTGTGTTTTTCTAAGCTGTTATTCACAATTGGCTCAAGAATAATGTGTTTATTATGTTTTATTCTGTTTCTTGCCCCTTAAGAAACTCTATAGGGAATAATGCACAAGTAGAAGACATAATATTTGCTCTAGCTGTCCCTGCACGATATTGGCCTTGCTCGATCATATGCAGTTAATGAATATGTTGATTTGATTTGTCCTCATCTAGCTTCTAATCTCACTAGAGAGACATCACAAATTTATTAGAATGATAGCATTCATTGGAATAAGATTAAGTCTTTTTCCAATTTCATTCTTTCCCTTAGTAATCAGGCCTATGATTCCTAAAGGACGTTTTCTTTTCTCCCTCTTTCTGCTCCTACGACCACATATCCCAGGACTCTTTAAAGGCCTTAGCTTAGATGGGATTTCAATTAGTGTTTAAGAGAACAGATATCTATGTAAATAGAACCGGGTGTCCCCTGCAAGATCGGAAATGGGCTTTTCAGCCATCAGAACTGTAAATCACCTTCAAGGTCTCCTTCTTCCAGAAGTGGAGTCTTTGCTCCATTCATATTCCCATTGCCCCAGAACACCTAGTCTCAGAAACATTACAGCCAACCACCACGCTTTCACAACCCATCCCCTTCCTGCACCCCATCCCCTTTCTTGGCCTCTATATGCTTTCATGCTTTAGAGTGTCTTGTGCACGCTCTGTTCTTTGAACTTCTTTGGGGAGCAGCATTTTCCAGGGCCTGGCTCCAGCCATGCCACGGGCATTGCCTTTCCATGATCATGATATATTTTAAGGTGTCTGTTTCCTCTTTGAAAGAGGATGAACAGCAGCCATTCTAATTACTTCAAGCAACAGGATCAAGAGAGCCTGCCTCATGTTCAGTGAAGCAGTTACATGCTCTCTTCAAAACGTGTCACCCTTTGGAACCGTCTGCCTGTGTTTAGTGTAGTGGGACTAAACCCACCACACTAGCGTTTCTACACGTAAATCTGTTTTCTCTCTGTCCGAGGTCTCAAATTGGTGTTCCAGGGACCATGTTCACCCTGGGTAACATAGTTTAAAAAAAAAAAAAGAAAAGAAAATTGAGTTTCTGACCGGCATTACAAAAAGAGAGACAGAGAATTTATGTAAAATTTGGATTTCCAGCTTCTCAAAAAAAAAAGGTTCAGAAGCTTTGTCAGCCTGGACTCCCATTGTTAAAGGCAACACTGGAGGAGCTGAGTGCTGGCCACTTCCTCTGCATAGGGTCCAAGCTCTCCAGCTTCCTACTGTCCACACCAGCTTGTCACCCATGTACATGACCTGCTTGGTTCCTGAAGATATTTAAATTAGTTGCTCATTTTTGCTCTTCTTGACAGGTTTGCAGACCTACAGAGTCTGGGAGCTAGAGAGGTCCCTTACAGCAGGGATTTTCAATCAGAATCACCTAGTAACCTCTACAAATCCCTATACCCAGGCTGTACCCAATGCTAATTAAGTAACAATCTCTGGGGTAGGACCAAGCCATCAGTATTTTTTTCTTAATTCCCTAAATGATTCTAATATACAGACATATTTGAGAATCAGTACCTTAGAAGAGTTTTTCTTCTCAACATTATTGTGCATAGGAATCACCTGGGGCTCTTGTTACAAAGTCAGGTTCTAATTCAGTAGGTCTGGCGGCAGCCTGAGATCCAGCATTTCAAACAAGCCAAGGCTGCTGGTCCCAAGACAACATTTTACGCAGCAAAACCTTAGAGATCTAGTCTGGTCTTGCTCATAGGTTTAAAGGGATGCCAAAATAATGCTTTATTCATCATAGTTAAGTATCTAAGCTTAGGAAGAATTTACTCTTTTTTAAGAATTTACTTTTAAAAACATGAATGGTAGTGGTATCAAGGACATTTCTGTAACAAAGTGGGTGCTTTTCCTCATTTACTTACATTCCATCATGACTTCTTGACTAAAAGAGGCAGGGGTAGGTCTTCAGCCAACAGAACATTATTTCACCCTAGCGGTTCCCACGTTTTCTGGTGGTGGATGGGGTGGAGATTAGAAAATAGATCCTTACCCAGCCTTCCCTGTTATTGCTCAAGATCACGTAACTATGAATTAGAGGAGCTAATATACTGAGAAAAATAGTGCCATCTGTCTTTATAAGCAATCTAAAACACTGAGAGTTTCTTTGTTTGATTTAGTTTTAAGTCCTGGCCACCTCTCTTTCAGGTGACAGTGAAGCAGTCAGCCAGGTCTAATTGCCTGGTTATATGAGAGAATGGAGTAGGTTAACTTTCAACAGTTTAATTCGAGGTCTGAAATTGGAGGGTTGAAGCTGGAACACTTCCTGGGGCCAAAAGATTTCTTTCAGGCTGGCCATTTCTCTGAACTAAAAATGCCCCCATGGTGTATTCATTTTCTAGATCCAGGTTTTTCCAAGGTATTATCAAGGAACGATGTATGTCAGAATCCCCTGAGGCTTGAGTTACTGTATATTTCCAGGCCCCATTCCCAGAGATTCTGAACTGGTAGTTCTAGGGTGGGAGCCAGGAATTGACATTTTTAAGAGAATTCACCCAAGTGAATTTGATGTAACTGGAGCGCCAGATGTAGAGAAATATGGTAGGTAAGTAAATGGCCTTCCTTCCCCGTCTGCTAGCGTAGGGACTATTTGTCTTCTGAATCTAGACTGCAGCCTAGGAAGCAGCTCAGAAGCAGCCTCTTCATTTATTAAATCATGACAGAGATCATGCATGATCCCTTTTGCTACAAGGACGTGCAGCTTGGAGCCCCCGGTTCTCAGTGATGTCACCATTTTCTAAGCACAGAGCAGCTGCGAGGTTTTCCTAATGTGCTTACTACAGGAGTATACAAAATGCAGTACACCTTCTCTAAGCCTTTAGATTCTGAGGTCTCACTACAGCACCGTTCTGCAACTTTTTAAAAAAGAATGAATGATTACCTCTTCGGATGATCATAACAGCCTCACACCCTGCTGTCCTCTACTAGATGTGAATACGTCCTTGGACGATGCCACTCGTTGAGTGTCACTAAATACAGAGTGTAAATTCCATTTTCTGTGCATCGCTACTAATGCAGAAAAATTTGTGGGGCGTGACTTTTGGAAATCTCTACCATAAAAACAATAGGTATAGATAAATGCTTAATAACTGATAATGTTTTAATATTGAATATGCTTTTGCCCCTACTCCTGCTGCACTGGAGGAATATTGTGATATATCGTCATATAACCCCTTCCCTTAGCAAGCACGCCCCTACTTCCTTGTGTCCCTCCACTGAGACCCACTGTTACAATGCGAAGGCCAGGAAGGGCCAGAAAGGCAGCTGGACGCACGCCTGTCACCACAGGGAGCCCAGGCCAGGAAGAGAATGACTGGCCTCCGGGTACAGAGACCTATCTGGAAGGCTTCGGTGCATCTGAATTGGCCTGTCCAGGCTGGAGTTTCAGCCAGCCTGACAGCCTGCTCAAGGGGACTCGAGTGTACACTTCAGCCACTCGATAACTCTTCCCCTGCTGGATGTCACATGATTTGATTCAAAGGGAAAGAGGCTGAAATTGCCCTGCCTGGCAATTAAATAACAGCTTGGCCTTTTTAATCAGGAAGAAGCTTTCAAGTGAAAGAGAAAGAAAAAGTAGAAACTGGAATGATGATATTGATGACGATGGCATTCAGAGCAGCTGCCAGTGACATTAAGAGATGATAATGTGTCAGGCACATGCCTTACCCTGTTTAACCCTCATACCAACCCTGGGAGGCAGAGGTATCACTGTCTCATTCTACATAAAGAACCTGAGGTTTAGACCTATTAAGTGACTTACACCTGGTGACACAGGTACTACAGGGCCAGAGTTTGAACCCAGGTCCATCTCACCCTCAAGTCCATTCTACTCTGCCTCACTGCACAATTATTATGCAATTCCCTGTTGCAGCTACCATTCTGGAAGCCTTTTAATTGTTGCACTAGGCCATGCTTCTGGGGACGTTCTTGATCTCTGCACAGTGTGGGATCTGAATTTGGTCCCTTTAGAAATTCAACTATTTTCTCATCCAGTTGAGGCCAAGAAAGAAGAGGCTCAGAGATCAGCTGGTGTCTCAAAATGTCACTCTTTCCTGCAGCTCACTTAATCCACATGCAGGGCTTCTTACCCCCAGTCTAGTGCTCCAGCAAGATCCAGAAACCAAATATTCCCTGGAGCCCTTCTCGTCTATTGGAATAAACTACAGAGTCAAAAACCTGAGTTAAAACCCCAGGTCTTCAAGACAGTAAGTCTCATTTTTCTTCTAAGCTAGAAGACTCAGCTAGGTGTGGATCCTAGTATCATGTCTAGAATGCAGTAAGTGGGCAACTAATATTGTTTGCAAGAATGAACATCACTAGTAAGGGATATACTTACTTGGAGAAAGCACTTTATTTTCTGTCTTCAATTTTTCTATCTTTGAAATAAGTAGGTGTGGGTCTAGGTGCTTGGGGAGGCCTTTCCACTTCCAAATTTGTTTAACCATAAAGCAGAGTTTCTTTACCTACGGTCTAGAAGATTGGTCAATGTACTCGCTGTAATCCTATGCATAATATCCTTAAAATTTGATTTACTTTAGTATAATTTATATTCGGTAAAAGGCACCCCTATTAAGTGTATAGTGTAGGACTTTTGACAAATGTATACAATCATGTAACCACCACTATAATCAAGATATAAAATATTTTAATTAGTCCCC
Organism: Delphinus delphis; assembly: GCF_949987515.2. Taxonomy (NCBI): domain Eukaryota; kingdom Metazoa; phylum Chordata; class Mammalia; order Artiodactyla; family Delphinidae; genus Delphinus; species Delphinus delphis. Next base: position 44,099,810 of record NC_082685.1, on the reverse strand, counting down.
AAAGTCCCTTTGTATACCTCTGCAAGCAATTCCCTCCCCCGACCCCAGCCCAGAGAACTACAGATCTTTTTTCTCTTCCTGTAATTCTGTCTTTCCCAGAGCACCATGTAAATGGAGTCACAGCCTTCTCGACCTGGCTTCTTTTCCTGAGCATGATGCTTCTGAGAGTCAGTCATTACGTTGTGTGTATTAGTAGTTTGTTCCTTTTCATAGTTGAGCAAATATTCCATTGTATAGATGTACCGCAATCTGTTTATTCATCCCAGCTTATGGACATTTAGATTGTGTCCAATTTGGAGCATTTATGAATGAAGCTGTTATAAATATTCACATATACATTTTCACACATAGTTCTTAATATCTCTCAGGTAAATATTGTGAGAGTGGGTCGATGCAGAATTACTGAGTGTATATATATATTATTTTTCTGAGGAGATGGTGTAGAGTTTTTGTCAGATTCCCAAAATGGTCAGGGCTTACGAAAGGTTAAGACCCACTGATCTCTGGAAAAGAATATGTGTGTGTGTGTGTGTGTGTGTGTGTGTGTGTGTGTGTGTGTGTGTGTGTATAAAACTGAATCACTCTGCTGTATACCTGAAACTAACACATTGTAAATCAACTATATTCCAATAAAAAATGTTAAAAAATGATTATGAAAAAAAAAAGAACCACTGATCCCGTTGCTGCTTCCTTTTATGTGTTGAGTTCCTTAAGCTCAGTGGTCAGATTTCTCAAATGGAATATTAACAAATTGAGAGGCAGCTTAGCTTAATAAAATAGGCATTGGATTAGATTTGAGGTGCTTTCACTATGTGACATTGCCAGTCCTCTTTCCCTTCTCAGGACCTCAGCAACCCTGTCCATTGATAATGGATTTGATGGCTAAGCTCCATTCCTCCATCCTACATTTCCCAGGCAACGTAATGCAAGCTTCCGCCCTGGCCTCCCGCCTCTTTGGAGTTCTGGTTCAGAGCCTCCAAATACCCAGCATTCAAATCTGCCCTGCTTCCTGCAGGGGCACAATCACAGAGCATGAAACTTTCTATCCAGCTGCACTCATTTTGCTCATTAATGTCTATACCTGGGAGGATGCATGCCAAGAAGAATGTTCATCAAGGCGTGGCAAATTAGAACGGGGGACCAGATTTCCAGTCCTGGTTTTGCTAACAGAAGCTAACTGGAGATGGGAAAATCACTTTAACTTCCCTTGCTTAAAATCTTGAGTGGCTTTCCAAAGCCCTTGGGATAAAGACCCAAAGCCTGCACAAGATGACCTATAAGACCTGGCCTCTGCCTGCCTTTCTAGCTCCCACCCCTTCCTGCCTCTCCTGCAGTGGCCTCCAAAGACCCTATCCCAAACCAGCGATTTGGAAGGTACCATGGAGACTTTGAGCAGTAGCTGTGAGCCTCTGGTTTTGAGGCTCTTCAGTGTTTAGCTGGGAATTATGTACCACTAAGTGGAGTTCTGAAGATGCTCCCATGTAAGTAATTAAGCCAGAGCCACAGAACAATAAAGGCCTGCATATGTGGAGAAGACAAAGTAACAAGGCCAATTCTGGGGCTGCAACGTTTTCAGCAAAGCAAGAAAGATACAATTAAGACCAAGGAACAGGGCTTTTTTTTTCTTTTTTGGTTGGGCCCTCTATTTATGTAACTTCTTTCTTCTTCCCAATTACACAGGTTCCTCCATAATGCACATCTTTAGGACAGCCTTAGAATAGTAAAAGATTCTTCACGTAGCTTGATTTATTCAGTTGGCATTCATTAAACCTGATGCGGGTCGGAGCGGAGATCAGGAGTCTACTAAGGCATCAGATCCTGGCCTCCAAGCAACTTTTTCACGTAGGGGTCGTGATAGCTACCAACTCTCTGGTACCTTCTCTGTATTCAGCCTCTTGCTGAGCTTTACATCCATTATCTTATGGAAGCATTATAATAAACTTAACACCATCCATATTTTACAGATAAGGAAACTGAGGATTACACTAAGATAGTTACTTGACGAAGCTGGTAACTTGCAGAGCCTGCATTCAACTCACGTTGGCCTGTGATGCCAAAGCCCATATACGTAACTGCTACTTACCACGTGGGAAATCCCGTTCATTACTTAACCTTATTAGGCCTCCATTTCCTCTGTGAAACGGGATAACCAAGTTTGCAGGCTTCCCGTGTTCGCAGGAATTGAAAAGATAATTAATGTAAAGTATTTATGTATCATAATGCCTGGCACATTGTAATTCTCAATATAAGCTAGCTGCTATTATTCTTATCATCACTATCATCGTTATTGTTTGTCAACAGAGAGGTATATGCAAACTACTATGGTGATTCAAAGGAGGGGGCAATCACTTTCACCAAGAGGACAGTCAGGGTGTGTGAGGATAGGTGTAAGGTTCATAAAGATTCAAACTTGACCTCAAAAGGAGAATGTGTACGTAGGGATTCGGACTCAAAAGGGCCAGTATAAGAAACAACAGGAGTGAAAGCAAAGAGATAATAGGAAAGTACTAGTAATGACTACAAATGGTGAATAGGCCATTTTGCTGATACACATGTAAATGCAGGTGACGGTAGACAGATGCCTTGGGGTGAAAGTTTGGAGAACTGACTCGAGCAGAGGCTTGGTTTTATAGGAAGAGAGGAAACACTGAATATTTATGAGCAGGGGAGGAACAGAGCAGAGCTCTGCCCCCAGGAAGATTCTGCAGGCCACCTATACGCACTGTGGCTGGGATGCATGTGAGGGAGTTACAGGATACGAATGAGACTTGGGAAGGACCAGTTCATGATAAGTCTGACCCAATACAATGCTGTATCCAATAAGTAAGACCTATTTTGGCTTTGGATGGGGATGGAGAATCTGTGCCCTCTGTGTCAGCCTTGTGCAATGCCCAAGATTTAACAGGTCTTCCAAGGTGCATTTTCAACCCATCATGGTACTTTAATAACAGCTCCCTACTTTGCAGTGTTACTATGAAATTCATGCATGTCTTTCAAGTCCCTCAGATTCTCAGAACAACCCTGTGATGAGAAGAGGAAAATATTTTGACTTGTCAGCTTACTGAAGGCAAAGATTGTGTGTGTGTGTGTGTGTGTGTGTGTGTGTGTGTGATGTGATTGCTTGATTTTTGCATACTTAACAAATAAGAGTGTGAGTGAGTGAGTGAATCTCCATTTGACTCAAGCAATTGAAGTGAGGATGAAAATATCTCAAGTTCTCATGGTGGGTAACACATATGACTGAGACCGGAAACCAGGACTTTTCATCTCTCCCAATGTCATTATTTTCACACGTCTCCATTTACACTTCCTTAAAGGGGTGCTTTCCAAGGTATACACAATTTAATGACTTGGAATCCTGCTTGCTTTTTGTTCTTTCTTTTTTTTTTTTTTTTCTTCCTAAAAGCAATGCTCTGCCTGTTCCCTTTTAAGTCAGTCACGGAGGGAGTGCACCCTCTGAGAGCCGATTTTCCAGCCCCATGCTCTGATTCCGATGCAAGATAATGGAGCTTAGCCTTCAAAGATATGAAAGGTACCAATTGTTTTGTTCTCCAAGCATTCAGAGGCAGCTGTTGTTTTTTTTATTTCCCCTTACAAAGCTTTCTTCTCCTTACAGCAAGGAGGGTGAAGGATGGAAGGTAGAAGGAGGAAGTCGGGTTTATCTATGCCTCAGAGGTCTTGAATAGTTTGGGGAAAAAATGAAATAACACAAAACTATAATTTCTCATTGTTCTCTGCTGCTTCCACCTCCCACTGCCAGTCTACTCCTTCCATCAAATACGTATAATATTGGTTGTGGAGCAGATCAAAAATTCTCTTTTCACTGGGATGTGCAGTCAGTCCATCTTGAAGAAGGAGCATGGCATCAAAGAAGTTCATTGTCACCCTCACTTCGTCATTTCTATCCTTCCTCTCGCCTTCAGGGGGAACAAAAAGCCTGGGTTGCAAAAACTCTTTCATCTCAAATTGGTCTCTTTCCATTAGTTTCTTGGCTCTCAGGGACAAAAAGAAAAAAAGCAGATATTCTATAAATAGCATTGTTGAAGACACTAACTGCTAAATTAGTAAGATTTGATGTTTGTATAGTGCAAAATATGTTGCTTTTACAGATAGAAACTTATGCTGCTGGTTCTTGAACAATTACATTGAAGAGCTATTTTGTGTGTGTTGTGTAAATCATGACTGCCAAGATTAAGGTGTGACCTCTGCACAATTCAGGGTTCTCATGGTGGCCAAGTCTAGAGTCTCAGCTTTGCCAATACTCAAAGACAATTAGGTTCAAGATGCCTGCGTTGTAACAACTAAAGCCTTCAGAAACTTCCCTATAAACAGTTGTTGCAGTGGCATCTATTAGCCGGGATAATTATAATCCAGTCATGTGGACTGGACCTTGGAGTCTTCAAACAGTGCAGCCTTTCCCAGTAGGAAAGTCTTCATGGGGAGTCCATTCTGATTAGAAGTATTTTTGTTCTGTTTTGTTTTTTGTCATCATGATTAAGAACATGGGGTTAGGAATTAGACAGATTTTATGTATTGGTTACCTATCACTGCATAAAAAACTACCCCAAACTTAGTAGCTTATGACAATAATATTTATTATTTCTTATGGTTCTGTGGGTCAGGGCTTCATACAGAACACAATGCAAATGGCTTGTCTCTGCTCCACACTGTCTGAGATCTCAGCTGTAAGACTTGAAAACTGTGGGCTGGAATCATCTGAAAGCTCAATCATTCTCATGTGGGCTTTGCTGGAGCTACCAGCTTGAACGCCTACAAATGGCCTCTCCACGTGGCCTGGGCTTCCTCACAACACGGTGACTGGGCTCCAAGGCTTAGCATGGCAAAAACTGTGACAAAGACCATGACACTATGATGCTTCACAGAGAGTTACATCAGCAACAGAAAACAAGTGGTTAAGATAGGAAAAAAAAAAAAAATTAAAGAGAGAGAGGAGAGGGAAACAGGAATAAAGAAGACCAAATGTGACCATGTTTGTCTAACACTGCTTCAAAGAACCAACAGATAAAAAATTACAACTTCTCCCCCTTGTCGTATCTATGTATTGTACAGAAATGCATGTATCAGGAAATTGTATTTAATAATAAATTAATAATAAATCATCCAACTAACAGCCCCTCCCTCATTCTGGGTTCACCACTACTGCCAAACTAACATTACCTGAGTCCCTCCTTTGCCTAACTAAGCATTTTCACAAGCAGAGTCTCACTTAATTCTTACAACATCCTGATGAACCCAATGTTATAATTTCTATTCCCTTTTCTCCGCATCAGAACTCTGAGGATATGTAACCTTCCCGGCCCCCACTTATAAACTACTGCCGAGAGGGTTTGTTTTTGAAGATGGAGAGCCATTGTGCATTCTTAAGACATTCACCTATTTTAGTCTCAGAGAGTACTTCGGCGGTGACCTTACCTAATACTTACGGTCACATAAGCAAGTCTTTTGACTGACTGGTTCAGGAATTCTTATCACATGATTTAATTTAACCTTTCTTTCTGCCAGCAGACTCACCTTTGATTTCTCATGTCACTATTCTTCCAGAGCCACCCCCAATCAAAAATCTACACTAAACAAGTAAGGGTACTTCAATAGATCTATATTTCTAAGCAACTGTCTCCTCTCCCAAAAGAGTAAAACAGCAGAAGTGCTCCTTTCAGTTAGAAATAAAAGCTCCCTCCATTTCAGCTACTATGGTGGTCCTTTTTTCTTTTAAAAGCTTTATTAAGACAAAAGTCACATACAACATTTATAGTGTTGAATTCAATATCTTTTAGTATATCCACAAACATGTGTATCCATCATCACAACCTAGTTTTAGAACATTTCCCTCCCAACAAAGAGAAGTCCTCTACCCATTAGCTGTCACTCACCATTGCCTGCCCACAGACTCCAGTCCTAAGCAAACAGTAATCTACATTCTGTCTCTGTAGAGTTGCCTATCCTGGGCATTTCACATAAATGGAATCATACAATATGTGCTCGTCTGTAACTGACTTTTTTCATTGAGCATAATATTTTCAAGATTTATCCATGCTGTAGCATGTATTAGTACTTCATTCCTTTTTGTGGTCAAATAATATTCCACTGGATGGATGTATCATATTTTGCTTATTCATTCTTCAGCTGATGGACACTGGCTATGTCCCTTTTTTGGGCTATTATAACTAATGAAGCTTTGAACATTCTTGTACAAGTTGTCATCTGGCCACATGTTTTCATTTTTCTTGGGTGTATACCTAGTAGTGGAATTACTATATTACACAGCAACTCTATGCTTAACTTTTTGATGAACTGAAAAACTGGCCCCAATGTGGCTGCACTATTTTACATTCCTACCAGCAATATATGAGGGCTTCAATTTCTCTACATCCTCACTAACACTTGCTATTGTCTGTCTTTTTGGCTCTAGTCATTCCTGTGGGTGTGAAATGGTATCTCATTGTGGGTTTGATTTGCATTTTCCTAATGACTAATGGAGCTGAACATCTTATGTGCTTTGTAGCTATCTGCATATCTTCTTTGGAAAAATGTCTATGCAAATCCCTTGCATATTTTTAAATTGCATTTTTGTCTTTATTTTTGAATTATTGGAGGTCTTTATAGATTCCAGATACAAGTCCCTTATCAGATATATGTTTGCAAATAGTTTCTTCCACTCTGTCTTTTGTCTTGTCTTGATGGTGTCATTTATGCCACAAGATGTTCTTTGGTCATTTATTTTGATGTTCATTGGTCATATATTCATATATTTGTTTCATTTTATGTTCAATTTGCTTCTGTTTTCATTCATTCATTCATGCATGCACTGGGTGCCTTTTACGTGTCAGAAATTGTTCTAGGCACTGGAGATATATTAGTGAACAGGTAGGACAATGTCCCTGCTGTCATGAAACTACTGTTCCAATCAGGGGAGACAGATGATAAACAAATACATTAAATAATTTTAGAAAATAGTGAATATTTTTAAGGAAATAAAGTGGGGGTAACGAGACAGAAAGTTTTTATGGGGCAAGCGTCAGAAGTGTGGAGCAGCTCTAGGTAGATCAACACTACTGGCATTTCAGGACAGATCTTTTTTATTTTTTTTTGTAAGCAGGGGTTGCTGTCTTTTGCAATTGTAGGATATTCAGCAGCATCCCTGGCCTCTTCCCACAAGATGCCAATATCACCACCTGCCCTGGCTGTGACAAGCAAAAACATCTACAAACATTGCCTCATGTTCCCTGGGGGACAAAGTTGCCCTCAGTTGAGAACCACTGAGGGTGATGGTTGAGGACAATACCTCTCAATGGAGACCTGGGGAAGGAGCTGATTTTATGGGAAGCTAGAAGGTGAAGTCACTCGAAACAGACTGTAGATCAAGCACAAAAGTCTCAAGATGGGTATGTGGTTGTCTAAGAAACAGAAACCAGGCCTTTGAGTTAGAGTACAGTGAATGAGGAGAGGATTGGTAGAAGATGAAATCTGAGAGGTGGGCTGGAGCCAGATTATGGTGTACCTAGTAGATAGTAATAAGGAATTTGGTATTTATTCTAAGTACAATTGGAAGCCAATGAGTTAGGGATGCTGTCTTAGTCCATTCAGGCCGCTATAACAAAAATACCATAGACTGAGCGGCTTAAACAACAAACATTTTACTTCTCATAGTTCCGGAGGCTGGGAAGTCCAAAATCAAAGCACCAGCAGATTCAGTGTCTGGTGAGAGCCCATTTCCTGATTCATAAATGGCCATGTTTTCTCTGTGTCCTTACAAGGTAGAAGGGAGGGAGCTCTCTGAGGGCTTTCTTATAAAGGCAAATCTCATTCATGAGGGCTCCACCCTCATGACCTAATCACCTCTCAGATGCCCCACCTCCAAATACCAACACATTAGGCATTAGGTTTCAACATATGAGGGACACAAACATTCAGTCTATAGCATTCTTCCCCTGCCCCCCCCCACCCAATTCATTCTACCCCAACATCCCTAAAAGTCTTAATTCATTCCAGCATCAGAAGTCTAAAGTCCAAAGTCTCATCTAAATATGTAAATCTGATAGGGGTAAGACTCAAAGTACTCTTCATCCTGAGGCAAATTCCCCTACACCTGTGAACCTATGAAACCAAACAGGTTTGGTTTGGTGAAATAGGTATCAGATAGACATTACCATCCAAAAGAGAGAAATAGGAAAGAGGTAAGGAGTGACAGGTCTCAGGTAAATCCAAAACCTACTGGGACAGACAACATTAACCTGTAAGACTCCAGAATAATCTTCTTGTCTTAATGCTCTGCCTTGCAGGCCTACTGGGGTGGCAACCTCACCCCCATGGCTTGATGGGATGGCCCTGCAACAGCTCTCTGTTGGCATCCCATGCCTGTGGCTCTTCTGGGCTTGAGTTCCATGCCTACAGCTCTCCCAGGTTGGGGTCCTGAGCCCCCGGTTCTGCCAGGTGGCCCCATCCTTTGAAATCTAGGTGGAGGCAGTCATATCCCCATGGATTTGCTGGGCATAGCCCATGCCATAGCTCTCTGCAGGGGCCCCAACCCCAAGGCATGGGGCGGGGGCATCCTGGCCCACCTAAACTGGACAGGAGGCCCCACCCTTTGAATCCACTATGCTCCCCACCCCAGGTCCTTGCACCCTGGGCCTGTGATGGGAATGGCAGCCCTGAGGATTTCTGAACCACCTTCAGTGACGTTCTTCTGTTGTCTGGGAGAATAGCTCCCAGCTTCCCTTGAGCAGGCTAATCCAAACTAATCTCCTTATCAAACCCTCACCTGGCCACACCTTTCGGGTTCTCCTTTCTTGTAATATAAATAGGCTGAGAATTTTCTAAGCCTTTAAGTTCTAGTTCCGTTTTGCTTAACGATTCCCCCTTGTAAGTCATTTCTGTCCTCTCACGTTTTACTATAAGCAGTCAGGAAGAGCCAAGCCACACCTTCAACAATTTGCTTGGAAAATGCTTCGGCTAAGTGTCCAATTTCATTGCTGGCAAGTCCTACCTTCCACAAAACACTAGAACAGGAACACAATTCAGCCAAATTCTTTGACACTTTACAGCAAGGATCACATTTCCTCCAGTTTCCAGTAACATGTTCCTCATTTCTGTCAGAGACCTCATCAGAGTGAACTCTACCATCCATTTTTCTACCAACATCCTGTTCATGATTACCTAGGTATTCTCTAAGAAGATGGAGACTTTCTCTATACCTCTCCTTTTCTCTCTGAATTCTCACTAGAATCACCTTTAAAGATCCATTCATAGCAAGACAGACTCTTCAAGCATACACCTCAACAGTCTTCTGGCCTCTCTACCCATTACCCAGTTCCAAAGCCACTTCAACAGTTTTACACATTTGGTACAGCAATACCCCCACATCTCTGCACCAGTTTCTGTCTTAGTGCATTCAGCCTGCTAGAAGGAAACTACCATAGACTGAGTGGCTTCAACGACATTTATTTCTCACAGTTGTGGAGGCTAGGAAGTCCGAGGTCAAGGTCTCAGCAGGTGTCTGTTGAGAGCTCGTTTCCTGTTGCATAGATGACTATGTTCCCACTGTATCCTCACATGGCAGAAGGGGCAAGGGAGCTCTCTTGGGTATCTGTTATAAGGGCACTAATCCCATTCACACGGACTCCACTCTTCATGACCTAATCACTTTCCGAAGGCTCCACCTCCAAATACCATCACATTGGAGACAGGTTTCAACATATGAATTTAGGGAAGGTACAAATATGCAGCATTTAGCAGGTGCTGTTAAATACAGGAACTGAGCAGTGGACTTGTGTTCTTGTCCCATGTTTTCCTGCTCAAGTACCTAAAAACAGACAGTGATAGAGCTAAGACTAACACCCATGTTTCCTGACTCCTAGCCTAGTGGTCCTCCCATTAAACAAGGGAGACTAAGCGGTTCTCACCTGTTAACTGGTGTGAAGATTACAGGCGATCATTAATATAACTGTCCCTTCCCTCAATCCACCTTATTTAAGAAGTCCCAACATGGTTGTTGACATTGGCATGAAAATCAAAGAAAAGAAACTCTATCTAAACTATGGTTCACAGACCTGTAGCATCAGTGTCAGCAAGGAACTCGTTAAAATGCAGAATCTCAGGCCCCACCTCAAACTTACTAAATTAAAATCTATTTTAACAAAGCCCCCACGTAATTTGTAGGCATGTTAAAGCACTGATCTAGTTTATCAAAATATCATCAGAAGCAGTTTAGTGATTCAGATGGGTTTTGATGGGCTTTCCCCGAGTCAGAAGACTAATGATGCTATCATCAAATTCTCATGTAACGCCATCCTGATTCCTTTCTTTCCTTTGTTTTCAGTAAGCCTGCACTCACAAAGTCACAAATTAAGGAGCTTTCCTTAATTAGGACACGGATCTTTTCCTTTCCATTTCTGCAGCCACCAGCTTTGTCTTGGCCCTCACTACTCTGAACCCGGACTATTGCAGATCCAAACTTATGCCCCAACCTTCTTCACACCCTTCCATTTGCCCAAAGCTCTCTGATTTTCAAACCTTCTCTGGCTTTTGATTTTTCTTGCCTTCAAGGGAAAATTCATATCCTAACTCTTGCTTTGAAAACCATTACATTCAGGTCCCAAAACACCACCCAGACAATCTGTTGCATATATGTTCTTCTGTCCATGCCTTTGTTCATACTCTGGAATGCCCTTTCCCATCTTTTCTACTGCCATCAGGGCTCTGCCGAAATCCCACTTCTATCACGAATGTCAGATTTACCCACGTTTCTGTTGCCTTCCCTTGTTCTAAGGTCCTGTGGCACTTGTCACCTCTATGAGTTTTTGTTCGACTGCATTATCATTTCAGGTAAAAGTATGTATCACACAACTAGATGGTAAACTCATGGAGGACAGGGGCTGCATCTTTACCCCTCTCCTTGTCAGCATCTGACAAGGCACTGAGCACACTGTAGGTAATCAGTAAATATTTTGCTTCTGAATCTGATGAAGTTGTAGAATAATGCCCAGAATTACAAGCACATCATTCCTACTAATTTATTTCCTCTAAGCGTCCATGCTACCGTTCAGCAATTATGCAAAGCAGCATTGTTTATAAAACCGACCATGGGTAGGCAGCCTCCAATCAGCAAGGCAGTAGGCATTGGAAACAGCCCAGAACTTCAGGCCAAATAAAAACTATGAATGTTTATTTCAAGAGCCACTGTATTCTGTGGAACAAATCTCTGTTCTGGGTGTCAGAACAACAGGTATCCCTTCCCACCTCCCCGCTGTGACACTCAAGGCCAGCTGCTCTGAACAGTGTGTCAGGCGTAGAGCTCCAGTTGCACTGCCCCAGCTGAGCCAGGGGCAGCCACATACAAAATGCTGATAACATTAACCCTAATTTTGTATTTTGCTACAGTTTTGTGTTTGCTTACTACTTCCTTCTTAAGGCTGTTGGCAATCGTGTTGGCTGGTCTCTTGGCTCAGAATATTATTAGCTTTTTGTATATAGTTGTCCATCAGTATCCACAGGGGATTGGATCCAGGACCCCTGTGGATACCAAAGTCCGTAGATGCACAAGTCCCTTATGTAAAATGGCATGGTACGGTAGCATTGGTTAGTTTTCCTATTCCTGGGCATTAGACTATAAAGATTCCCATAAGGAGACACAACTACTAACAACTTTCTTTGTATATATACTAAGCTCCTTTGAACCCCTCCTAGAACTAAAGAGATAGCAGGAAAGTACCGTCATTTCCTTTCTACAGCTAGGGAAACAGAGGCCCAGGCAAGCAATCTAACTTGCCCAAGATCACAAATGTTTGTTCCGGAGCTGAGACTAGGGTTCAGGCTTCATGAACCCAGGGCTAATATGCAGTATTACAGGCTCAGTGCAGCGTTACTGGTTGACAGTAAGTAGACAAAGTTGACATTTGAACCCAGATGATCTATTTCTGGAATCCACACTCTTACCCAGCCATCAACATGGCCTACCAGACAGTCCACAGTGATTCATGTAAACAGATATATTTGCCATTTCTGTTCTAAGACAGGTTTGCCAAAATTGGGAGCAGTATCCTCTGTCTTTGAGATTCATTGCTTCAAACACCTATCTACTTTCCCTTCGAAGTTATCCCTTTAATAATAATTTTCAATTTTGATTATATCTGGGAGAAAACTAAGAAACCTATTTAGATGCTAATTGGCTCTAACATCTCAGTGAATCAGTCTCATCTATTTCCTACAAGAAGCCTCTGGAACACGGATCATGCAGTTATCAAAGAGTTTTGCTGACCCACTAGCTTATAAGTGATTCAATGCACTTGAATTTATAACACAGTTTTATAGCGAAGGACGTCTGTGCTAAGGACAGTGTCTTAAAAGCTACATGTGGGGGCGGCAATTATTTTCTTGTGCATCATAGTCGGGATACAGGGTGGATACATTTAATTATCTTGCCCACATCAAAGTAGGGAAGTGAATAGTCAATGAGCATTCTAGGAAGTTCATGGTATGATGGTAAAAAGCTAAATTTCTGGTATCAGATTGCTTAGGTATGAATTATTGCTCTACTTCTTTGTAGCTTTGTGACCACTGGCAACTTAACTTTTCTGAGCCTCAATTTCCTTATCTGCATAATGGGGGTCATAATGATACTTAACCTCACAAGGCTGAAATAATGACTAAATAAGACGATAAATATAAAATACTTAGCCCACCTCCTGGCACACAGTGCTTCATAAAAATTAATTCTTATTATGTTTACATATTTACTAATAATTCCTACAGTCAAATAAAATGAGAAGTCTTCCTCATCCTTCATAAACATTTATGGAATGTTCTTCTCCCAGGCCTGAATGAGTAATCCCCTCAGATTTACTAATAACAAGAGTCAGTTTGGTGTTTAATGGAGATGAGGAAAGAAATGAGGCACGGAGGTGGAAGTCAGCCTTTAACATTAGATGGTTTATACCACAGTTTCTCTATCTCAGCACTACTGACATTTTGGATTGCAAAGTGTCTGTTGCAGGGCTATTCTTACCACTGAAGGATGTTCAGTAGCATCCCTGGCCTCTGCTCATTATTAGATGCCAGTAGAATCCCCCTTCCTCCATTTGTGACAGTCATAACATCTCCAGACATTGCCAAGTGTGCCCTGGAGCAAAAATGCCCCCAGTTGAGAACCACTGATGTACATACTGCATTCTCCCATGATGGGGACATGTATGGCCATGGGGTAGCCAGAGACAGACCAAGACAGAAGTGGGAAATTTTTTTTTTCTGTAAAAGTTCAAATAGTAAGTATTTCACGCTCTCTTTCTGTCACAACTACTCAATTCTGCCACTGTAGCATGGAAGCAGCTACAGACAGTGCATAAACAAATACATTCCAATGAAATGTCTTTTATAGACACTGAAATTTGAATTGCATATAATTTCCATGTGTCACTAAATATTCTTTTTTATTTTTTTCAACCACTTTAAATTACTGAAACCACTTTTAGCTCACAGGCCATATAAAAACAGGTGGGGGGCTGGATTTTTCTTATGGGCAATTTTTGCTGACCTCTGTGTGAAAGAATATGTGAAGCCCTGGGATAAACATGGTACTTCTCCTGAGAGCATCAGATTAACTTTAAAAACTGGGAGAAAGCGTTTTTTTAATCAAAATAAACATTGTCGTATTTTGGAGTAGAGTTCAAACCCACATGACTTTTCAAGATAATATATGATATTTCAAAGTAATGTTTTGCTCCCCATGGGTTGCTTGGAGCTATGCCTCGGAGCATATCCCTAGAGGCCATCGCTGCCATCATTCTCCTCCGCTTTTAGGCTACTCTGGTGAAAAATTTGAGAAGCTGCCATTGTAGGAAGAAACTAACATAAAAGCCTTTTGGACTTCTCATAACTGACTGTCCTTGGATGGGGTCCGATAAAGCACCTAGAAATATTCTAAGTGCCTTGATGGTTCCCTAATGTGTTTCATCCAGAGAATGGTTGTGTAATATGTAATTGTTTAATCCAAGGTGGTTCCTAGAAATCCTTTTTTGAAATTCCACCTGTCTCCTTCACACGCTTGGGGTCTGGAATCTACTCACTTCTCTGGTCAACTAAGTGGCCTGAGTATTACTCAGCATGGTGAATAGCTAGGAGATTAACAAATGACCCAGCCTCTACCCTCAAGAAGCTGAACATTTTCTGGTGATGATAAAGCTTAGTCATATGAGATGACCCCAAAAGAGGACCTCATCAAGAAAGACAGAGTGGGAAAGAGCATCCGATTGGCAAGCAGGGGGCTTCTTTGCCGGACCCTTCTTTGCCTTTTATCTTGAATGGGAGAGTTACTTTTCTCTTGTGCCCAGAGTGCTTTTTTGAGAAGGATTCGGAGGCATCATTCAAGCTGAGTAGGAAAGAGAGTGACAAGGTTGGTTAGAGCTGTCTGCCGTGGATGGGAACTCAGGGAGTGGCTGGCACAAATGCCAGGGTGTTGCCATGCTTAGTCTCAATCATCTCTATGGTCTGTCCCTCCTAACTAGAAATGTCTATGGCTCTATTCCTCTGATGGCATGGTTTCACGGTACCGACTGGATCCAAAGAAGGCAGGATCACCATGGGATACAAAGGTCAAGGGGAAGACTGCCTGGCAGAGGTGAGAGGATGGTCAGGGCTTTAAGGATGTTTATTCTCCCTCACAGCTGGGCTCCAGCAGAGTACACTTTGTCTGACTTGGGTTTTGGGTGGCTGGAGGCTGAGTGATTTCTATTGTGGTGTTGGCACAGCAAGAGGGAGGCACGTAGGAGACACTGTGTCCCCGCCATTCTCCCAGGCCTTCGTGAAAGGGAATGTCTTCTTAATGAGCCCATCCCAGAGAGCCTGGCCTTTCAGATAAACAAATAAGCACCAGCAGGAGTTGCTCACAAGAGGCCTGGACAAAATAAGGCCACTTTGAGTGACAGCACAAATAAAGAAGACCTAAGAGGTCTGAAGTTAGCAGCTAATGAGCACAACTCCTCATCTGTGCTTCCCGGCCAGGACATCTATTGTTGAGGATGCCAGAAATCTGTGTGTCCTATTCATACAGGAAGAGACCTTTCTGGCCTCTGTCCCAGTACTGACTTTCATTTCATTTTTTATGTCGGGGGTGGGGAACTGCCTGGAGGAGATGTGCAAGGTGAGAAGAAATATAATTTCATAAAAGAAGAAGTAAAACTGTCACTGTTTGCAGATGGCATGATACTATACATAAAGAATCCTAAGAATGCCACCAGAAAACTACTAGAGCTAATCAATGAATTTGGTAAAGTTGCAGGATACAAAATTAATGCACAGAAATCTCTTGCATTCCTATACACTAATGATGAAAAATCTGAAAGAGAAATTAAGGAAACACTCCCATTTACCACTACAACAAAAAGAATAAAATACCTAGGAATAAACCTACCCAGGGAGACAAAAGACCCATATGCAGAAAATTATAAGACACTGATGAAAGAAATTAAAGATGATACAAACAGATGGAGAGATATACCATGTTCTTGGATTGGAAGAATCAATATTGTGAAAATGACTATACTACCCAAAACAATCTACAGATTCAATGCAATCCCTATCAAATTACCAATGGCACTTTTTTTACAGAACTAGAACAAAAAATCTTAAAATTTGTATGGAGACACGAAAGACCTCGAATAGCCAAAGCGGTCTTGAGGGAAAAAAACAGAGCTGGAGGAATCAGACTCCCTGACTTCAGACTGTATTACAAAGCTACAGTAATGAAGACAATATGGTACTGGCACAAAAACAGAAATATAGATCAATGGAAGAGGATAGAAAGCCCAGAGATAAACCCATGCACTTATGGCCAACTAATCTATGACAAAGGAGGCAAGGATATACAATGGAGAAAGGACAGTCTCTTCAATTAAGTGGTGGTGGGAAAACTGGACAGCTACATGTAAAAGAATGAAATTAGAACACTCCCTAACACCATACACAAAAATAAACTCAAAATGGATTAGAGACCTAAATTTAAGACCGGACACTATAAAACTCTTAGAGGAAAACATAGGAAGAACACTCTTTGACATAAATCACAGCAAGATCTTTTTTGATCCACCTCCTAGAGTAATGGAAATAAAAACAAAAATAAACAAATGGGACCTAATGAAACTTAAAAGCTTTTGCAAAGCAAAGGAAACTACAAACAAGACGAAAAGACAACCCTCAGAATGGGAAAAAATATTTGCTAATGAATCAATGGACAAAGGATTAATCTCCAAAATATATAAATAGCTCATGCAGCTCAATATTAAAAAAACAACCCAATCAAAAAATGGGCAGAAGACCTAAATAGACATTTCTCCAAAGAAGACATACAGATGGCCAAGAAGTACATGAAAAGTTGCTCAACATCACTAATTATTAGAGAAATGCAAATCAAAACTACAATGAGGTATCCCCTCACACCAGTTAGAATGGGCATCCTCAGAAAATCTACAAACAACAAATGCTGGAGAGGGTGTGGAGAAAGGGAACCCTCTTGCGCTGCTGGTGGGAATGTAAATTGGTACAGCCATTATGGAGAGCAATATGGAGGTTCCTTAAAAAACTAAAAAGAGAATTACCATGTGACCCAGCAATCCCACTACTGGGCATATACCCAGAGAAAACCATAATTCAAAAAGACACATATACCCCAATGTTCACTGCAGCACTATTTACAACAGCCAGGTCACGGAAGCAACCTAAATGCCCATCGACAGATGAATGGATAAAGAAGATGTGGTACATATATACAATGGAATATTACTCAGCCATAAAAAGGAAGGAAATTGGGTCATTTGTAGAGACATGGATGGATCTAGAGACTGTCATACAGAGTAAAGTAAGTCAGAAAGAGAAAAACAAATATCATATATTAACACATATATGTGGAACCTAGAAAAATGGTACAGTTGAACCAGTTTGCAGGGCAGAAATTTAGACACAGATGTAGAGAACAAACGTATGGACACCAAGGTGGGAAAGTGGCAGGGGGTGGGGGTGGTGGTGGGATGAATTGGGAGATTGGGATTGACATATATACATTGATATGTATAAAATGGATGACTGATAAGAATCTACTGTATAAAAAAATGAAATTCTAAAATTTTTAAAAAAAGAAATATAGTTCCAATCTAAAGCGATTTACTTATCTTTCTAATGATAAGAAAGATTTCTCACTTGAGAAATGGGGATAAAAACACAACTCTCTTCCTAGAATTGTTGGGAGGACCAAATAGGAAAGCAGTTAGCACAGTGCCCAACGGTTAGTCAGCATCTGATACATGGTGGCTACAGTCATTAATAGTAGTAATAATATCATCATCTTCTTCTCCATATATAGAAATACACAGAAAAAGCCTGGAGATGCGGGATCTAGTTCCAGTTCTGCCATCAGTTCCCTGTGAGATTTTTAGGCAAATCATCTCTCATGTCAACTGAGAGTATTAGACCGGAGTCTTGATTCATTTAGTAAACATACTATGAAGACCTACTACGTGCCAGGCTTTGTCCCAGCCACCAGACATCTAAAGGTGAATCAGAGGCAGTCTGTGAACTCAAGGAACTCCAGGTGTAATGGGGGAGACAGACAGTACTGCACATGACAGTACAACACTACAAGTACTATTACTGTGATGATGTGTGTCAGGTGCTCTGGAGCCCGAGGCAAGAAACCAGCAAGGCCAACATTCTGTCCCAATCCAACCTTCCATGAGTGTGTAACAGAAGCAACCAAGAGGCAAGCTGGATGTCCAGGAGAAGAACAACTCACCCAACTGGCAAGCGGCCTAAAACCCAGGTCCTCTCCTTCTGGGACTAGCGTTCTCACCAAATACCAAGCTGCCTTAAAATAAAAACATTCCAGAAAAAGTGATGTGCAGAGAGGTGATAATAGCTGGGGTTTGGGAACGGG
Source organism: Delphinus delphis (assembly GCF_949987515.2). Lineage (NCBI taxonomy): Eukaryota > Metazoa > Chordata > Mammalia > Artiodactyla > Delphinidae > Delphinus > Delphinus delphis. The sequence goes on along the minus strand of NC_082685.1, from coordinate 44,081,875 downwards.
AGACTTCAATCTGAGTTTCAGATCTGTTGCTGTGATAGCTTGATGACTTTGAGAAGGTTGTTGGATCTCTCTGAGCCTCAGTTAACTCATCAGCAAGAAGGGCACAGCTGCCACACCTGCTTTACCCCGTGTTATCGGGTGGAGAGAGGAGATTGTTTATTTTAAAGGCTTGGTAAACTGCGACTTATATCAATTCTAGCTTGTGGTGTTTCTGTTGTTATCCTTAATAATAATAAAAATGATAAACACCCTGCTATGTTATAGAAAAAATGCTCAATGGCCAGTAATTGAATTTGGGTGTCCAAAGAAGTAGATAAGGTTTTTTTTGTTTGTTTTTTTGGGTTTTTTTCCAACAGTCAATATCTTCTTCAACCAATATCTTGGTTATGTATGGAAAAACAGAAGGGAGGGAAAGAGGAAGAGAGATTATCTATTTCTCCTTAAAGCTAATCAGAGAAATCACTCAAGGTAAGTCTTGTGACATGATCTCTGATTAACTGAAGCTGCAATAGGCTGCTGTGATAGGAACCCTGAGGGGGTGACTGATTATCTAATAGTAGAGAGAAAGAATAAACAATTGACGTAAACAAAAACCTTTGTTTGAGGTAAAGCAAAGGAGAGGTGATATAGGAGAAATATAATAAAGATGGGAGTGAGGAAAGAAAGGGGTTCTAGTTCTCTAGGTAGGTGACCTTGAACAAATAAATCTCTTCGCTCTACTTGGCCTCAGTTTCCCTATCAGTGCAACCTAGGGCTTGGTTGAGACAATCCCTAAGGTCCTTTCCGGCTTGCCGGAGTATAAGGTTTCTGCCTGCACAACACTGAAACAGAGGGGGGTGAGAGAGAGGTGGAGAAAAAGAGAGAGAGAGAGACAGAGAGAGAGACAGAGAGAGAGAGAGGGAATCTGACTGATAAACTGAAAGGGAAACAGACTCATAAAACCCATTGATTCAAATTAAATGGAGAATTCATGTTGATTTAGAGCTGGCAATTTCAGGCTTCTACATCACAAGGAGACTCTATTTAATCCTGGGATGGTCTCTTGGGCCTTATCTCCCTCAGCTCAGTAGTGCTGCACACAGAGCTCCCGTGGAAGTAGAGAGAGAGAGAGAGAGAGAGAGAGCTGTTTACAAAGAAGAATTTACTTGAATCACCTGGGGAGCTGTCCCACACCCGCACCCCAGGTACCAGCAAAAGGACAGTGAAAGCCTCAGCCAGGCCTTAAATATTGGTTGCCTACCCTTTTAACTCTTTATGGCCTGATTTTCGGTCCCTAACAGAAGTCAGATCCAATGTTCTTATGTAGGGAAATAAAACACAATTTGCACACTGTCTATTCAATAATGCTGTTTACCATTTTTAGGGCGCACAAAGGGTAGAACATTCAAGAGACCTACAATCCAGTACTTCAAACTTTGGAAACTTAGTCCTTGAGGCTCTGGGAAGTCCTAAAGGCTGAGAAAGGTCATTGAACATCAGCAAAAGGAGACACCTTAGAGAGCTTCCAAAAATCTGTGGTGCTGCTACTAAGAAACAAGGTCCTAGAGAGGATTCAAGGCTTTGCCAGAGCCACCTGGGAGTCTCAGCAGAGCTGGGACTAGAACTCAGAATGAGAACTGAACTCTTAACATAGCATCCGGAAGTTTCCCGTGACCTGGCCCCAGTGACTGCCTGACTTTCCCCGAGAGAGTTCTGTTTTCTGACTCTTCGCAGTGTAATGTCAGAAATAAATTTAGGATTCTTCTCGGGCATGAGGGACACCAGGTACCTTAGACTGACAGTTAGACAAAGGAATGTTGGATTTGTGAGGCTTTGGTGACCCGTATACAGCAGGTCTTTATATATACCACTAGCACCTGGGGCAGAATTGTGTTCTTCCAGAGATCCAACTGCTGTTCCCAATTCAAATCAGGCCAACATACTGATTCAGATACAGAGAGTCGTGCTATCAAGAGAAATGGACTAGGATTCTGAAGACCTAGTTTCTAATCCGACTGCCATCACCCACTTGTCACCTAACCTTGATGCTCTATTTAAATTCTGTGAGCCTCATTCTTCCCACCTTTAAGACAGAGGTGATAAGGACAGTATCTGCTGAGCAGAGTTAACTTAAACTAAATGAGAAAAAAAGAGAAAAAAAAACCAAGAGGCATATAGAATTAAGTATGAATTTCTAGGACCTAGTTTATATACATTATGAGAATTTAGAGAGAAGAGGAAAATGTGCAAGTATCCTGAGGAGGTTAGGAAAACTTCCTGGGAGAGGTTGCGAAGCAGAGAAGTCTTAAACAACTGCATTGTATTTGCAAACCAGAGGAGAAGAGAAAGGGGCCAGAGGAAGTGAGAAAGTAGAGGCAGTACCCTGAGCAAATGTCCAAAGACAGCTTCTGATTATTCTAATGCTTTGGGCTCTGTACTTCCATTTTAAATAATATTCCAATCCTTGACACCTCCTTTCAACCATGTTTTCTATTTTAATTTCCTGAATTGGTCCCCTGGGGAAGAGTGGGGACTATGTACTGAAACAAGTCACATCACAGAAACTTTTCTTCCCTTTTATTGAATTTTTTGTAAAATATATTAATTGTTAAAAAAAAGTAAAGACTATATCCAAATAATTCCCCAAATGAGCAGCCACCTTAGACTGTAATTACAATATGTTCACTTTCCCCCTGCTCTCCACTTGCTAAGTTGTACTATTAACAGTCATAATTCCTTCTGTGTTCTAGACTTTACAGTTTGTAAGGGGTGGTATTCATGTCTCCACCTTTGGCCCTCACAGCAAGTCCATGCAGCATTTTAGGTTGTTTGTGCTTTAGAAAGGTCACTAATAGTTGGCCACGTTGCCCAATACATAGTAAGCTGTCAATAAATACTGGATGGATGGATGGATGGATGGATGGATGGATGGATGGATGGATGGATGCGGGAGAAAGGGGAATTGAGTGAGTTGATAGCTGCTCTGAACATCTGCCAAACTTTATCATTGTCCTCAATGATAATCCCAGCTTCAGCAGAAATCCCAGGGTGCAGAAAGCAGGCATGCCCTGCAGTCATTTACCTCTGGGCTACCCTGGAGCCTGTCAAATGGGGATGGGCAGTAAGCCTGTCGGCTGTAAATTTGTGATATAGGAAATCTAGTAAATTTCCTGTGAAGCAAGGCCCTCAACAACCAAGGCTATTTGTACAAGAGACGGTCCCCTTTCGCACAATGCATGATTGTGTGTTTGCAGTTTCTCCCTCATTTGAGAAAAATAGAATCTTTGCCCATTCCCATCCCAAGGTACAGAATCGAGGGTAGTAACGCTTGGGTTGCAGGGAGATCATATAGAATCAAAGGAAGGACCAGCAAACCAAAGTCAGAAGAAATGTGTTTTGAGATTCAGGTCCAAAGTTTATAAGCTTCATTCATTCACTCATTCATTCATTACATATTGTGTTCCTACTCTGTAGCAGGCTCTGCCAATATCTGGGAACACGGTAGTGAGTAAGAGAGATAAGGCACCTGACTTAATAGACCTCAGTTCTAATGGGGTAAGACAGACAAAGAAAACACACACAACAAATAAATGTCTAAATACAAGTAATAATGGGCTGGTGATATTTAAGCCCAGTCTTAAAGGCTGAGAAGGTACTAGCTCTTCAGAATAAAATTCAAGTCAGAGGGAACAATTTGTGCAATGGTCCTGTGGTAGGAAAAAGCTTAGTGGTGGAATTTGAGGAACTGAGGGTCAACCAGGTAGCTGGAGCATTTTTGGCAAGGGAGAGAGCGACAGAAGTTTAGACTGGGAAGACAGAGAAAGGACCAGACAAGGCAGAGCCTGAGAGGCCATGGAGAGAAATTTGGATTTTATTTTATGTGCATGAGAAGCTACTGCAAGGTTATAAGTAGAAACAGCACGTGATCTAATCTCTGTTTTAAGAATCTGACTTTGGCCCAATCACTCAACTTCTCTGTTTCCCTTTCCTCTCCTAAAGACGGAGGGAAAAATAATCTCCTATTGCTGTGTCCTTCTAAGAGGTTGTTGAGGCCTCACATAATGTTCACCATAATACACTGCTCCAAGTAGCATTTGATCAATATTGAGTTGATTTGAATTGTTCAATAACAATATGAACACGCTTTTTAAACCATAAAGTGTCACGCACACCTAAGGTTTTATCAACATCATCTTTCCCCAAAGCCTGGACTCCTTCACAAGAACAGATAAGATAATCTGCCACAAATGCCCTGAAAACCCCATCCCGATAAAAAGTACTTTATATTTTTGTTCCCTTGTTTATCAGAGTTGGGGCTTGCTTTTCTTTATTCCATGGCGCTAACTTATTCTCTATTATTTTTGGTCCAGGAAACATCAACTAGACTCAAGTGTGCTATTTAACCCTAAGAAATAAAAATATCCCGAGAGACTATGATGGGCAGGACTGGGGGTGAAGTTAGCCAGTGTGTGCCTGGAACTGGGCACTTTCTGCAGCAGGGGGGAGCTCGTCCTCATTAGTCACAGGTCCCCCATTACCTATGAAGGATTTGTGAAGAATAATACAAACGACGATGATGATAATAATAAATGACTAGTAATGCATACAGATATAGATATACACATGTGCATGTATACCTATATATATACATAGCCCTTTGCTACTTTTCTCCAAGCATTTGTTTCCCATCTATTGTTTTCATTTAGCTCACACTCACGCACAGATGTAGAGTGGCAGTGTTCTAATTGGGGAAATGGCCATGAAGTGTTAAAGTGGTTTGCCTCAAGGTCATACTGTGAGTGATGGAGGAGGCGAAAACCAGGTCCCAGGGCTCCCAAATCCTGTGCCAGCACACCGTGTTGAGACCCTCAGCTCCCCTGGGAGCCTTAAGAAAGAAAACTGGGATCCTAAACCCCAGATTAAATAAATTTTGCACACAGATAAAAATGGCCACGAGCAGCAGCCCATGTGGGCAAGTGCTCTCTGTACCACCTGCTCAAGTACCCACTAAAGTTCCTGCCATCCTGCCTTTCAACCCCATGCATAGCTGGGGGGGCAGCGGATTGGGAAGACACAAAAGAAATCAAGGCAGTCCGCAGTTTGCTGCACTGCCAATGGGAGAAAAGGACTGGGAATAGCTCTTCAGGAAATTGAGAGTTTTCTCTTGGATGGAAAGGAGGTCTCTGGGACTTTGGGGCTAACCTTGGGCCCACCACACATTTGCCCTAGGCCTCTCTTGCCCTCTCCTCAGGGTTTTGGACAAAGTGAATCTTCGAGTTCTTTCCAACTTTAGCATTCTTTAATTCCACCATGTATGGGCTGGATGGGATATATTTGGCCGTTTTGATTATACATTGAATTATTTGTAGTATAAAAGGCCCTTATATTTTGGTCCATGGAATATACTCTGTTTCCTTAGTTCCACATATGGACACCCTCTATAGAAAAAGAAGGACAAATTCTAACCCCCTTCTCCCAAACCCCTATCTTCACCTCCAGTAACTAAAATAGAGTTTTATCTGCCCTAGAATATTATCTCCAATGTTAAAAAGCTTAATAGTCAACAAAAATAGATGTATATTGAGGGCCCATCATACAATAGGCACTATGAAACCAGATAAAAGAAGCACATATAAACAACAGGCAAAGGACCCAGCATGTAGTAAGTACTCATTAAAAGCCAGTTTTTGCTGCTATCATCATCATCACCCTCATCCTCATCAACATCATCACATCAGAGCTGGTCATTTCATAGTAGAAGAGGTTGCTTTATCTCACCAACCTCTCTCAACAACTGAACAAAGGAGAAATTTTTAGTTCCCACATTTTACACATGAGTTAAATGGAACAGAGGGAGGTTGTGTAACTGGCCTGAGCTCACACAGACAGTCCTCAAACCCAGATGTACTGGTTCATAGAACCCATCTTTAAACCGCTGCACTAGTTGCACTGTCCTTCTATACAACTTGGCAGCTGTACTCATTATCTTGTCCAATTTGAGCCTAAAATGTGATATAGCTCAGAGGCAGCCAAGTTCACTGGGATGTGCATGAGTACAGGGGTGGGACTCTGCTGCCCAGGTGTGAGCCTCGTGGGCTTGGTCAAGTGCCTGCCCTGGGTCCAAGCTTCTCTGTGGGTGAAATGGCTAAAAATACCCACCCAGCTCTCCTCCTAGAATGTACATGAAGTTCCAGTGGGATTATGGATGAGAATACACTTTGTATTTTGTCATCTTCTACTCAGATGCAAGTGTTCATCTCATTAATATTACAGTCTGGTGCCAATTTCTGGGGTGGTCAGCCACAGAGAAGCTCGCTCATGCTGCGACATCTCATTAGAAGCTAACATTTGGATTCAGGGAGAGGAGAAGGGAGGGGGTGAGAGTCGCCCTCCGCTGCCTAGGTTCCTACCGCTATCTGTATTCAGAGAGGCTTGTTGGTACCTTGGCAGTGCCACTCGGTGGGGCGTCTCTGACTTTGATGTTGCAAGTGTCAACATCCTAATAGGGGGCAGCTGAGATCGAGTGTGAGTTTGGAGAGACATCTTATGACAGGTTTTGCCTAAAGATGTTTCAACAGATAACCCTTTAGAAATAACAAAGGTAGTTTATACATTTCACTGGGAACCCAGGGGCTTAGGTAGCAGCTCAGTTCGACGTTTGGCATGCAAACAGCTTCCTATTCTCCTTTTCTTCCCCCCTTGCACATCTGTGAGATACCACTGCTTGTCACCATAGTACAGTACTGTTTAGTTACATTGACATTCTGTCCACGTTGACAGCAGTGATAGAAGAACATGAGGCTGTTTCCTTCTAGAAAGTCCACATTGGAAAACCTTAGAAAGTCACTCCGCCTTTCTAAAATGTAAATCAGATCACCTCATTCTGCTGTTTAAAACTCCTCTCCTGGCTTCCCATCATGCTTAGAATAAAATACAGATGCCTTTTATGTCCCGGATACTGAGCCTTATCTGACCTGTTCTGAACTCTCTCACCTCACCTTCCCAAATAGCTCCGCCACCTTACTATGCAGGAGCCCTACAGGCCTTCTCTCTGTACCTCACTCATGCCAAGCTTTCTCCTACTTTAGGGGCTATGCACCTAGAGCTCTTTCCTGCACCTATTTTCCCCCAAATTTTCCATGGTCGGCTCCTTCGCATCACTGGGTCCCAGCCTGGCTCAGAAGTCTCTGCAGCCAGTATGTCCCTGACCTTCCTATCTGGCCTCCACTTCTACCCCAAGTCTGTCCCCACCATATCACCTTGCTGTATTGTCTTCCTAGCATACAGTCACTCATTTACCTATGGATGGTCTTACTAGAAGGTTAGCACCTTCAGAGTAGAGATCTTCACTGTCTTTCAGATCCGCAGCACGTAAGAACAGAGGTGCTGTGACACAGAGTAGATGGGCGATGAATATGTGCGAGATGGATGCATGAGCCCCTCCTTCTACAGATGGAGAAGGTAGGAGCAGAGAAGAGTGGCCATCACTGCCTTCCTATTTTCTCTCTGAAGGTTTTATGTGAGCACCTTTGGGCCATACTGGGGCTTTGGCGGGTTACAGCATCCAGGGGCTCTTGATGGGATGTTCACAGATTCCTGAGAAGTCAGCAGATGAGGATCAGGGTGTCTGGAGCTCTGTGAACGTGTAGGTATATTTCTGGCAAGAATGTTTATGGCTTTTATTTGTAGCTCAAAGGGATCTTTGACTCACTGGCAGCACCATCAACTTTTCCTTTTAAGTAGTTTAGGTTTGGCGGGGGACGTGAAGTGAGCCTAGAAAGAGGATGGAGTGATGATCTCAGCATCACCTTGAGGTTCTCTTTTTTCACTATCAACATGACTCCACTGTTCTGTCACAGAATATATATAGGGAAGTTTCCCCTTCTTATCACCAAAGCATCTCTTTTCTAGTTCATTGTTTCCAGGGTGTATCTCCAGTGCCAGAAGCTAGTCAGATTTCCACATGAATAAAAGAATTCCAGAGCTGGGAAGGCACATAATTCAATGTTTATAAGCCATGATGTGCACCAGATTTTTCTAGGGAACTTTTTATAACTATGAGTTTCCACCAGCCCCTACTTTGACTTTTTTACTTGGTAAGATTAGATGCAAGATGTATTCGTTTCGTAGGGCTGCTGTAACTAAGTACCACAAACAGGTGACTTAAAACAACAAGAATTTATTGTCTCACAGTTCTGAAGGCTGCAAGTCTGAAATCAAGGTATCGTTAAGGCCATGCTCTCTCTAAAAACTGTAGGTGAGAATCCCTCCTTGCTTCTTCCTAGCTTCCGGAGGTTGCCATTAATCCTTGACATTCATAGACTTGTAGCCGCTGCGCTTCAGTCTCTGCCTCCGTCATCACACAGTGTTTTCTCTTTTTGGCTCTGTGTGTCTTCTCTTCTTAGAAGGACACCAGTTGTATAGGACTAAGGGTCTACCCTACTTCCACTGTTATCTCATCCTAACTACTTACATCCGCAATGACCCTATTTCCAAATAGTCACATTCAGAGGTACTGGGGCTTTGTACATGAACATGTGTTTTGGGAGGACACAATGCAACACATGCTAAAGAATACTGGAATTTGTATTTCTTAAAAATTCCACCAGTAATTCTCATTGAGAAACACTGTTCTTACCTATCCCCTCGCTGAACAGATGGGAAAATCAGGCCCAAGGAAGGGGTGAGTCCAGAGTCATACAGAGACTCAGTGATAATGTCACAGTAGGATGCCAGGTATCATGATTCCCCCAACATCTTTTCCAATAGGCCAAACTGCCTTTTGGTGTTCAGACGTGGTGATCCTCTCTCTGGTTTACAAAGATGAGCATGTAAGTGGGTATTTCCAGTTGCCCACATCTGCCCCAAGGGCCCATTTACCTCCCCAATGGCTTCCAGTGGGGCATCAGTGGATTCTTTGGTCCTGTCACTTGTCTCCACCACTAAGAGTAAGGTTTTAGGGCAAGGTGGTCTACTGCAGCAGTCACAGACATGCAGTTTCCTCCCAGCTGTGCCCATGTTGGCCCAAATTCCTGTGGTCACTAACTGGTATTTGGATGAGGTGTGGGAAGACTTCCTTTCTCTTCTGTCACTTACTCAGAACACTACCATATGGTACATGTTAGCACAGTCCTTTCACTTGTGTTCTCATGTGAGTGGGTTCTTGGGAAAAGAAATGAACATCTGGAAAGACATGCCGAGCCTCGCATGCATCATTGGAGATATTACTCAGTGGAAACAGTGGTTGTCATGCTCCATTTGTTTCCCCTCCCGTTGTATTTTTATGCTGGAAGTCTGCATGATCTGTGGATCCCCATCTAAACCAGTTCCCACACAGCAGATGCATTTAAAGTCATGGATCTCAGAGTAAGCAAAATAAAGTGTTTAATCTATTATTAATCAGCCAGTTGACAAAACGATAGAGCTCTAGGGGGGTCTGAGGAAGACATCAATATTTATGGCCTTGTTAGTGAGTGCCTATTTTTTTCTCTCTCTCCCCTTTCTCCTCCTGCCCCTTAAGATGGGAACAGAAATATGGATCCTGTTATGTTTTATGCAACTGTACAGGGTAGGAATGTCATGTTCTGAAATGAAGTAACTCCAGTAACTCAAATAGTACTGCATATTTGTTCAAGACTATTGGCGGTTAGAGCTGCGGTAACCTCTGCCAGGTCGGGTTAGCAAAACCAGTCTGTAATCCACAGTAATACAGTGGGAGAGCTTAGGAACAGGAGGACCTGGGAGACGATCTGTTACAAAGAATTAATGTTTCTGATGAGGCAGCTGAGGCTCAGAGAGGGCAAGGGGCTTCTTTGTGACCACACATTTATTTATTATTCAACAAACTTTAACTGGATGCCTTCTACATATCAGACGATGTGTGAGCTCGCAGGGACACCAAGATAAGTATTCAAAGGAATAGGTACCACTCACTGAGTATGTCCTAGGTGTCAGGTCCAGGCTAAGTCCTTTAAATAGTCCCTCTTGCTAAAACCCTCGACTGTTTCCAGCTGCACTTGGAATAAACGCAGATGCTTTGCCTACAAGGATCTATGTGACCTTGCTCTGACCTCACCTCATCTCATTCCCCCCCCTCACCCTGGTTCCATTCTTCCCCTCATTCCTCAGTGACTTTCATAGTTATTGTTCCTGGAATATATACCAGACTTATTGCCCCTTTAGGGCTTTGAACCAGCTGTCCACTCAGCCTAGATTACTCTTCCCTTCATCATTTCTGGATACTTATATTTCAGGTCCGAGCACAAACTTCACTTTTTCAGAGATTCCTTGACAATGAGTTACCCCACTCTCACCCCCTTAGTCACTTTCTCTTAATCAACCTGTCTTAGTGCCTTGGGTTGTGTATTTATAGCATTTGCCAATTTCCTCATGTCAATACTTCCACTAGGGCTCATTCAATGCTCCAGGTTATCCGTGTGATGTTGCTGAATGTGAAGCTGGGAAGAAATACACAGAGTTCACTCTTGTGAGCCAGTGTAAACCAGTTCTGGCATACATTTTACTGCCTGAAATTACAGTATTTATCAGCTTGTAATTCTTTTTTCCCTCCCATGCAATATAAGCTCTGAAAGAGGAGGAACCTTTTCCATTTCATTTACAGTTGTATTTCTAGCCTCTAGCTCAGGGCCAGGAATATGATACTCACTGAATAAATGACTGGAATCAATTATGAATGGTTGAATGGATGAGAATCCTGACAATGACTCTGTTAAGTAGGGGTGCAGCTATTATCCTTTTTTGTCAGATAAGGAAACCAAAATGCAGAGAGAGATTCAGTCACTTGTCCAAGCTTACAGTCAGTACATGAAGAGCCAGGATTCGAACCCAGGCATTTTATCTCCAGAGCCCCTGCTCTAAATCCCAATCCATATGAAGTTGATGAAGTCCTTCCTTTCAAAGAGCTCATAATCTAGTGGGAAAAAAAGATACCCGAACATAAAGAAATAATGTGACCATGACAGAGGTGCGCCTATATACACTACAGGACCTGGGCGAGTGAGGGCGGACCCAGTGCTTCTGGGGAAGAGTGGGAGTGTCATGGTGGTCAGATAAGGCTATGTGACAAAGGCAATATCTGCTCAAGGCCTTGGAGGATGTCATCAGTGCTTTTCCCACCATGCCAAGCTGCTCCCCACCTGGGACAATTGACATTATGAAATCTCCCTGGAACAGGAATAGGAATCAGCCTTCACTCAAACGTAAAGGAAACTGCAGCAGTGTTAGTGACATGGCTTGAGGATCAACTGTATATTTCGGTGCCTGGGAAATCCGATGATCCCCCCGAGGCACATTTCCACACAGGGGCTTCCCCCCACCCTGCCGGTCTCCTACTGGAACTCTCTGATTAAGGGTGTGATTTACTCTAAGCCACTCACCCATTTCTGCTTCTGATTCTTTGCCCCTTGCTTCAAAATTTCAGGCGGCTACTGCCCCAAGATGGTAGTGAGTGCAAAGTGCACTACTGTAGACGTTTTGATTTGTCTAGTAGCCAGGCCTGAGCACCGCAGAGCCATCAGTGACAACTGTCTAAACCTTTGCGTTCCCTGCCTCTGCTTCTCCCATCCCCTACCCTAAATCCGTCATTGGGGCCTTCTGCCAACACTTGCATCGTACCTTTCTGTTCATTCCCACTTCTGTCATCCTGATCCAACATTCATTCATCCACTCATTCACTCACTCATTCAACAAATGTCGAGTGCCTACCACATGATACTCAGTGCCGTAGGCCCTGGGAATACAGTGATGAGCAAAAAGCACACAAGACTCCTGCCCTCACGGAGCTTATATTCTAGGGACTTCCCTGGTGGCACAGTGGTTAAGAATCCGCCAGCCAATGCAGGGGACACGGGTTCAATCCCTGGTCCAGGAAGATCCTACATGCTGCAGAGCAACTAAGCTCACGTGCCACAACTACTGAGCCCGCACGCCTAGAGCCCGTGCTCCACAACAAGAGAAGCCACCACAGTGAGAAGCCCGCGCACCGCAACGAAAAGAGTAGCCCCCGCTTGCTGCAACTAGAGAAAGCCCGTGCGCAGCAATGAAGACCCAACGCAGCCAAAAATAAATAATTAAAATAAATTTTAAAAAAAGAAGAAAAAGGAGCTTATGTTCTAGAGGAGGCAGACAAATGTTAAGTGAATAATCACACAGATAAATGGATCATTCTGCCTGTGATGAATGTTATAAAGGAGAGGGTGCATGGTGCTATGAGGGTCCCTAGCAGGGCATTTGACATAAGCAAAAATGCCAGGACAAGGGAAGTTACATTTAAACCAAAATCTGAAGGATGAGAAGGATAAATTAAGGAATCAAAAGGAGGAAAAATCATTTCTGCCAATTAGAACAACATGCACAAATGTTCTTCAGTGGAAGGGAGTATAACTCCGACCACAACAGTGAAAATGGGCTGATTTGGACGGTGACAGAGAGCAAAGGTGGAGGGTGGGATGGGATAAGGTTGGGGAGGTCAGGAGGGGCTACGCTGGGACACTGGGAGGCCATGATAAGATCCAAGCCTAGACACCCGAAGGAATCCATTTTTGTTCTTCCCTGTGTCTCCCCTTCTGGCTCATCCAATGCACCATTGCCAAATTCCTCTTTCTAAAGCACTGTTGTGTTTCCTATTACTCTCCTACTCAAAAACTTATCCATTGTTTTCCACTCCCTACGGTGTGAAGCCTGAACCCAATGGCATCAAAAACTTCTATAATCCAGCACCAACTAACCTTTTAGCTGGCATCTCTCACTGTGGGGAAATCATATAACATAATGTTTGAGAGCAGAGGCTTTGGAGTCAAATAGCCGGTGTGAGTCTCGTTTCTTCCACTTTCTACCTTTGTGACCCAGGACAGATTATTTAATCTTGCTGAGCCTGCATGTTTGTGCCTTTAGATTGGATCCAAGTGTAAAGATTCTATCAGATAAGCATATAAAGCCTGTGCCTAATCCACAGCGTACAGAAAGTACTTATATAATAATAACCTATTATACTCTGTGGTCTACTCACTGCTGCCCATTCTTATCTAATGTCTCGCAGCCGGTGATGCACTATTTCTCCTGTCTAGAACAGCTTCTTCTACATCTATCCAAAATGTATAACCCTCTAATCACCAGATCAATATCACCCGAATCGCTGCCATCTCTGTGCCACCCCCCTCTACCACCAGCCCTCTAGGGAGGACCCTTTATCTAAATTCCTAGACCAGGTTTTCAGACATTTTTATTCATATGAAGTGATTATGTTTTAATCATCTTTCAGCTTTTGTATGAGTGTTTTCCTTTTCATCCTCTCTTATTATTAGCTTTTCAAGGTCGGGTACCATGCCTTGTCTTGGCCTTACTATCCTCATCACATCTAGTACAATGCACAGAACATTGCTCTTCATACAGATTCCTTGGGTGAATGAATAAAGAGTAAAAAAGTAAAAGAAGAGAGTGTCAATTTTTATAGTGCTATGAGTGGGGAAAAGAAGTTAATCAAAGTGTCCAGGGAATAAAATTCTATCCCTCTCTTCGAGTTGTTCATTTATTTATAAGCCGGGGACCATGTTCCATACCATCTATTTAGTCTCATGAGTATGTTAACATCATTAATATGAAGTTTCTGAAGTACTCTGTGTAAGGCCAACTGGCCCGAGGCAGGGGAACGCAATCAGACTCACAGGTTGCATCAGACCGAAACTCTCCGGACCACCCAGTTCCAGAAACTGACCTGGGGACTTTCCACCCGGCCCAGCCTTCCCGCCTTTCGAGGGGCGGGACCAACAGTCCCCCACAATACCCAAAAAGACCACCAAATAAGGAATACCCTGCGCCCTCCCGGATTCACCACACCCCTTTCCCTTCTTCCCCTATAAATTCTGCCCAAACCCTCGCCCGGGCGCGACTTCTCTGGCCCCTTTCTCTCGGACCAGTGAACCTCGCCCGGGAGCGCTCCCTAATAAAGCTCACTTGAAGCTTTCCTCTGTTTCGCGGTGCCGTTTGTTAAGATCCGACCTTACACTTTGTACTGCCTGGGGGGAAAGACGGTACAGAAGTGTAAAACATTATGTATAATCTCTTCAGGAAAAAAGGAAGAAAAACCATGTATTTTGTGAGGTGCCTCTATTCCAAATCACTCTAGTGGAAGGTTCCCAAAGGAGTTCATACACCTCTTCAAATATGCATTAATTTGTACTTTTCAAAGCCCCTGATGGATCCCTTTCATTTTAATTCAGGATATTTTGAAGAATTTTGCCTTTAAAAACTAGATAAAATAGTTCCCATACTTGCTCTGCCAAATCTACAGTGTTGGACATAACTATAATTATAAAGGACTATATTATCAGCTTCTCAGGCTAACAACAGCCACTCAGCAACTTTTTCTCAGGGATTTGAGTACTCTTACGTCTGTTTGTTTGTTTAATTTGGTGTCCTTATTTTGATCATGCTAAAAAATAAGGAGCGTATCTTAGAATGATCCCTTCATAACTGTGTACTGCCACAGATTCAGAGTCCTTGCTGGTATCTGCATTGACTGTCACATTGGCACAGAAATAATGCACAGTAAAATAACACAGGGTAAAGGCTAGCTGACACAATGATGCACTATATGGGAAAAGAGGGGAAACACTGGTGAGAGCACCGAATCTTCAAGCAGTACACAGTACTTTAGGCAGGCTGACCTCATAGAATCTATTTAATAACACAGGGTCATATCGGTGTCACCAGTGGTGTTTTGGAGTCAGCAAATGCCATAGTTTGTCACATTAAATTTATGTTGGCAATCCAAAATGCATTGGTCAGATCATTGTGTTTGTGTCTCATTTGAACCGTTTCTTCTGTTTTATAATTCTAAGGGAGTGATGAGCATAGAGTTGACCCCTGTTTCAATGTCTGTACCTTTTTAAGCATCCTGATAATAAAAATAATTCCTCAACATCGTAAGTCCAGAACAGTTGCCTTCCAAATGGGCCCATAAATTGCATGAGTTTGAGAACACTGCCTTAGTAGCTGATAGTAAAAGCCTTCGAGAGAGTGCTGCGTTATGGCCAAGCTTTAGTATACCAAGTCCACAAAACGTAAAGGAAGGGATCAAAAGTGTGGAGAATTCCAAATATGGAAACCACAGCTTTTCAGGTAAGAGTAAAAAAGCTGAAGTTCTAAAGCGGTCTTCAAGGGTGGATGAAGTGGAGAATTCAAGAGTGATGAAGACACACAAAGTTCCAATAGTGTTTCTGATGAACGCCTAAAATAACCAGCCTCAACCAGCTGCTGAGATATGTGTGTGGGGGGCGGGGGTATGTTTATGTGTGTACGTGTGTATCCCTTTTTCCGTACTTGGGAGATACCCTCCCTACTAGGCTGCTTTCCTAACTTTCCAATCAAAAACTCTGTAGAAATGGTACTAATTTTAAAGAAATTCACTGTGCACACATATTTTCCAGAAGATTTTTTTTTTGTCAAATGAGGGCAGCCTTACTTCAGCTCTTGAAAGCTGTTCTCAACACCAATTTACTGTATAAGCAGGAAACCCATATTTGCTAGTTTCTAAACTTTATTTTCAGCTTCCTGTGTCTATAAACATTTGTTCTCATCTAGGGTGTGTACAGTACTTGTTAGAAGAGCACCCTTTTTTGTTTGTTTTTTTCTTACCCTTTCAAAGTTGAGAGGAATATGTGTGAGAGTGTGAAAAGGTCTAAGCGTTGTACCTTTGACGGGGTACTGTGCTCATTACAGGCACTGCAAATGTGGGTTGCTATTTTATGGCTGTTGCCCCCAGTGTCAAAAGATATAGTTACATCCTGACCCAGTCTTAGTTATTCAGGAGCGGTTGAGCAGAAATTTGAAATTGCTTTCCAGAACGCATTTGAAGAGGGCAAATGGGTAAGTAGACAAGTCAGCTAGATCTTCCTGGTCTAAGCAGAATCTTTCCCATTATTTTCCCCCAATCCAGTTTAAGTCTCATTTTATATCAGGAATTTTTTCCTGACTTTTTTATTGCCTTTCCTAAGGGCATGATAATAATAAGTTTAATCTGTAGACTACTTTTAACTTTTCAATACCATTCCAAGGATATTCATCCAGGAAACAGCCAATGTTTGTTAGGCACTAACTTGCCACTCAACACTGTGGCAGGCATTCGAGGTATCCCAACGTGTATCACACAACAGCCCTGACCAACACCCTCCATCCCAGTTACGACAGATCCTCATTCACAAGGTCTCATGGTACCCAAATTCCCTGCACAACTCTACATCACATTATTATCATTATTAATTGCAATTATTAATGCAATAATTATTTACCTCGTGCATGCTTTATCTACCCAACTGAGAGCTCTCGGCGGACAGAGGTGGTATCAGTTTTGTGCACTGATGAACTCCTGGATCCCAGTTTAATGTCTAGCACCAAAAAAAAAAAAAAAGAGGTATTCAGTAGGAATGCACTGGAATGAATAAAAAAAGGAATAAATGATGATCTAGGAGGGAGGTGGATGAGTTTGAGAAGCAAGGAAAGCACTGAAAGAACCCAGGGCTGCATAAAGGCAAGTACCTGCAAGAAGAAGCCTACACAGGGCAGAAAGTAGGGCAGGTTATTAAGTACAAACCAAGAAAGTAGAACGATCTTTTGTGATTGCAACATGAAAGCAAAAGCCCAAACCAGGATGCATCTCACAAGACAGGAAGTATCTTAGGAAAACATGCTTTAACTGCATCAGGCAGAAAAAGAAACGGGCTATCCCCTGTGCAGTGAGGGAAACAAAAGCAAATGACTAGTTTAGAAAGCCAGATACATCTAGGGCTTTGCTCTTTTGTCTCACCTTAGTTTTTCCCACCCAGAGCAAAGGCAGTTACACTGTCAAAGCACGTGGCATCCGGAAGGGGCTGGAGAGAGGCATGGGAGAAAGACAAAAGGGGCTGATGAAAGATGATTTTAGGAATTGGCTCCCTCATAGCCAAAGAGTCTATACTCCATGAACTGTCCACGCCTGTTGTTTTTCAGAACTCACAGGAGGTGGTAAAGGTCAAAGGGTGTCCCTGAAACTGGCAGATGATTCTAGATCCCACTGAATCCCTGCCAACAGGCCTAACGGCATAAGTTAGTTCTACTGCTTCTTCTCCATCTAAAGTGGACAGAGCACCAGTCTGCGAGTCAGGAGACCCAAGTCTAGTCCTGGCTGTGCCACCGTCTCGCTTTGTGATCCTGAGCAGGTCACTTTACCTCTTACATCCTCAGTCTTCTCTTCCGAAAAATGGAGAAAGGGGATTATTCATTCTTCCAGTCATGGCTTGGTAGAATCAGAATATTTTTACATTTCATTTTCCCCCTAAGTAATGCATGTATACAACTTATAAAACCGAAGTGTATTCTAAGTAATAAAACAAAATTCAGCATTCCCTTCCCTCATCCGTTTCTATCCCAGATTCCGGCTCAGGAGAATCACTCTAAGTTTTTTGTTATTTCTCCTGATATTTTCCCTTCATATCCTTTATACTGCCTTTTCCGGGTTTCCTGTTTTAGATGTTATTCATTGGATTTCTACTGCTGCATATGAGGACTGAGCTCACACATCCTCAACCCATTCACGTGGGTCCCACTTTCGTACTGTCATATTTTGGTGACATCAATATTCAGTGTTTACAATATTATGACTAGATACATACCTCCACAGCAGAGCCAAATATTGTACTCTGAAACTTTTTGTTTTCCTGCTGTTTGTTTGTGCTGTTTTGTTTGTTTGCTTTGTTGATTTTTTCTATGTATTTTATCATTGATTCAGATGCAAACTTGCAGAGCAAACCACAGAACTCCTCTTAGTTATAACTGCACATACGAGGAGATCTCTCAGTTGCATTGCTCTCTCCTAGAGGCCTCCTTTCTGGAGACCCCCACCCTGTCCCTGGTCCTTTCTGCTCCAGCCTGGCCTGGACCTGTTGGGCATAGCAGGAGAGCTGTCTTCCTAGGACTGGCCCTCTCCTTCCCTGGTTTTGGCTCTCTTGGTCTCCATTTCCCATCCTTCCTCATGTCTCCATTGACTCTCCCATGTCAGTGCATTGTATCCTCGCCTTCCTAAAAATAGCACATGAGAGATCAATTTCTAGGTCTTGCATATCTGAGACGGTTTTTATTCCACCTCAAACTCTGTTGATTGGGGATTAAATGCAATCTTGGACACAATTTTCATTCAAACTTTTGCAGATATTTCATACAAACTGTGCAGATATTGCTCCATTAACTTCTCTTTTCCACTGGAGCAAATGAAAGGCCAGCCCATTCTGAGCACTCCTTCTTTTATGTGATTTCCTTCCCTTCTCTACCGGCAGAAGCTGTTATGATCTTCGTTTTGTCCCTCAAACTGTTGATACATATGATGGGCTACGGTATAGAGTGTTTTTCATTCATGGGTCATTCATGAGGCCAGGCACTCAATTTGAAAATGCAGATCCTTCACTTTTAAGAGATTTTCTTCTATAATTTATTTAATAGTAGTATCCTGCCCTCCATTTTTTCTTTTCTCTTTCACTTCCAGTTCCTAGTAGCTGTATGTTGGACTTCCAAGATTCTAGTTATGAGACTTTAAGTTATTTTCTGGATGATATCTTCAACTTTATATTTCAGCATTTTTATTAACTAATCTGTTTATCTGTTGTATTGCCTTCCCAGAGTTCTTTCTTATTTTTTTTATTATTCCTTTGTAATAGTATCCTATTCATGCTTCTCGTCTCTCAAATAAGAGTACAGTTTTTTTGTTTGTTTGTTTTGTTTTTATACATTTATTTATTTATTTTTGGCTGTGTTGGGTCTTCGTTTCTGTGCAAGGGCTTTCTCTAGTTGCTTCGATCAGAGGCCACTCTTCATCGCAGTGCGTGGGCCTCTCACTGTTGCGGCCTCTCTTGTTGCGGAGCACAGGCTCCAGATGCGCAGGCTCAGTAGTTGTGGCTCATGGGCCCAGTTGCTCAGCGCCATGTGGGATCTTCCCAGACCAGGGCTTGAACCCGTGTCCCCTGCATTGGCAGGCAGATTCTCAACCACTGCGCCACCAGGGAAGCCCAGAGTACAGTTTTTTAAAGTGTTCTTTTGGTCCCTGAACTGTGCTTGTTTCCTGTGATTTACATTTTTCTGTTTGTTAATTTTAATTCCTACCCTCCCATAGTTAGAGGCCCTTAACTATCTATTCTTATAAATGTCAAAAAGCCAATAGGATGGTCTGCATGAGAGGAGGAAGATGGCTAGTGGATGACCCTCCCCTCCCTCCTCCCCCCTCCCCCCACCGACTGCCGCACAGCTATACCTGGTGACCCCCATCTAGGGTCCCTCCACTTCACCTTCATTGTCAGCCTCCAGTCTGCCGCTTGGCCGGAAAGCAGGCAATCACCTGGCTACATGAGCTGGGTGAGGGGTTCTGGAGCTTTCTATCAGTTTTCACCCCACTGTACATCAGTCCTTCGAGTATCTAGCACTTCAAATTTCCACCCCTTTCTGGTGACCTGTGGTATTACTGGCTTCTCTTATTGACTCCACCCACTTCCTCTGCAGACAGTTAAGTTTCAGCTTTCTTCACTTGGCTAAGTCAGTTACCCTTCATGCATCCACATTCCATCCTCCAATTGCACCTGCATGTGCATTACAAAATCCAACAAACCACAACCCTTTATTTATCTCATTGTGGTCTCCAGCCGACAAAGCCCCTTCATACGTTGTTGGCTCAATGATCCCCACAGCAGCCCCTGTTAAAGAGGCAGATACAACAGATACCGCCTATAGCTCTATTTCGCAGACAGGGAAATGGCGATCCCTGATTTGCAGCAGGTTATGCAAGCTGTAAATGGAAGATTACCTAAAACCCATGGTTCCTGACTCCAAAGCCAGTGCTCTCTGTTCATTACCCTGGAAGGCCCTGTTGTGACACTGGGAATGCTGGGGTGGGGGGAGAGCAGGAGAGAGAGAGACCCTCAAATCTTGGCTAATGGCTTATGAGTTCCCTTGTGTCCTTGCTTTCCCTTCTCAAATGACATTTGCTGAGATAGCCTCAGAGGGCAGAACAGATTACGGGCGCTTTCTCCTCCTTTCTTTCTCCTCCATTCTGCACCACCGTTCTTCACCAGCTTAACAAGCTGTTTGATGGAAAAGCACATGTAGCTTCCAAACCTGCTCCTATCCGTGGAAGCCGGTCCTGATGCTGCTCAGCTGTCATTCAGGCTGGTGGACCAGGCCACAGGGAGAGACAGGTCTTTCCTCAGCTGACACAGGAAGCATCCCGAGCTTTCCTAGCTCCCTGGCCTCCCCAGGCATTCTGCACACTTGGCTGTCTGCTAGGAACGGAGGTCCTTTGAAGCGTTCACTCTGCAGGAGAGTGACAGTTTTGAAAATTTCAGCTCAGCAGAGCCTTAAGCTCTGTTTTGAAAGGGTGCTTTGGTCAATAGAAATTTGGTCCTTAGAACTCGCTTTCCCTCTTTTCCTTTGTCCGTTTCAATGCTTAGTACGTTCGGGGACCACCTGAATATGAAATGGTTATTGACATGTCCAAGAGTCAGGATCTCTGGAGGTCTGTGCCATGGATCCTGCACCCGCTTCTGCGAGTCTGTTCTTCTCTATAGGATTGCTGCCCATGGAAGGGTCGCCAGATCTTTTTCAAGAACTCAGGCTCTGTGGTCAGACTGCTAGGGTTGCGTTCTGTTTCCTCCGTTTCACAGGTATATGATTTCAGACAAGTTACTTAAGATCTCTCTTACTTTCCTCATCTGAAAAAACCAACAATAAGAGTTCTTGCTTCAGAGGGTTATTGTGAGCGTTCAGTGAGATAAGGCATGATACCTAGCACCAGAAGGGCTCTTAAAATGTTAGCACTATTATTAGCTATTGTTGAGCAAATTTTGCTATTTCTAAGTGCCAGGGGAAACATCAAGATGGATAAAAGACCACTCCTGCCCTCAGGTTACAGTCCAGGAGAAGCTCTTGAGAATGGCACATAAATAACCAATCACAAATTATACATATGAGCCCAAACATACAAAGTCTTGTCAAAGAGGTGTGGTCAAACTATTTGGGGGAGGAAGAATTCAGGGACAGGGAGATCACAACCTGATTGGGCTGATCCTTTTTCTTTGATTCGAATGGTTTCAGAGAGGAGTTAGCTGGAGCTTAAATTATGGGTTGGGTTTAGTACATCTTAGAGGAAAGGGAAAAAAATATAAGCAAAGATAACAGCAGGGAACTATAAGTATATTTGGAAAACACTAAACAGTCCATTTTCTGGAACATAGGGGCAAATGGAGAAAATTGGAGGGCTGAAACTGGAAGAGCATCTGTACTTAAAATATGGAGAGTCTTACATGAAAAGATGGTCAATATCACTAATTATTGGAGAAATGCAAATCAAAACTGCAATGAGCTATCACCTCACACCAGTCAGAATAGCCATCATTCCAAAGTCTACAAATAATAAATACTGGAGAGGGTGTGGAGAAAAAGGAACCCTCCTACATTGTTAGTGGGAATGTAAATTGGTGCAGCCAGTATGGAGGTTCCTCAAAAAACTAAAAATAGAACTACCACCTGAACCAGGAATCCCACTCGTGGGCATATATCCGGAGAAAACCATAATTTGAAAATATACATGCACCCCAATATCCATTGCAGCACTATCTACAACAGCCAAGACATGGAAGCAACCTAAATGTCCATAGACAGAGGAATGGATAAAGAAGATGTGGTTCATATATACAATGGAATATTACTCAGCCATAAAAAAGAGTGAAATAATGCCATTTGCAGCAACAGGGATGGAGATTATCACATTAAATGCAGTAAGTCAGACAGAGAAAGGCAAATATCATATGATATTACTTATATGTGGAATCTAAAAAAAACAAAAAAAATGAACTTATTTACAAAACAGAAATAGACTCACAGACATAGAAAACAAATTTATGGTTACCAATGGGGATAGTGGTGGGGGAGAGATAAATTAGGAGTTTGGGATTAACATATACACGCTACTCTATACAGAATAGGTAAACAAGGACCTACTGTATAGCACAGGGAACTATACTCGATATCTTGTAATAACCTATAATGGAGAAGAATCTGAAAAAGAATATATATACATATATATATGTATAACTGAATCACTTTGCTGTATACTTTTTTTTATTTAATTTTTATTCTATATTGGAGTATAGTTGACTTACAATGTTGTGTTAGTTTCAGGTGTACAACTTTGCTGTATACTTGAAGCTAACACAACATTGTAAATTAACTATATCTCAATAATAAAAAAAAAGAATATGGAGAGCCTTGAATGCCTGTCAAAGACAAGTACCTGTCTGTTCCTTGCCAGGCTAGGGGCTGGAGGCAAACCAGGAAAGGAAGCAGATAGATGTCTGCCACCTTGGAATCTTGCTGCTAAAGAATTATTTCAGAGTTTCCCTATGTCTGGCAGCTTAGTAATTTGGGTTTAGGTGAGCTTTGCACAGAGATTGCCAACCCAGCAGACCTGGGAGGTAAAGCCTTCTGTTTATCTCAAGCTTAACTATAGGCTGTCAGAGTGGCATCGCACCCTGGGATCCCACCTGGAACGGTCTCATCTTGGCCTTCAGGGGCTTCCTTGTCTCAAGAGGAAGGTGGAAGTCTCAGCTGATCAAATGCTTGAGGATGAGCTGATTCCCCTTGAGGCAGTGAGTTCTCCATTACTGGAAGTTTTCAAGCAGAGGACCATTTGGCAGGGATACTCTCAAGAGAATTCACTCAGCAGCTGGCTGGTCAGAATGATAATAGCTACCACTGACTGAGCACATCCTGGCTGCCAGGCTCTATGTTTAACATCTTATATACTTCCCCCCCTGTGTTTCCATGAGGTAAGGGATGCTGTTATCCCCATTTTATTGATACAAAAAAGAAACCTGAAGCCCGTAAGAGTTTGGGATCTTGCAGAAGATCCTCTAGCCCAGCAGTCCCCAACCTTTTTGGCACCAGGGACCAGTTTCATGGAAGACAATTTTTCCACAGACTGGGGGCAGGGGGTGGGGGGATGGATGACTCAGGAGGTAATGTGAGCGACAGGGAGTGGCTGTAAATACAGATGAAGCTTCGTTCACTCACCCCACTGCTCACCTCCTGCTGTGCGGCCAGGTTCCTAACAGGGGGTCAGGGACCCCTGCTCTAGCCAATGAGTGATAGAGTTAAGATTTGAACCAAGCCTGTCCACACTTTTTTTTTTTTTTTTAACTTTTTATTTTCAGAAAAGTGCCCTGGAGTCCACACTCTGCACAATGATACCATACTGGAAATGGCTTCTAGCTATCCTCCAGCCCTGCTATTTCATAATTCCACTGCTAAGATGAAGCCATCTTTGGTTCCTGACCTTTCACTGGGACATGAGGGCTTGGGATTAACTTTTATTTACCCTCATGTGTGTGTGTTTCCTGTCATCAGGGTGCATGTTCAAGGCAAAGGTGAAAATCAAATCAGAGTTTAAAAAAAATATGAGAGGAAGAGCAAAGAATGCCTCTTCACACAACTCTGGAGAGCTGGGGCTTGAACTGAAGAGCTCATAAATGAACTAGCCCATGGCCAAGAGGCAAGAGAGTGAGTCCTAGGACCCTGGAATGCCAGATGGGAGAGCCAGTTTGCCACCCACCTCTCTCCCTACCTTGCTCCCAGGATGATCTCAGGCAAGTTCCTTAGATGACTGGAGTTTTTGAGTTGGAAGGGACCTTAAAGTGCCCTACCCCAGATTTTGTAAATTGTGCTCTCCAGGAACAGAGAATATTCACACTCAACTCTTCAAATATTCATTGTGAACCTACTACTTGCCAGGTATTGGTCTAGGAGCTACCTCCAGGGCTGCTCTAAGGGGGAAGGAGGAACAAGGAGACAAACTTGACTTCTCCTCCTCACTATTTAACCATGTCCTGCCTTATATTAGAATTGCAGTTAAGATCTGTCGTAAAGAAAAGCTTAAATTCCTTTTTAAAATGATGTCTATTCTAACATTCCCATTTGAAAGACAACAAAGCCCAAAGAGATGAAGTGACTCACCCAAGGTCCAGCTACCATTGCTAACTAGTCATCATGTGTGGAGTGAAACTGTTCCCATCATAACCCCTTGTTCCATGTTGCCCTGGGCCTCAATTCCCATATTCTAGAATGGAGGAAAGTGACCAGACCACCTCTATTGGTATTTTCCAAGACTAAAGTGTTTTACTTTTCTGAATTTCTTGAACATTCACTGTTCAGCCTATATTGTCCTTCGTCATATAGTAATGGTGTACCAAAGACTGGTCCTTTAGTCCATGATTGCTATGATTCCTTTTCTCTCTCTCTGTGCCCATTGTGTTCACTCTGGGGAATTGGTCTGGGCTTTGTTTAACCATACTGAGCTTGTACCGTGGGTCTCAGGGAAAGTGGAAGGATGAACAGATTGTAACAATTACCTGTATTTACTGAGTGCTCAAGGTAGTGAGGGCTTAAGAAGCTAGAGTCCATTTTTCATGTTGAACATGCAAATACCTACTTCTCTGCTCTACAAAACCTAGGACATCCTGGAAGCATGTCTCTATATCTCACATGGGTACTGATGGCCTCACAAGGATGACGTAATGGTCGGGAATAGCCCTGAGCAAGAATCCAGTCTCTGCCATTTGCCGCTGGTGTGCTATGTTCTTGAGCCTCAACTTTCTCATCTATAAGACAGGTCCAATCATTCCCATGGCACAGGAATGTTTCAATGGTATGATCATTAAATGATATGCGGAGAATTTTGTACAGGGTTGAGTATATAGTGAGCTCTCCATAAATGGTAATGCTATTACTATATATTTTCTCCTCTGGTTAATAATCTCCAGAAGCCTCAGAATGAGTCCTATATCATTTGTGATGTTGCTATCATGCGTGGACACAACAGAAACAACTTTTTAAAATTTCTCCCTGGAGCTTTCTTCAGGGATCCGCTACCACTGACAGAGAGAGGAGAGAGGGGAATAAAAAGAAAAGAGCTAAGAGAAATAAGTTTGACTTGTTACTTTAATATAACTCTGGTTCTCTACATGCAAACTCAAGTGGTGCCCTCTTACTTTCTCAGACTCTTGCACCAGAAAAGATCCAAGCCCCCTGCCCAGAACTGCCGATCAAACACAAGTTACCTTCAGAGGCTACACAATGGCAGCTCACAGATGAAATGGGAATGGCCCACACAGCTGTCTAGAGTTTTCAAAATTAGTTAGTAACATTTTCAAATCCAGGAACTTCACTTGAAAATCTAGGTTTCTGATTTGTTTCATTTTTAACTTTCATAAATTGTAAAGTCTAACACACATACTCAGAGCAAAACTATATAGCTCAGTGACTGATCACAAAGTTAATACCCGAGTAGCCACCACCCAGGTCAAGAAATATAATGTTGCCAGCCCTCCAGGAACTTCCTTGTACCCTTTTTAGCCACATACACTGTCCCACCAAAGAGAATCTCTGACTCTTATAATCACATCTTTGTTTTTCTTTATAGATTTACCATTTAACGTGCAGTCCTAATTGTTAGAGTTTAATTTTGACTTCTTTTTTGAAATTTACATAAAGGAAATAATCCCGTATGATTTTATGTGTGTCTGATTTCCTTTGCTCGATATCACACATCGGATTTATCCATATTGTTGTATATGGGTGTAGTTTACATGTTTTCATTTCTATATAGGATTCTATTGAATTAATATGTCATCCATCTATAATTCATCCATCTATAATTCTACTGTTGATGGACAATTGAGCTGCTTACACTTTTGAAAAATGAGTCTATAAATATTGTATATGTCTCTGGCTGCACATGTGCACGTATTTTCATTAGATGTAAATCTAGGAGTGGTAGGAGAATGTTCAGTTTTAATAGATCCTGCCACATAGCTTCCAAAGTGGCGGGACCAATTTATACTCCCACCATCAGTATGTGACGATTCTCGTTGCTCCAAATTCTCTCAAACACTTGGGATTGTCAGTCATTTTAATTTTAGCCATTCTGGTGAGGGTGTAGTGACAACTCATTGTGATTTTAATTTGTATCCCTCCTGATTATTCATGAGGTTAGCTTCATTTCTATGTTTATTGAAATGTTGATATGCTTTTTACAGGGATAACAACAGTTCATGCCTTTTTCCCATTTTGTTACTAGGGTGTCTGTGCTTTTCTTGATGATTTATAGATGTCTAGATATGAGCCCTTGGTCAAATGTGTATGTTGAAAATATCATCTTCCTTTCTGTAGCTTGTATTTGCACTCTCTTGATGGTATCTCTTGATGTAATGGTATCTCTTGACGTACAGAACAGAAATTGTTCATCTTAATGTAGTTCAGTTTATCAGTTTTTTCCTTTATGGATATTTATTTAAGAAGACTTCTCCCACCCTGAGGTCATCAAGATATTTTCTTAGATTATCTTTGGGTGGCTTTATGTTTTCCATTTAGATTATTCCACCTGGAATTGATTTTATTGTATGGTCTGATACAGGGATCTAGAATCAATTTTTCCATACAGATATCCAACTGATGGCATAATTTATTGAAAAACTCATCCTTTCCCCACTGAACTTCAATGGCATCTTTGTCATAAATCAAGTGACCAAGTCTATGTGCTTCTGTTTTTGGTCTTCCTTTACTATTCCATTGGTCTATTTGTGTATCTTAGGTCTTAAATTTAACCTAAGTCTTGATATTTGGGACAGTAAGTCTTTCCACCTTATTCTTCTTCCAATTTGTTTTGAGCCTGTTGTTAGA
Organism: Delphinus delphis; assembly: GCF_949987515.2. Classification (NCBI taxonomy): domain Eukaryota; kingdom Metazoa; phylum Chordata; class Mammalia; order Artiodactyla; family Delphinidae; genus Delphinus; species Delphinus delphis. Next base: position 44,055,130 of record NC_082685.1, on the reverse strand, counting down.
CATTTACATTTTCATATAAATTTTAGAATCAACATATCAAATTATGAATAAAAATAAGGTACAGGAATTGAGGTGGACTTTAACTTACAAGTCAGTTTGGGAGAACTGATATCTTTAAAAATTGTCTCTCAATCCAATAATATAATATATTGCTCTACTTACTTAGGTCTTCTTATATTTCCCTCAGTGATGTTTTGTAGTTTTTCAGTATAGAGATCTTGCATATTACTTGTTATATCTGTTTTCTAGGTATTTAATGTTTTTTGTTGTTATTATAAACAGTATCTTTTAAAATATTATGTTATATTTGTTTGTTGCTGGTATATAACAATAGAAATGATTACTCTTATATTGATTTCCTGTCCAGTGACCCTGCCATATTCACTTAGTAATTCTAATATTTGTCTATAGCGTTTTTGGGCTTTTCTAAAAATGTAATCTTGTCACCTATGAATAATGACAACATTATTTTTTTCCTGCCAACTTGGTCATGATATTAACTCCTATATCCTGTTTACTAATATTTTAAGATTTTTTTTCATCCTGATTCTGAAATAAAGTGCCTGTAATTTTCTTTTCTTTTTTTTTTTTTTTTTTTTTTGCGGTACGCGGGCCTCTCACTGTTGTGGCCTCTCCCGTTGCGGAGCCCAGGCTCCAGACACGCAGGCCCAGCGGCCATGGCTCACGGGCCCAGCCACTCCGCGGCATGCGGGATCTTCCCGGACCGGGGCACGAACACGTGTCCCCTGCATCGGCAGGCGGACTCTCAACCACTGCGCCACCAGGGGAGCCCCTAATTTTCTTTTCTTATAAGGTTCTTGTTCAGTCTGATATCAGAGTTGTGCTGACCTCAGAAGAAGAATAAGGGAGTGCTCCCTCTTTCTATTCTTTGGAAGAGCCATGTAAGATGGTTGTTATTTATTTCTTAACTGTTTTATAGAACCCAGAAGAGAGATAATATGGGTCTGGAGTTTTCTTTGTGCAAAGCGTTAAATCTTCTTGTGGCAGCTTTAATAATTTATATTATGTAGGAATTTTCCCATTTCATCTATATTTTCAAATATCTTGTCACAGATTTGTTCATAATATTGTCTAAATATCTTTTTCATGTCTGTAGGATTTGTAATGATGTTACTTTCTATATTCCTGACATCGGTTGTTTTTGTGCTTGTTTGCTCTTGCATTTTCTCTAAGATTCTTTAGGGGTTTGTTTTCACTTTGTTCATCTTTTCTATTGTACGCTTCTTATTTCATTAACTCCTACACTGTATTTTCTTCTTCTCGCTTATGTTCTTGAAATGGATGCTTAGCTCACTGATTTTTTTTTTTACAGCTTTTCTTCTTTTCTAATGTATGTGTTTTAAAAGCCATACATTAGAGGGAGGTATGTTTCCCTCTAAAAGTATGTTTAACTATCGATACATCATTAATTTCTTGACTTCTTTCAGATTTACTAAATATTTTATTTTTACTCATCTTATTAATTTGGAAAGTTGACAACCCTTAACTATTCCTTTCACGGTTACACTAGAGATCACAACATTCATTCTTTGACTTAGCAAATCTTATTGTATATTGCCACTTATACCATCTTCCTAGATAGTGCAAAGATCTTAGAACATTGTAGCTTTATTTTTTTCCAGCCAACATACATACCACGATTGTTGTATAATTTTTGAATTTTTAAACCTGACAAAATATGTGGGAAATACAGTGGGTACAGTGGAAAACTCTAACATACATATAAATGGAATGTCATATGGAGAAAGTAAGAGGATTCAGAAATAATGTCTGAAAAGTCAATTGCCAAGAGCTTTCTAAACCTGATAAAAGGCATTAAGATACAAATTCAAGAAGTCCAATGTACCCAAAGCATGTTAAATAAAAGAAATCACACCTAGACACAACATAGTAACATTGCTGAAAACCAAAAACAAACTCTTAAAAGCATTCAGAGTGAGGAAAGGGTGAGAAACAGATTACTGAGAAATGATCAACAATAAGACTGACAGCTGACCCTTCACAAGAAACAAGTGAATTCTGTCTTTAAAGAGCTAAAAGAACATAACTGCAAGTGCAGATTCTGTATCCAACAAAAACTCATTTTCAAGAGAGACTGTGAGATAAAGACATCTTCATACAAATTTTAAAACGTATTTGTCAACAAGAGACCCATGCTAATGGAAATACTAAAGGATATTATCCAGGGACTTCCCTGGTGGCACAGTGGTTAAGAATCCTCCTGCCAATGCAGGGGACACGGGTTCGTGCCCTGGTCTGGGAAGATCCCACATGCCACAGAACTAAGCCCATGCACCACAACTACTGAGCCCGCGTGCCACAACTACTGAAGCCCCCGCACCTAGAGCCTGTGCAACGAGAAGCCCCCGCTCGCCACAACTAGAGAAAGCCGAGTCCAGCAACGAAGACCCCATGCAGCCAAAAATAAATAAAATTAAATCTTTAAAAAAAAAAAGGATATTATTCAGGAGAAGGAAAATTATTCTAGATGGAAACTCCGAGATGCAGAATGAAATAAAAAGGAAAAAAATAAATATATGGGTAAATATAAATAAATATGGACTGAATAAAACAGCAATAATAATAATTTTCCATCCTTTTCTCTTCCTATGCTTTAATCCTATTATTTTCCTTTTGATCTATCTTGAAGTTTATTAATTCTCTTTTAAGAAAAGAGATTCTTTTCTTGATGTAAAATTCTTGATGTCAGTTTTGTACTTTTAACATTTGGAATTTTCTCTTGATTATTTTGCATGATTTTCAGTAGTCTGCTGAAATTATCAATCTTGTATTTTACCCCTGGAAGGTAGTAAACATAGTTGATAATAAAACATATGTCTGATTGCTCTAATATCTTGAGCCCCTGTGAGTATCTCCCTATTTTCTCTTCTTTCCTGTTCATTGTTATCTATGTTGTTTTCTCTTCTGGTGTAACTGGTTGTTTTTTACTGTGTGCTGGACATTGTATTGCAGAATTTTTTGTAGAAATAATTTGAGACATAGGGTTATGTTATCTTTTTCCCTAATGAATATATGTTTGCCTTACTGATAGCAATCCACTTTCATTTTAATACAATTTCAGAGATTGGGATGATTTGAATCTGAACTGCAGTCCCTACAAGCACCTATTTCCAGGTTCATTCTCCCTCCTATTGGGCAGTTCTTCTGGGTTTCAACTCAAAGTGATCATTGTTTAACAGCCTCATTCCACTGCCACCACTTTTTGGTCCTGAACTCCAATCCCCACCTTCTTATTCCTGACTCCTCTGGAGTTTAGCTGCTTCCAGCTGAATTGGTGACTGTCTCTAGGGCAAAAGTAGTTCCAAACACATGGCTTACTCACTGACTTTCCTCCAGCCCCAGATCCTGGCTCTGCAGTTCTTCACTCTCTTGCTAGCTCTTTACATCTTCAAGCAGATTTTAAGTACTTTGTCCAGTTTTTCTGTTTTTCCTCATTGGTCCAAATTATATAGTTTCTCGTTAACACAAGTGAAAGTCCTGTGCCTTCTCTTAAAAAATTCACAGACCTGTCCACAACAGGCTGACCCTAGGCAGTGGTTTCCCCCTTTAGATGAGGCATGCATTTTCCCAGTCACCACAGTGTCCAGCTGGTCACTTCTCATTTACATCAGTCCAGTCCTGTTGGCATTTGGGATTGAGACTCTTGCCTTAAATTCTTTCTAAAACAAAACAAAGATAAAAATTCCAATAGGTACTATTTGACCTTCCTGGGTTTATTTCTTCTAAATTTGGCTTTATATACTTGGTAAATAAAGGTTAGGTTTTTTATCATTTTGTTGGGAAAGAGCCTAAAGGTTTTACAGGGTTGTTGTCATTCTCCTCTCCATGTGCCTGTAAGATCTGGAATGTTTAATGGTCCCAGGCTTGCCCTGTGAGGATAGACTGCCAGACTGCCTTGTGCAGCAGAACATCTGCACTAAAAGCTGGTTTCTAGCCTCAGTCATGATGTGAGACCAGGACAGTGTTAAATGGAAGACTGAAGGCAGGATGACTTAGAAACAGATGGTGTATAGCTCCCACAGGGTGTGGAGTGCACTTCCAGAGTCAGTATAAGGAGTGTTAATGCTATTAGGGTGCCAAGTAGAGTGAAAACAAAACCACACAAAAAATGAGATAGAAGATTCAACTCCTTCTGTTCAGTAATCAGGAAATATATCTGCTCAAGGACTAGTGGCTTCAGAATAGACTTTGTCAAAGGGTCACTAAAATGGAATAATAGCTTACAAAGATTTCCAGATACCCTGGGAAATACAGAAGGGTGTGATCTTTTTCAAAAATGAACTCCTGGGCTTCCCTGGTGGCGCAGTGGTTGAGAGTCCGCCTGCCGATGCAGGGGACACGGGTTCGTGCCCCAGTCTGGGAGGATCCCACATGCCGTGGAGCGTCTGGGCCCGTGGGCCATGGCCGCTGGGCCTGCGCGTCCGGAGCCTGTGCTCCGCAGCGGGAGAGGCCACAACAGTGGGAGGCCCACGTACCAGGGGGGCGGGAAAAAATGAACTCTTGTCTTTTGCTCAGTCTAATTTGATGAAAAATTTCTGAGTACAGCTACTCTATGCAAAATAATCTCTACTTTCAGGAAGAAGGTACTTTCCCTAATTTTGGTTGAGAGTGTAGTTTCCAGAACCAGGCTGCCTGGATTCCAATCCCAGCTCTCCTGTATACTAACAATGTGACTTCAGTCATGTTATTTAATTTCTCTGTGTTGTACTTTTCCCATATATAAAATAGAAATAATAGTTATACTTATCTCGTAGGGTGAAGATTAAAAAAATAATGCATGTAAAGTACCTAGAACAGTGACTGGTCTCAAAAACTGCTATTTATAATTAAATGTTTTATTATTTTAATTACTTAACAATATTTAACATGCTTATCTTTTCTCTCGCAGAGCCCTGGGTTTCTTGTCTCTGTACTATACTCTTGCATTGAATGTTCTAAACAGGCTGTCTTCACAAGACTATTTCTTTCCTAGTTGGATATGTGGGGATTACATTGCGGATTTCCAAATCTTGCTGCTCCTTTCAGAAAGCTCTTTGAAAACACAACTTCCTAGGATCCACCCATAGAGAGTCTGATTTAGTAGATCCGGCAAGGCCTGGGAAGCTGAATTTTTTAAAAAGCTCACTGGTGATTATGACATGCAACCATTTTGGAACCCCTGGACGCTGGTGTACCAATTATTAAATATCTGGAGCCAACTGTTAAATATTCACGAATTTTGCAAACTGGTTGTTAAACTGTCAGCAGCTGTTGGCTGTGGTGGGAATATTTACATCATGAAAACTGGCAGATGCTACTTTTTCTTTCTCTCTGGAGAGCTGGGTGACTATCACACTGCAGGTACAATCTTCTCAGCTCCTGGGATCTGGAGTGTCTCTGTCTGACCCTCTTTTGTTTGGGACCCAAAATCTTCACTGTTCTCTGAGGTTTTCTTGATTGAGGTTTGGCTCTCCCATGGAATAGGCATTCCTGTGGCTGAAAGGGCTGTCAGCTAGATCCCTCTGCATCCATACGCAAACCCTCATTTCTTCAGTGTGAGACAGAAGTAGAAAAGCGCCCAGTAGTTGCTCTAGCTTACAGATGTGTGATGGCTGGCTCTCACAAAGATTTGAAATAAAATTTGAGGCAGCTTTTACAAAATCATGGCATTGCACATTAAAATCCAGATCCTCTGTAAAGTTTTTCTTAAAAAAAGAATAAAAAAGATCTGGACCTGCTCCTCATTTGATGAATTCTGGCTAAAGCTGAGTGACCACTGGCAGGGGGAAAAGTGCTCTCTCACCTGTCCATTTGTTCATTTATGCTTCCTGCCTGGCCCCTGAGTTTGGAACTCACCTTTGCTGGAAAAGGTGACAGTCCAGGACTTCGGAGATGTGAGCTTGTAGTCCTGATGCTGCTTTTAACTCACTATGTGGCTTTGGCTGACTCACTTTCCCTATAGGAGCCCTAGTTTCTCATTTGCAACCTGAGAGAATGCTCACCTTGTCTGCCTCCCAATGACGTTGGGTGGTCTGAAATGGGAGAGTATAAGCCCTTGACTGCCAGCAGCAGAAAAGCAAAGAATTATTGCTAAATGTTGATTCCTGTTATCTACCATCCCCTTAGTGGGGATGAGTGATCCCAGAACAAGGTCTGATAGGAGTAAGTCTTTGAATGCATTGGAACACCCAGAATGGATGGGGAGAGAGGGCTCCATGGTGAGAAAAACAGAAAGTACCAGTGAACTTGCTGAATCTGCAGTCTCACTCAGGGAGATCTGGGAACACGAGAATTTAAAGATCCTATTATTAACCACCCCCACTTTACGGATAAGAAAATACGGGCTCAGAGGGAGTATGGGCTTGGCATCAGATCTGCGTATCAATCCCAGCAACATTCCTTAACCTCTCTGAGCCTCTGTTTCCTTGTGTGTAAATGGGAATGTAAGAATCTGTCTTAATAAAGTATTGTGAAGATTCAGTGAGATAATGTGTGTTCAGTACCTAAAACATATTGTAAATGCCCAGTAAGTGGCAGCTGCCGCGATTAACCCAAATCAGGCATATGCTAACTGAAGCACTGGCAAACCAGGAAGTAGTTAAGAGAATATGACACATTGCTAGTGGATATTTCCTTATCAGAGAAGAACTTTTCATCAACCAGAAGGGGCTCCTTTTACTTCCCATTGCACTGGGGTAACTTAAATCAGTATTTTTCCTAGCATTTGCTACAAGAGTCGAAAGATACCCAACCACACATGCCCAAAGCAACAGCAAGTACTGAGAGCCAGAGGTGGTATTAGCTTTATAAAGCATTTGCAGAGTCGAACTGGTGTGCGTTTCCCCTTCAAAAATCCTTAAATGTCGACCCTACTCAGCTGGAAATGAAAAATCTGGGCCCAGAGAACACTTTTCGATTTTCACTGCTTTGCGTGCCTCTTTTCACCGCCACATCTAAACATCAAGGCAAGAAGTGTTCAAGCGCCTTTGGGCTCCTGAAGTCTGGAACAAATTAGAATTCTTGGAGTCAGTCCTTCTTTTGGACTAAACTCCTTTTTCTTTTCCATTTTCCAATAAAACTTTCGGTTCCAGAGAGTCCTTTCTCAACCACTCCTTTTCTAACGCAGTTCTGTTTGACTTCCACTGTGCAGCTCCTGAAAGGAGCCACTGAACCATGACGCAGCCAGCATTTCAATTCCTGAGCACCAGCTTTCCAGCAGGAGCTGTTCCAGAAGCATCATTATATCCAGCAATCATGCATTTACCAGGAATGATTGACACAGCATTTTCCCCCCTCTCCAACTTTTCCAGCCCATTAGTCTTTATTTGTCTTCCATGGAAAGACTCCCCCGGTTTGCTTTCCTGCCAAATCAGTGAACGTACAAATACGTGCATAAGTCAAACACACCTACACACCCGTAGATGTAATATGTACTGAGTCTGTATCTGTATTGAATATTCAACAGTTCATTTCCAGACTTCATGTCTCCACTGAAGTTTTAGTCATTTGCTTCTTTCCTCCTTTCTTATCTCCCCTTCTTCCTCCTTCACGCCCTCCTTACTTCTTTATTTTCTTTCTACTTTTCCCAGAAACTGCCTCTATTTTTGGTAGTCACTACAGAATCTCCTATTCTTCAGTGTCAAAGAGGCTTAAGAAGCTTTTTAATACAGTGCTCTCACTTTAGTTTTGAGAAATCTGTGCGCTAGAAAGGAAGCCATGTGCCATCAATGGCTTTCCCTTGCCTTCAGGAAAACTTCCAAGCTCCACAGGCATCACCCAGCGCTGCATGGCTTGGACCCTGCCCTCTGTGTCAGCCACATCTCCACCTCAGTCTCCACACTGTAACCACACATACCCTTCAGTCCCTGCCTCGGGGCCTTTACACATGCTTTTCTTTCTTCCTACACAGGCTTTCACACATAGGCACACACCTCTTCTTCACCACTTGACCTTCTATTTATTCTTTAAGTCTCAACTCAAATGGTACTCGTTAGACCACCTTCCTGGCACTCATCAAATTTGTAATTATGTATTTAGTTGTTTAATGTCTCCTCACCTATCAGAAAGCAAGATCTCTAGGGACACACACCATGTCCCTTCCACCCCACCCCACCCCCACTATTTCTTCACTGCCATATACAGTGCCTGGCATTTGATAGTTACAACAGATATTAACAAGAAAGTAATAATAGTGTCTAACATTTACTGAGAACTTGCAAGTTTCAGAGACACCGTTCTAAGATTTTTACATGTATTAACTCATTTAATACTTACAACTATCCTAGGAGGAGGGTATGAGTGGTCAAGTCACCCACCCACTATTACATGGCTAGAAAGTAGCAGAGCGAGTTTCTGACCCCAAAGCCTGAACGCTCAACCAGGCCATGCTGTGTCTCTATGAAGTGCTCCTTTAATATTCACTGAAGGAGTAAATGAAAAATTTATCCAAATTGATAGCGGCAAAACTGAGGTTAAAACTTAAACTGCTTGATTGATAATCCACTCCTCTTTCTAATGGAAACAGAGAGCCTCTCGGGTACCAGCAGAATGCAGTAAAAACAAAGAGAAGCAAATTGACAAATTGGTCTGTTGCTGATAAGGACTATGAGAGGGACCCTGTGATGTAGATTGTGGAATGAAGTGGAAATCATCGTTTTAGACTCAGGCAGGACCTAGTGGCAGGTGGAAAAATACTGAACCATTGAAGAGGACTTAAGATAAGGAATCAGGTTCTCCAGAAACATCAAGTGGATTTACAGTTATTATCACTAACAATTTAGGTAATTCTCATGCTTTGGATGATACTTTCCAAACCTGATTCTAAAGTATAAGCAACCATCAATTGTATAAAAGTGCTGGTCAGAATTCTAGGATAAAAGCTCCAGGAGGGTGCCTTGTTTGCGGCTGTATCCACAGCATGTGAAACAGTGCCTGGCACATAGTAAGTACTCAATAAATATTTGTTTAACGAATTAATGGAAAATGCGCATCAACAAATCCATCAGCAGGTACTAAGTAAGTATCTGTCATCAGGTCTATGCAGCTCAAGGCGCAATGAAGAACACAAACAAAAATAAGTCAGATTCCTTTTCATGGAGAGGTCCTAGTCTAGTGGACCTGGTAACAACTACCACTATCAATGAAAGCCACCATCTTGGGGATTTGCTTTGTCTAGGTGCTGTGCTATGTCCCTTTACATATTATTAGGTCATTTTCATACTTGTAACATCCTTAAGGTGATGGCACTACTACTAGTCTCCATTTGCAGATGTAGCAACTGAGGTTTAGAGATGCTATGTCCTTGACCACAGTCGCAAAGTCAGGAACTGGTGGAGCCAGGATTGAGACTCAGGTCTGTTTGACTCTGGTATCAACTATGCCAAATGTATTCATCCGATTATTTCAAGATCATCTATGGGTGAGAGGCATGTTGGTACTACAAGAGTTTGCAGTATTAGAGGGTGGGGGCAGGGACGGAGGGAGCACTGCAAGTAACACCACTCAGCCTCTCCAGGTCTACATGTGCTGCTGACCTGGGTCCGAAATACATTTCCATTCTTCACCTGCCACAATCCTATTTGTTGTGTAAATCCCAGATTCAGTGACACTTCTTCCTGGAAGGCTTCTCAAACACTACACAGTTGGGTTAGTTATCCCCTTCTCCATGACCCCTCGTCATAATACTTCTCACCCCACATTCTTATCATTTGTGTTTCCCACCTACTAGTCTTCAAGTTCTTCCAGGATAATATTTTATCCTTCCAGGTCCAGTACAGTGCCTGACGTACAGTGTGTCATTTCATCAATATTTATGGAATAAATTAATTTTAGGTAGAAAGTGCCGTATATGGATCCAACTAATATACAGCAGAATTCAAAGGAAGCAGTACATTTGGGGGCATTAACTGAAGCTCCAAGACAAAGAACTGCTGAAAAGTTGGGTAAGATGCTTACTCAGTGCTACACTGCGCATGTGTGGATGTAACGGCCTCAGGGGATGAGCGGTGTACAACGTGATCCCGGAAATGTCAACATGGCGGAGGGGTCCTACACGTACCTGCTCGCAGACAGGGAACTCTTGCTGAGGGCGCGACTGTCACTGGTGCTCAGTACTGCCCCTGCCCTATGCTCAGGGCTGCAAGGGCCAAGACCAGGAGAGACTCAAGGCGGAAGTCTACCATGGTGGTGAAGCTGAGCCCAGAGCTGCATAAACACTTAATTTTATCAAAATGAGCACAAGCAATCTGAAGGATTCAAGACCACAAAACCTACTGACTGAAATACACTGTATTGTGTATACCAAGAATGGAAGTGTTTGAAGAGAGACCCATTCTGCTAAATTATGATGGAATCAGAAGAAGAACAACGGCGCTAGAAGACAACCTTTTACTTGGAATGACCTAAAATGTAACTTCATGTCCACTTGAATGGATCCATTAGTTCCAAAGCCGTGAAGAAATTAAAAGCCAAGAAGCCAGGTCTTAAAACCCATGATGAGATGACTATGATTAACAAGAGAAAGAAAAGAACTTTAGAAGAATGCTTCCAGATGTTTCAAATTATTCATCAGTTTACTACTAGCCCTGAAGATATTTTCATGGCTACAAAAGATGTTATTAAAGAATTCACAGATGATGGTGTCAAGTGCCTGAAACTAAGGAGCATACCCAGAAGAGAAAATGCTATAAGGAATGACTAAAAAGACTTATGTGGAATCTGTACTTGAGAGTATAAAACAGTCTGAAAAAGAAAATGCAGACACTGACGTTAGGTATTTGATAGCAATCAACAGAAGAGGTGGCCCTTCAGTAGCTAAGGAGACTGTTAAACTTGCTGAAGAGTTCTTCCTTTCTACTGAGGATGCAGTTCTTGGACTAGACCTTGGTGGAGACCCTACCATAGGACAAGACTTCTTAGAACCTCTTTTAGAAGCTGAGAAAGCAAATCTGAAGTTGCCATTACATCTTATAGAGATTCCAGAGCAAAAAAAATTAAATAAATAAAATTAAATAAAATAAAGGAAACTAAGTACCCCTGGATCTGCATCCTGATAGAATCGGGCATGAGACATTTCTCAGATCCCCTGAGGGAGGATCCCTGGATCTGGTGGACTTTGTGAGACACCATCAGATACCACTGGGTAAGGCTTCAGGTCCTGCAGACAACCCTCTGTTCCTTCTTCCCCCATCCCCAAGGTTAAAATCCATATGGAGAAAAGTACTGTTCTAAAAATATATATATCATTTAGAAAAAAATGTTCTAAAGTTGGATTGGGGGGCAATGTGGTCATTAAGACTCCTGTCTGGACGTTTGGACTACGTGAACCCAGGAAAGTTATTCTCTCTGAGCCCCAATTTTCTCAGCTATACCACTGAGATGACAAAAATTAGACTGTTGGGAAATCAAAATGAAGTAGTACATTAGGAACTCAGCTGAGTGCTCTGTTCTTTGTAAGTATTCAAATGTTTGTCAGAGCCACTGCTGCTGCTACTGCTGCTACTTGTCTTCCAGTATTATTATGAGGCAAAGTTGGGAGAGTACGGCATTCTATGCAGAAGTGCACTTCTGAGAAGAAGTACAGAGATATGGAGAAACATCCTGCCCTAGGGTATAAAGACAATTCATGGCATTGGCAAAAAAGGCTATAGATATTTCATGCTAAGAGAGAGTTTCCTCTGAACCAAGGTATAAAATGCTCAGAAAATGAGAGAGCTGGTGAAACCATGCTCCATTCCTGTTTTTAAGAGCTAAATGTCAAAATGAAGAGTCCAGTGTATGTGCCTGAATCCCATGTGTGTGTCTTTTCCACTAAACGTATAGGCGAAGCTCTGTACGGTGGCTGCCATTTTGTTCCCAGGAAATGATTCCCTGGGAATGTGGGCTGCTGTCTCTTATTCTTTCTGGTGAAGAGTGGTGTGTCATTAGACATCTTTTTGTCTAGAAGCATGATACCCGTTTGGGCTCTATGTCTAGCCATCTAGTCTTTTCCTAAGGTTGCCCAAGTAGAAATGTGAGAAGATGTGATTTGGTCCTTGTGGCTGGGATTAGGGAGAGCGGGTGTGCTGGTATAGGTGATCCCTTAATTGGTCTCTTGCCATTGATCTTCATTGAAATACCTACTTTCAGTCCATAAGACCTTATAGAAGTAGCCAACTAAAGTATACTCCAGACTAGTTCATTCATCTCATCTCATACTACAGTAGGTCTCCATGGCCCATTAAAACTGCTTATCCTTCTCTTTACATCTATTATTTGAGTTTACCCTCCCTCCTGCCTTCTTCCCCTTAAGTCCTTGTGATGCTCCTACCACCCTAAATGGCTGGCAGCACTACCTACCTACCGCTCTCTTCCCCCACCCCAAAAACCCTCACATGCACCCCATGTTTTTGGCCACTGTGATTTTTTTTTCAAACTGATCCTTCAACTTAAATGCCCACATCCTATTATGATTATCAAAAGAGTCTGGGCTTATGTGCAGGTTGGATGTAGTAATAACTGGGGGATAACATAGGATTATTTGATTTCTTGTGTATTGGTTTTTTTCCCAGAGACGACCTGTTTGGTTTGAAATTTGCCTTAATTGTGTCACTTCGGCAAGAGCAGAAGGGGATGGACTAGAATCTGCGAGGCTAGGATGCAGGGTTTGCTAGATGGAATCAAGAGTACAAACTTTCTAGTTAAGCATATTATAACCTGTGGGGGTAGTTTGCATTTTAACCTATGTACGTCCTCATTTAACCAGCTTTCAGACTTTAAGCAACCTTGAAATTTTGGAAAACTTCTGGTATACAAATGCAGATGAAAGAATTACCATTATTCTTACACCCTGCAGGGAAATGCATGTTGATTGTAAAACTGTATAAATGTCAGGTGAGTGATTTAACAGGCTTGGTTATTGAGCTTGTTAACAACAGATGTCAGATAAGAAAAACAGCAGGTGAGGGTAGATTGGAGGAGCAGGCACTGGCTGCTGACAGAGGGAGGAGTGACAGCTGACACGACGGGAAGGTCCAGTAGAGACTACAGTGTCACCAAGTATGAAGCTGTCTGGGAACCAAAACAAACAAAAACAAATAAAACACCCTACGACCTTAGGAGACCTTACAGGAGTTATCATATACACCAGTGGTCACAATTATTAATCAACAACCAGTTACCATATGTCTACTATGTACCGGGTTCCATTCCAGGAAATTCAGAATACAAAAAATTATAAAAAACAGAACCTTGCTCTGAAAATATTTACCATCTGCAACACTACCACACTGGCCAAGCTGAAGCTGTGTATATTAAGCTCTTTTTACAAATGTTGGGACATGCATAGAACCTATTAGGAGGTTTTTCTCTTGAAAATACGTAAAATTATTTAGCTACTTACAAGATAAATTTGTTTACTGCTTTCTCAAAGATGCCATTTCCTGACAATGCTAATAATGGAGGAATTTCAGAATAATGACCTCATAAAGTTCACGCAGCTGTCTCTCTGTGCAGACTTACATATCACACGGCCATGACCTCACTCAGGCCAGGGGCAGGTTTTAATAGCTTGGTAGGACTATGGTCAGAAACCCAGTTTGGTATAAACTGTTTTCTCTCTTTACTGTTAACTTATTTAATGAAAGGAAATATCTCATTAAAGATGCATATTTTCCCCAAGATTCCATGGGGATGCGGCCGTGGTACCTATAGGTCATTAGACAAAATGAGAATGGAGTCTTGAGATAGATCAGGAACCCCCAAACTCATCCTTGTACTTCAGTCATTGGAATGCTTTGGTTATCGTATTCCATCATGCCAGTCATTTAGCGTTGAGGAGTCTTCTAAATAGTGATTTAGGGCATTTTCCCTGGGGAAAGAGCTCCTCTATAAAGGAACTTCAAGAAGTCCAAGAAGGTGGGCTCTGTGTCTGCTGAGAGACAGGAGAGGTAATCAGGCAGTGGCGTAGCTCGTGGTACTGGGGAGTAAGATGATTTGCTGCCCACATCCTATGGAAGGTGTGGGTGAGAGTGAGCAGAATGGGACACTTATGATAGCAGCAGGCAGAACCAGGACCAGTCATTTATTTGAAATGGTGAAAGGAATGTGTATTTTCATCCCACTGTCCACCAAACTTTTTTTAGGAAAAAAATGAGAGTAGGAGGAAATTAAGAGTAGGAAAATATTATACAACTGCTTGGTCTTTTGAGCATCTTAAAATCTTTGGCAGGTCAGGAAAAACATGGTGAGAATGCTCAATGGAGAGTCAAGAAACCAGGAAAAAAATGGTGAGAATGCAGAACTTGGAGTCAGGAAACATAAGTTCAAGTGTAGTTTCTGCGGCTGACACCCTTACTGTGCGATTGAGGACAACATCCCCCCACCCCAGAGCATCCACTCCTTGCCTGTCATATAAGGGAGTTAGATAAAGCGTCTATAGGTCCTTCCATTCCTGGCATTCTAGGGTTTAGTAATAAGCTAAAACAAGGATCTTGTTTTTTAATGTATTATAAGACACAAGGAAATGTATACAGTGAAGTGACCTATAAATTCCGCTGCACTTTAAATGTGAATTCGATGCAAATACAGAATGAGAAATCAGGGTGAAAATCATTACCCGCTGTAGGTTAGGAAGTATAATGTGGTTCTTTTGCAGTGGGAAGAATGAATCTTGCACAAGCTGAAATAAGCACTGAAAAATGTTGGAATAACTAGACACTATGGTAGTCTGGGCTTTCTTCCCCTTTGGTGAGACTTTTCTATTTTTGCACCCATGCTTAGATGGGGGACAAATATCCTTGAGATTCTACATGGGACAACGGTGCAAGCACGTAGAGGAATGTCAGGGCACCTGAGCAGAGTCATAAGTAATGACATCATATATAGGTTTATATGATCCAGAGGACCTGAGGGTATACAGTCTCTGGTCAACCTGAGGTAGTATCTACCTGTCCTGAGAGACAGGGAAATTTATCCAATTGTTACACTTGAACTTGAGCTGAGAAGACAGCCTGGGAGATGGGAATTCATGATTACTGGGTGCCACAACATGTGTTAGCACCTGACATATTCTCTTTCATTTAATCCTTAGACTAGAAGCACCCTATCAGAAAACAGTTTTTAAACATTATTTGATTTTCTGATTCCTATTTGTAAAATGGTGAAATGAAATCTTGGAGAGGTTAAGTAGGTCTTAACAGCCAGTAAACAGTATAAGCTGAGATGGAAAGGTTCCCTGATTCCAAAGCCTGTCCTCTTCCACAATACCTCATTGCCTCTGGAAGTCCTAGTTTCCACTCTAGTTCTGCCTTTATTCGACTGTGGTACCTGAAAAATAATCACTCAGGTTCTTGAATCTCAGTTTGCTCATCTGTTTAAAATCACATGAACAACCAGCCAACCAACCAAAACAGTGACTATGTGGCCTCTGTTCTTTCTCTATGGTTTGCGGATGGATATGACAGGGCTACAGTTAATTCACTGGGAACGGTGCCTCTCAGTCATGAAACATGGTGGCCCTCAACTTTAAGAGGGCTTTGTACAACCTGAAACTATATGCAAACTGTATCATATATCTATACATCTGTATTGTTTTAGAAAAGAGTCCAAAGCCTTCCTGAGGTTCTCCATGGAATCTGTATCTCCAAATGCCCAAGAAACTTCTGATTAGTACATCTCCTTGTGGTATCTTCGAGCTCAAAACGTCTGTAACAAACTGAAATAAATTAGGGTTTGGTACACGAAGGGAGTTCAAAGGCAGAACTTACACTTGCACCATAGACTATGCAGTGTCACAGAAACAGGCCTGGCAACGAGTCGAGGTCGGGATCCTGGTTTACTCTGCCTTGTCGTTCAAACAGATGCTAATTCCTGCCTACCTCTCTGCTTGTAAACAGTTATTATAAAACCAAATGTGATAACATGGATGAGAGCACTCTGGAAAAACATAAAGTATCCTGCAAAAGTAGGATATTAACTGTGAGATATTAAAGTATCAAGTCGTTTCATGAGTTGTCAACTAAGAGGGAGAATTGCAAACTCCATCAGCAAAATTTAGAACCTCTGCTTTTTCATCCTTCGGCAAGGTCCTACAGCTGATACTTATGTGTAAATTTCCTTGACATTGATGAGAATCAGTTGCAAATACAGCTTGCAGGATTCAGATGGAGATCATCACCAATCCGGAAGCTGATATACAGAACTTAAGGTTTCTTCTCTAGGCAAGATATTCTTTCTTTATCTCCTTTATTCCATTAGTCAGTGATCCTTAAAGAATGGTCCAGAACCAGCAGCATGAGCATTATTCATGAACATGTTAGAAATGCAAATTTTCAAGCCCCACCCCAGACCTATTGAATCAGAAATTCTGGGGGTGGGCAGTGCAGTCTGCAGTTTAATAAGCTCTCCAGGGAATTCTGATACACTACATGCTCAAGTTTGAGAATCACTGCCGTTAAGGGATTATCCCAGGACAGACCTCCTGGGCTCATATGTTCGTTATGGGTACTCGAAAGAGAATGACAGGGTTCCAGTAACCTGGAAGAGTACCTAGTATAGTTCCCTAAAGGGCTAGTATAGGCAAGGTTGGGCTTGGGGACACCAGGGTTAGCAAACATGATAGGTGTAGCCCGAAACATCTCAAATAGACCTCTTGTGTATACGGCCCCGTGTTAGGTTTTACAGAGCTGAGAAAGAAGAATAAGGCCCTGTTTCAAGGAATGCAACTCCTGGAAGATTCGGAAAGTATAGATACCCTTGGTACCCTTGCAGCCAAAGAGTGACAGCAATCCAAAATTAAACCGTACACGTCTAAAAGTTAGCTCTGTGGTAAGCTTTCTTCTCTGAGCCTCGAAGTTATAGAACACAACAATAAATATGAAAAGAACTAATGCTTATATAGCATTTATCATATCCCTAGCCCTGTTTTAACTGATTTTTATGTGGTGTTTTTATTTTTAGTGGTGTTACCTGTTTTCAGCTGTTTACCGTACCAGGTAAACAGGCTCTGAAAATACAACTGTGAGAGGCTCTGAAAATACAACTGTGAGAGTCTAACTGCCCTCAGGGAGCTCACACACCAATGGGGAAAATCAGAAGAAATGAGCCCATTACTGTTCCAGCGAGATGGAGTATGAAGTGCAAGTTCAGGGTGTCTTCAGAGGCCTAGGTGAGGCAGCTACACTCAGTCTTATGCAAACAGAGGTTTCTCAGAGGAGGAAATGCCTAAATTTAGGCTTCCAAAGGATGAGAGGGATTGGTCATTTTAGGAGAAAACTGAGATTTAGGGCACTTGGACAACTGTACTCCAGGTCACATAACCTGTGAGTAAGTGGTGTGTTGGGATTTGAATTCACGTCAGTCCATTTCCAAAGCCCTTGCTTTTAACCATTAAGGTTAGGCTGGAAGACAGGTTTTATCAAGCCTGTCAATCCTGACAAATTGGTACGGGCTTCCAGGAATGCTGATGATGAGGACTCTGAGGGCTCAGCTGGAAAGAATGCCATGATCAATTAGTGATGTCTGCCTTGGGTACAGAAGAGGGGAGTGTATGTGTCATGCATTTGCTGACCCTGCACTGCAGAATACTGCCTCTAGGACTCAGCACAAAGAGGGACAGACCTGCAGAGCTCTTTCTAATTCATGGAAGACTGTCTCTGACCTCAAGCAACTTATAGCTCTATGGCTATCAGTGGGGGCCTATTATATATTACCAGGAGGTAGTCAGTAACAGCTCAGGATGTTATGAGCTGATGGAGCATTCAGGGAGAAAGGGAATAAAGTTTTCTTTATTTTTTTTTAATTAAAATTTTTTTTTTAATTTTTTGGCCACACTGTGCAGTATGCAGGATCTTAGTTCCCCAACCAGGGATTGACCCTGCACTGCCTGCAGTGAACGCGCAGAGTCTTAACCACTGGACCGCCAGGGAAGTCCCTAAAGTTTTCTTTAAAAAGTGAACATGCTGATTAAGTGTAACTGTGAAAAACAGACAACAATAAAGAACAATCTTATGAATCTACTAAACTTCACAATTTGTAGGCCAATTCACTTTTCAATTTTTACTTCTGTTATTTCCATCAACATGGAAGATGTTAATATGATAGAAAATGGTACTGTCCACAAGTAATGTGTCAAGTTGGTTCTATCATGCCCGGGGGAAACTTAAATTTACAAATGCCCCCCAAAAAGTATGCATTCAACACACCTAACGGCTCATCTGTGGAGTAGTTTGGAAGTTGCTGTCAGTCAGAGGGACTGAGAGGGCGGCTCTTTAAGGCAAAGATGGTAATAAGTCAGTGCCAGTTTTCTTCACACATGGTTTACGGTATTAGGAGGGTGGTAGGTGAGCTCTTTGAAGGGTAATCAAACATTATTTTCACAGTATATTTGTTAAACCACCGTATGCATTGAAACGACAACAACAGCAACACAACAAGAACAATTGGTCCTAATAATCAGAAGGAATCTGATGGGTACCATCAAGTCAGCCCGTAGTGGGAAATGACTGCTGGATGAATTTCCTTTGCAAAAAGTCTTTTTCAATTCTCCCTGTATTAGCTTCACATTGAACTTTTATAAACACTTTTCATCCTTGACATTAACCATTTTTTAAGTGGCTCATGCATCGGACATAGAGATCAAAAGGAGACGATGACCTCCCCCAAAGTCCCAAGGTCAGAGCTGTCTACCCTCTGGACACTTCTCCCCAGGAAGCCTGTGTTGTGAACACTCATCTCTCATTAACCATGACTTGGCAAACCAACATGCCACCTCATTTTCAGAGGCTCACTTGGTGGTTATGGGCAGCCTTGCGTTTCATCATCTGAACCAGTGGGGTGTAAACCTCAGCAGTCCCCCACCCCAGGGCTATGCCTGCTTATAGAGCTCCCCTAAACCTCCACCCACAGCCATCAGAAACCAGCTTCTCACTGGTCCTCCTCCCCACCTCCCCCGGCATGTACATCAGAGATGATGCGAGAGCTTATCACTTACCACCGTAAGACTTACTTACCTCATCTTACTTTGGAAGACAAGATTTGACAGTACCAGGAATCAAAACACTTTCCTGCTGACCAGGGCAGAATTCTCTCTGATTCATTTTACATTTTAAACATTATCTGAAACCTCAACAAGGGGAAAAAAACATGACAGTAGTCTGTGGAGAAGAGGCTCTGGGGCGCAGGCTGAGAAGGACTTTAACTTTCTCATCCCTACCAGGTTAGATAATCACCTGGAGAACTGTAAGAAATGACCTCGATGTACAGGGACTGTGTATCTTTGTATCTGAGCATCGTCTATGTACAAATCCCAACACAAAGAAGGTGCCCTGGAGGCCAAGGTGT
Organism: Delphinus delphis; assembly: GCF_949987515.2. Lineage (NCBI taxonomy): Eukaryota > Metazoa > Chordata > Mammalia > Artiodactyla > Delphinidae > Delphinus > Delphinus delphis. The sequence continues at coordinate 44,035,792 of NC_082685.1, read as the reverse complement.
AGGACCTCCAGTTAAGATTACATGTTCTAAAAGAGGAAGAGAACCATTTAAAGCTTAACGCTGAGTACACTGAACTCTGAAGGTTCTCCTTTGCAGGGCTCTTGATAACATTCGTGCAGCAGAGAAATACCAAGTCAGTTCAGAGAAACTGCTTTATTGCCTGTGCAGTTTATTCACATCCTTCACCCCCAGTAGGCTTCTGAATACATACCCCTAATACATCCCTCCTCTTTGAGCAGTTCTGCTCCCGAAGCTTAGCTGTGTGCTGTCACTTGTCCATCCCTCTCTAATTCAAGTACATGGCTATTTTCTCCTCCATTCCATGGAGAGAGACAGCCCAGTGCTTTGGGTGGAGCCCAGGGCTGCGGGCAGTAACAAACTCTGGCTTCTATACCTACTTCTGCCACTAATATGTTATGTGGCTTAGGACAAGTATCTTTCCCCTCTCAGCAACCCAGGTATCTGGCATTAGTGCAGGATTGGCTAATCTCTAAGGAGCCTTTCCAGCCCTAACATTCTAGGTCTTCAAGGGAACTGGAATTCTAGGTTTGACTGAATTCAGTGTAACCAGCATTTGCCAACTTCTTCCTCTTTGGCATCAAGCATCACACCAGGGGCTACAGGGGATGTACTTATATGGGAGCTCTCTCTCTCTGAATCACAGCGCTCACAGGCGAGGGGAGAGTAGGATGAGAAAAACAAGCTTACAGTTCTCTCCAGTGCACAGCAGAACATACTGTGTGCTATGAGCAAAGTACAAATGATTGCAGGGTCTAAAAGAGGCAGAAATTGCATCTATTTACGAAAAGTCAGAATCACACTTCACGGCATTTCAGATGAGCCTTGGCAGGGAGGGAATTCAGACAGGACACAGCTTAGTTTCTATAGCAACATATACTGAGCAGGTCTTTTGTGCCAGGCACTGCTAAGCACTCTGCACATAATCACCAATTTATTGCTGTCAGTCTTTTGAGATTGAGACTAGGATTATTCCCATTCCGCATATGAAGAAACTAAGGCAGAGATTACCAGAGTAACAGACCACCAAGAAAGTGCCAAGTGCCAGGATTCAAACCCAGGTAGGGGACTTGGTGCCCAAGTCCAGTATCAGTCTGGTGGCTCTACTGACCCTGACATATGGAAAGCCACTGACCCTGGGGACTGGAGAATGAAGGAGATCTGACTGCAGAGATGAGTTTTATGGCCCTGGGCAAGTCCTTTCACGCCTCTGATCTCCAGTTTCTTATCTGTGAAATAGCTGTGCTAAGTACTGGCCTCAATGGCCTCATATGATGATTCAGCAAAATGGTGGATATAAAAATACTGTTTAAATGATACAAAGTCCTATATACTCTTAAATAATAGAAGAAAGCAGAAGGAGCAGTGTGAAGAAAAGTCTGGAGGTGGTAAAGGGCAAGGTATATTTAGGCACATGTTTACAGTAGAGTGTATGTCCAGTGGGTTCCACGAGCAAGTGCTACCTGATGGGTCGGGGCTGAGGTCTCTTCCCCAGAGTTGCAGCTTGGGTGGTTTACACCCAATGCCTCACTTCTTCTCATCTCTACCGGCTACGCTAGGCCTTGACCGTGCTCCCTTAATGTGGAGAAAGACAAATCTAGCCAATTTTCCTTATGTTTTGTACTCCTGAAGCTCCGCCCAGAATGCCAGTGCAATTCTCATCAGCATTTGAGTTCAATCACAGCATTTGAACGCAAGGACTAGTCCCTTAACCCTCGGGACTAATATATACATTAGCGCATTAGTTTCAGCAGAATTAGCTTTTGTAGGAGTGATGCTAAGGGACAGTTAGCATGGAGTGGAAGCTCATCTGCATAAAGAAATAGACTCATCTCAGGAATGTCTGTGTAGCAAGATGTGTTACTGTCATCTTCTCAATACTGGGCAAAACAGCATCTTCAGATGGTGCCCAGGTTATCATAGGAACTGGTGGGAATGCTGAAGGGGTACACAATGGCTAAATCTAAGAAAAGGGCAGTAGTTCAAGGGATACTCAGTGGGAAATACACTGGACTGGCGTCAGAAGGCTTGAGTTTGAGCCCCAGTATGACTGTTTTATGGCTGATTGACCCTGGAAATGTCATTTCTCCTCTCTGAGCTTCTGTTTTCTGTAAAATGGCACAATTGATAAAGATGCTCTTTAAAGCACCTTCGATTCTGAAAGCCTAAAATCATGCAAGTTATTTTTAAGCAGAAACTTAACTACAGCTATTCTTAGGCTCCCAACTAGACGCTACATGTGAGTAGGAGATTTTGCATCTCCTACTAACGGCAGAGGTCAAATTTTCAGCTGCATGTTGCTCTTATCTCTCTTAGCGACCAGATGATGCTGTTTACAAAACACCAACAACAATGCGACAATAGCAACTGTAGCAACAGACACAGTGGTAGCCAGGAACTGTGCTAGGAACACAATTTCAATGCATTTAACTCTCAGAGCAGCCCCATTGGGTGGGCATTGTTATTCTTTCTATAATACAGATGAGGAAGCAAAGGTTTCAGAGGTACTAATTAACTTGCCCAAGAGATGGGAGTGGAGAACTGAATCCAGTCTGTCCATCGTCAAACCCTGTGCTCTTAGCCATCTAGATGTCCAGCCGGGAGTGAATATAAGTGCATGGACCTAAGTGTCCCAGGTGGCCCTTGAAGCCGCCCTCCTTTGAAAAATGATCTCTGAAGATTTTTTCACAGGGATCGGAGCCTTTCTTCCTCAGGAAGAAGGAAATCACTAACTCCAGAGTAAGAGAACAGAACAAGCAATCCCTTCCCTAAAGTGAACTCTGATGATATTTACGTGGACAGGTCTCCACTGGAGGAGAGAGGGCCAGAGGAACAAGACTGGCATGAGGAAAAGCAATCGCCCACCTTCTCAGTGATCTGAGAGATACTCCACACAGGAGTCCCCGACCTCTGCCTGGCACTGCTCAGTGACCCTAACCAAGGGCACAAGGAAAAGTACACGAGAGCTGGGGAGGGGTCACGGTCGACAGATTACACAGAATGAAGAAACCAGCTGCGTGGACCAGCCTCACTTAGAAAGCATCAGTTTCCAAAGCTCTATTAAGTGCCGGGCACACAGAAATGTTCCTAAGACACAGCTCCTGTGCTCATTGTATAAGACAGGAGACAAAGGCCAGAAACTATCAAACTCTTACAGGAAAACATAGGCAGAACACTCTATGACATAAATCACAGCAAGATCCTTTTTGACCCACCTCCTAGAGAAATGGAGATAAAAACAAAAATAAACAAATGGGACCTAATGAAACTTCAAAGCTTTTGCACAGCAAGGAAACCATAAACAAGACCAAAAGACAACCCTCAGAATGGGAGAAAATATTTGCAAATGAAGCAACTGACAAAGGATTAATCTCCAAGATTTATAAGCAGCTCATACAGCTCAATAACAAAAAAACAAACAACCCAATCAAAAATGGGCAGAAGACCTAAATAGACATTTCTCCAAAGAAGATATACAGACTGCCAACAAACACATGAAAGAATGCTCAACATCATTAATCATTTGAGAAATGCAAATCGAAGCTACAATGAGATATCATCTCACACCAGTCAGAATGGCCATCATCAAAAAATCTAGAAAGAGGGCTTCCCTGGTGGCGCAGTGGTTGAGAGTCCGCCTGCCGATGCAGGGGACGCGGGTTTGTGCCCCAGTCCGGGAAGATCCCACATGCCGCGGAGCGGCTAGGCCCGTGAGCCATGGCCGCTGAGCCTGCGCGTCCGGAGCCTGTGCTCCGCAACAGGAGAGGCCACAACAGTGAGAGGCCTGCGTAAAGCAAAAAAAAAAAAAAAAAAAAAAAATCTAGAAAGAATAAATGCTGGAGAGGGTGTGGAGAAAAAGGAACACTCTTGCACTGCTGGTGGGAATGTGAATTGGTACAGCCACTATGGAGAACAGTATGGAGGTTCCTTAAAAAACTACAAATAGAACTACCATATGACCCAGCAATCCCACTACTGGGCATATACCCTGAGAAAACCATAATTCAAAATAGTCATGTACCACAGTGTTCACTGCAGAACTATTTACAATAGCCAGGACATGGAAGCAACCTAAGTGTCCATCGACAGATGAATGGATAAAGAAGATGTGGCACATCTATACAATGGAATATTACTCAGCCATAAAAAGAAACGAAATTGAGCTATTTGTAATGAGGTGGATGGACCTAGAGTCTGTCATACAGAGTGAAGTAAGTCAGAAAGAGAAAGACAAATGCCGTATGCTAACACATATATATGGAATTTAAGGGGAAAAAATGTCATGAAGAACCTAGGGGTAAGACGGGAATAAAGACACAGACCTACTAGAGAATGGACTTGAGGATATGGGGAGGGGGGAGGGGAAGCTGTGACAAAGCGAGAGAGAGGCATGGACATATATACACTACCAAACGTAAGGTAGATAGCTAGTGGGAAGCAGCCGCATAGCACAGGGAGATCAGCTCGGTGCTTTGTGACCGCCTGGAGGGGTGGGATGGGGAGGGTGGGAGGGAGGGAGACGCAAGAGGGAAGAGATATGGGAACATATGTATAACTGATTCACTTTGTTATAAAGCAGAAACCAACACACCATTGTAAAGCAATTATACTCCAATAAAGATGTGGGAAAAAAAAAAAGTCAGGAGACAAATCCAGGCTTGGCTAGCGATAATGCTAGACACTAAGTGCCATAATGAAAGTCTAAACAACTTGCTCTGGGTGTAGAGTGGAGGGAGGATCAGACACAATTAACTCCAACACAAAACAGAAAGTGCTAAGCGCGCTAATGGAAGTACAAGCTAAGGGCTCCGGGAGCTCAGAGAGGGATGGATTGATTGTGACTGGGGTTCTCCCAGAAGCAGTGGTGTTTAAGTGGGATCTTGAAGGAGTGAAATGAGTGGAAAAGGGCCACAATGAAATTCCCTTCATCACGGGGTAGTCAGTAAAAAGAGGAAGTCGGTATGTCTATGTTTGCTTTTCTGAAGACAGAATGGCTACAAGCACGGAGTTGAAGTTCAGAATGACCTGATTTTGACTTCCAGATCTGCCATGTCTGTGTGACCTTGAACCTTGGTATCTTCATCTGTAACAGGAGGTACTAGTATCTTTTTTGTGGGGAATAAAGAAATTAATTAAGACAAATGTTTAGTAGTGCAAGTGTTTAGCAAATACTCAATGAACGATAGCTTTTACTCTCGTTATGATTCCTAATGCACTGAACATTATCTAGCTCACCTGGGCAACATCTGAGGCTAACCAGCCACTGCTGGATATTCAGACAACTTCCAGAATTAACTAAATGCACCTACATATTCCTTTGCATTTGCCTTCACCCTGTTTGCATTTTCCCTCTCCCCAGACCCTTGCAGAGCCAGCACCTTTGCCTACTGCTGAATCAGTTTTGCTTTTTTGGTTTTGTGTTTTGGTGTTCTTGTCCATACAATGGACCGAATTATTGAGGTTTGTTTTCTCACTTCTTCTTCATGCAGTAAGGTTCTACATCGGACGGTACGCACTTTGAGGTACGTTCAGATCCGGCAGTGAATGCACAAAAGCCATTGTCAGCGTCAGCTTCTCAGACAAAGTCCTGTGTGGTCCACAGCCCAGCTCTGCTCCGTCTCCTGTTCATCACCCTGCTGTGAGAATCATCAGGGGATGTTGGAACCACAGGGAACTAGAGCCAAATCTTCTGTTTTACCAGTGAGGACCACAAGGGCCAGAGACAGGAAGACACTTGTCAAATTTCTGCAGAGAGGCAGACAGGGGTGGGTCTGTGCATTCGACCCCAAGTGTGGGAACTCACTTGCCTGTGCACCCTGGATGGCTTCCTCTGACCTCTGTGCCTTTGCTCTGTAGACCTGAGCTCTGATGGGGTCAAAGATGCCGTTCCTTCCTTCCCTTCACCTCCCTCACCCTCCCTCCTGGCTTTGGGTAAAGCTGGAAGGGGCAGCCCTCCTGAGGTCCGTGTTGTACCCACAGTTTCTGCTCCCACAAGCATCCTCAGATGCCTCTTACACACGCCATGTACTGACATGGGGCCTTAGAAGCTCAGAGCCCAGTTGACAGGCAGAGAGGTGAGAAGATTGAAAACACTTTAAACTGCGTCGACATTAAAGAAGTGAGAAGAAGGCAGGTGGGAAACGCTTGTAATGACCGACATAGAGAGGTGATAAAAATGAGGAGACCTTACGGCTTGCCTTCTCCTGCTCCCCTGAGACCAAGGAGACAACTGATTTTAATTTCACGTGACAGGTCCCGCTGTTTGGTGGTGGTAACCAGGTTGAGGAGGATTCCAAAGCTGCACCTGGGCTCCACAGGCACGAAGGCTAGGGCTCACCATCTGCCCTGGTCTCCCTCTTGAGAAGGATTTGCCCTTTCCTCTGTATATACAGAACATGCTGTGCTTCTACTGTAGGATTTAGTTCATTTTCTCATGTCCCGTTTTTATCCACGGTTCAGGAGTCTGTCTTCCTCATCACGTTAGAACATCCCTCTTAAAGGCAGGGGCCTTGATTTCTGTTTTCCCCTTACTGTATCGCATAGGACGTACTGAGTCAATACATTAATTATTCAGTGAACGTTATGATTAGATACACTGCAAGGTACTTTAGCTTAACAGTAACACCTCACCTTGTGGGATCAGACATACATAGGTGTGAATTCTAGCTCTGCCTTTATCAGTTCTGTGACTTCCACCTACCTGTGCCTCAGTCCTTCTTTTATAAAATAATAATAATACTAGTAATAAAAGTGTGTACTCTCTCAGACTGTTACAGAAATTGAGAACTGTTAATTACTTTAAAATGTCTAGTCTAGTTCCTAGCATTAAAGGGCTCAGTATACACGAGCAGCTATTAGTAACATCAGAAATCACCATCATCATTTGTTGACACGGGTCTTATGCTGGGAACCGGAATCCCCAAATCCTCAATCAGTCCCTGTCTTTCCTCAGACATGAGAGGGAGAGAGGCAAAGGAATAAATGGAAGGGGAAAAAAAAGAAAGAAACCCAATGTTTCTTACTCCGCGGCTGTTGCACTGAGCCACACTGTGGGCTGAAGGGCCCATGAAAGCCTCGTTCCTGAGGCTCTCCCCTAACCTTGGATCTGTGGATCCCAGCACCATGGAAACTAGAAAAGACCAACCCAAGGCAATGAGGGGGTGGGGGCAGTTGTTTTGCCCAATTTCTCAAATAAGGCAGGCCCAAACTCTCCACTCAGATCTTCAGGGTGGAAGAGGTCCGACCTACCCATGCTCAAAGCTGCCCCCCGGTTGCCTAGCACGCCGAAGAATCAAATCCAGCAGCTCTGCCGCTACAGCCCAAACTGGCCTCGCCACCTCCTTACCTGTTTCGGGGGGAGGCACTGAGGGAGGGGATTATCCTAAACCCCCCAAAAAACAGGGGGGTGGGGTAAGGTACTGGCATGACTGTAGTGGTGGGTGGTGTGCAGCTATGAGGGAGGTCACTAACATAATGCTCTGAAGTGTGTGTAGAGGGTATGGAGAAAAGCAGAAGCTGAAACACAGACATGGTTACTGGATGTGGTCAGCGGTAACAGAATGTGGATCTGAAAATGACCATGCTGGCATAGCCCATGCCAATCCTCTCACAGTTGAGGAAACAAAATTCTTCACCTAAGGAGTGAAACAGTCCCCCCACTTGTTTATTCATTTACTTGGCACTGATTGTAGCTCTGAATGCCAAGGACTATGTTGTATACTGGGTAGGCAAGCTGAGAAAAAAGCCTAAAAGAGGGATAGATAATCAACAAGCCAACCATCCATCAGATGCAGCGAAGTCTCTCGTAACCAACTTCCATTCAACCATCTCTTTGGATTGACTTGCATTCTCCATCATCTCTGTAAACCCCACACCTTCTGGCAAGTAGCCTCTTCTCTGATCAGCCCATATATTTCTGCTCACATCAACTCTGTTGGAGGTGGGCTAGGAATCCATTCCATTTGTTTCCAAACCTATTTATACTTCTGTGTTTTACTCATATTTCTGCAGTGCAAGCAGAAATTATGTAAACTGGTAAAATACAAATGCAAAAAAAAAAGTTGTTTTACTTCTCTGGAAACTAAGTTAAATACTTTGAAAGGCTCAAAGATGAATCCCTAAAAACATGGTAATGCTAGGTATAGGCAAGGCAACTATTAAAGGTCAGGTGCAAAACACAAAAAAATTCTGCACTTACATTTATTTTACGTCAAGTTCCCACTACAACAAAAGCTTGATAAATACATGTGCACTTAGGTGTTTTAAGCTAAAAGAAAACACCTGCAATGAATCATTTTTATGATTCTTTGTTTTAACCATATTTTTCAAATAGTTTAACCACTGTCCCCACTGCATCAGATAAAAGGGTTTTCACTGCAGTTGCGACTCGAGTAAAGTGCTGTGAAGGAAACAAACTGAATGTGGTGACAGAGCACAGAGGATGACCTACTTAGGGTGGTCCTTGAAAGATGGGAAGAAGCCAGCCAAGCAGAAGTGGGAGAGAAGAGTTCGAGGTAGAGGGCACAGCATGGGGAGTGGGGGAGCTTGGTGTGTTGGAGGAGCTGCAGCAGTGGATGGGGAGACGGAGAGGATGAATGAAACTGTCCAGATCAGCAGGTTTCAGACAAGGCAGACCTTTACACGTCATGCAAGGGAGTATAAACATTACTGAAAGCATGATGAGGACCCTCTGGGAGCTCAAGGGGACGATGACAGGACCCCATTTCCACTTTTAAAAGAACACTGTGGCTGCTATCTGAAGAGCGGGGATGAAGGTGAGAAAAGGGAAGAGGGCAAGGTGGAAGCAGGGATAAAGGAAAGTGATAAAGGAAGCGATAACACGTAGTAAGTACAGTCGTCCCTTGGTATCCGAGGAGGATTGGTTCCAAGACCCTCCTCGGATACCGAAATCCATGCATGCTCAAGTCCCTTATGTAAAATGGCATAGTATTTGTATATAACCTATGCACGTCCTCCCGTATACTTTAAATCATGTCTAGATTACTTATAATACCTAATATAACACAAATGGTGTGAAATAGTTATAAATACAATGTAAGTGCTATGTAAAGAGTTGTCAGCACGCAACAAATTCAAATTTTGCTTTTTGGAACTTTCTGGATTTTTTTTCCAAATATTTTCAATCCACAGTTGGTTGGTCTATGGTTGTGGAATACAGGCACGGAGAGCTGACTCTGTGCGTGGTAAGGACTGACAGCACTAAGCCAGGAGGAGGGGTAGTGGGCTGTGGAAGTAAGTAGATACATTTGTGGCATCTTTAGAAGGACTTATATCCATGTTTTCTCTCGTCAGTCAATCAGCACGACCAAACTTACAGCTAATTTTTGAAAGGCATTTGTGATCTGATGGGGGAAAAAAAACCCAGAAGTCAAGCAAGTTGGTTTTCTTTCTCTAGTTTGATAGCTGTTGGCTGTGTTACTCAGAGCAAGCCTCTTAACCCCTGGGAGCTCATCTGGATAAAGTGAATAATACTATCCTGTCCAGTCCATGTCATATTTGCGTTGTGCAATTTGAATAAGATGATGGCTGACGGGTGTACACTTTATAGCGAATGTAGGTCTTGGGTAATCTCACAGAGAGTAAGGCAGGTATTATTGCCCTCATTTCCCAGGCGAGAAAAACAAAATGTATTCAACAAACAAGTTACTGAGCATCTACTATATCAAGACCAGGGCTAGGCTGTGCGACTTTAAAAATAAACCCAGCTCTGCCCTACAGAAGTTCACAGCCTGATGAAAAAGACAGTCATGAAACTGAAATTATAGACTATCAAGATAAGTATAATACTAAGAAAGAAAGCACAGGAGAAACTCAGAGGAGAAAGTAATTAATTTTTTCTGTAAGGGTTGGAAGGCTTCCCACTGGAGTCAACATGTGATTGGGGTCTTGAAGGATGTGTAGAAGTTTTTCAGGGGCTGAGAGGCATTTGTGAGGAATGTGTGCAGAGGCAGAGAGACCTAGAAGGAGATGGTCTGCTGCACACAGCAGTGTGGTCGTAGTCTCCAGTGTTTGGTGGACTATTAAGGAATGAAGCTGGGGGTGGACTGGGGCCAGTGAGGCTCTCCCACATGGAGCTCTGTGGGTGCATTATGCCCAAGCAAAAAAAATAGTACAGGGCTTCCCTGGTGGTGCAGTGGTTGAGAGTCCGCCTGCCGATGCAGGGGACACGGGTTCGTGCTCCGATCCGGGAAGATCCCACATGCCACGGAGCGGCTGGGCCCGTGAGCCATGGCCGCTGAGCCTGCGCGTCCGGAGCCTGTGCTCCACAATGGGAGAGGCCACAGCAGTGAGAGGCCCGCGTACCACAAAAAAAAAAAAAAAAAAAATAGTACAGTAGCTTCATGCTTATGCCTTCCTCAAATGCTCTCAGCAGTTCTGCATTGTATCTGTGCCTGTGCCTTTTACTCTCTCCTTCCTCACTTACTCTTTTCCCCAGAATTAGTTTGAATCTCAGCCTTTCCCCTCCCACACACACTCCTGGATCTCAATTGAGCAGGGACATACAAAAAGAACACCTCTGGACAGTAAGAAATGCTTCTATTCTCAGAATTCCTTGTAGAATTCAAGGAGCCTGGACTGTTTCTTAGCAGGAGCCATTCATCCCATGTTTTGAGAAACCTTGAAAAGTGATTCAGATTTTGGTACAAAGGGAACTAAATACCGGGGAGTTGGCTGCGGGGGAGGTGTTTCTGCAGAGAAGGCAGTTGGGCTTTTGCTAAAGAGTCTTGGTTGGAAGTTTTCTAGGAGGCCTGAGTTCCAGTCCCTGGGCTGGACAGCGTGCTTCCAGGCCTCAATTCTCCCATCCGGAAAATGATAAATAAGGAAACGTGTATTTTTAGAGGTGGAAGAGCGTTAGAGTTAATTGAATCTCACTCTTCCTTTTTTCACAAATGAGGAAATGAACTCCAAAGGGGAGAAATAACTTGATTAAGGTCATATGGAGAACTGGCAGCTTGTTTAGTCATTCACTCATCCATTCCATCCAAGCAAATGTCTTGGTGCCTCTCCTGGGTCAGGTACCTTGTTAGAGGCTAGGACTAGAGCAGGAGATTAAATAGTCATGATCTCTGCCATACTGGGGGAAATGAAATAATGACACCAATGAACAAAACATTAAAGGGGATAACGAAAGACAGAGATAAGCTATGATGGAAATAAACACGGTACTGCTATAGAGAATAAAAGGGCAAGAGTATAGAGAAAGCCTCTCTGAAGAAAGAACACTAAAGCGGAGGCCTAAAGAATAAGGAGTCAGCCACCTGAAGAGGGTTGGAAGAGCTTTCCAGGGGAGAACAGCATGTGCAAAAGCCCCAGGGCAAAAACGTTTGGACTGTCCTGAAAGGTAAAAGAAAGACCAGTGGGAAGCAGAGGCAGAAGGGGCGTGGCCTGGGAGCAGATGTGGCATAGGAGAGGTAGGAAGGGCTTACAGTTTGCAGCCTTAAAATTCAAAGTGCCCTTATTAGTAAATCCTTGATTGACCTTCACATCCCTGTTAGGACGGAAAGGCAAGTACAGGTTCATAATAAGACTCTACCAGTTGAACATTTGTTTAAAATTCGCTATTCTCAGTGTGCTTTTCTGAGACCTGGATTAGAAGAGCAGGAAAAGAAAAAAAAAGGTTGAGCTTTTCTTCTGTATCCACCTCTCACTTGGTTAGGTTTCACCTCGAGAAATCAGCCAAGGGCAGGGGTCATGGGTGAGTTCAGATATCAGATGGGGTAGAGCTTGGTTTCTGGCGGTGTCGTATGGTTTGGAGAGCCGGAACCTCTCGTTTTTGTAGCTTTACTTCACCCTTCAGTTCTGTCCTTTCACCTCCCCAGTGAATACACCCTCGCTGGAAAAATGAATTTCACTTTTACAGGGCACCCTCAGGCAGTCATCTGCGGATTTCCATGCAACTCTGCCTTGACGGACAGGTGCTAATCAAGGTCACAGTGTGCAGTGTATTGTGGGCTCACCACTTGGCTTAGGAAAACCTATTTATATGCACGATTTTCATAGGACAAGAATAGCAAATGAGAAACAAAATATTTTTTCCCACTCATCCAGGGAACGGAATCAACATCGGCAAAGGATGAGTCTGGCTTCATTTCCTGAATCATTTACCTGGTGTTCCTGGCAGGGATAGTTCATACGTGAACCAGCAGAAGATGCTGTGTGATGGGGGGGTAGGTGGCACAGGCTGGTGACTAGGCCTGGGGCAGAGGAAGCTATGAGGCTGATCTCTCCCACAACCTTCTTCCCTTTGGCTAGCGTCCTTGCTTTTATCTATTCTGCTCTAGTTGGTTACTCTGCTAGTTCTCAAAGGCTGCACAGTGGCAGAGCTAAGTAGATGTATTCCCTACCTGGACTTTTCAGTGAACCCCACCTCCTACCCCCAAATGAGACTGAGTGAGCACGTACCCCAGCCCTGGTCGGCAGCCTTAACCTCTACCCCAGAACCCAACCCTAGAATGAGCCCTGACCTCAGCTTCAAATCCAGGTTCCAACTTTGTCCAGCCCCTCCCCCTAGCCCCAGACCGTGCCCCTGACCCAGCACTCCTGACTAAGCCCCTACATGTGCCTGGGCCTTGGCCTTAAAGGGTGCAGCCACAATGCCGTGCATCCCCGGGTACATATCCACTTTTTAAATAGCCTCTGAAAGCACCTGTCCTCTCAAAGCTCGGGTCCCCCTTGCCATCTCATCAGAGAAGCCTTTAGCCAGGCGGCAGTGTTACAGCCTCCTCTAGCCCAAAGCCAGCGAGCGCATAGGAGAGGAGCCTGGAACTCAGAACCGCACCACCTACTTGGTGTCTGACTGTCCTTGTGTCAACACTTCAGCTGGAGTCAGTCTGTGAGCTTCAAAACCAGCAGGGCTTTGAAGCAGCAAGCAGTAGCCTCAGTCATATCGGGATGTCAGTGATTGAGCTGGACTCTCTCATGGCTCCTTTCCCCTGCCCTCCCCGCAGTGTGAATAACCAAAGCCACTGCAGAAGAATCACAAGACACGGGAAGAAGGACATGGGTTCACACCTGTGTCCGTCATCCCCCAGCTATAGGATCCCCGGTTCCTCATCTGTATGTGGGCTCCAGCATCATCAGTCACGCCCTACCCATCTTACTGGGTATTCACAAGAGAAAATGGATGTGAGAGATTTAAAAATCATATAATACACTCTGAGCAATGACTACCTCTCTCAAAATTTCAGCATTTCATCTCTCCTGCCATCCAGTAGCGAATCGCATAGAGTAGGAGTTGGCCACAGGCCACATCCAGCACAACGCCTGTTTTTGTAAATAAAGTTTTACATGGCAGATAAAGTTTCACACGCATTTATTGACATATTGTCTTTGGCTGCTTTTGTGCTACAAAAACAGCATAGAGCACTTGCAGCAGAGACTTGCAGAGCCCTCAAAGCCTAAGACACTTACTACCTGTTCCTCCACAGAAAAACCTGCTGACACCTGGCACAGAGGGTCAGAGCAATGGCTCTCAAGTTGGAATTCCTGTGTTTGGACACTGAATCTTCTACTTTGTGGCTGTGTAACCTTGGGCGAGTTACTTGGTCTCAGTTTTTTCTCCATAAAATGGGGATAACAACTGTCTCCCTACTCTATACTACTAAAATAGTAGTAAATGAGCAATTCACGGAAAGCACGTAGCGTAATCCTAGGCACACAGTAAGTGCTCAGTGTTGGCTGATATTATCATCAGGGGAATGAAAGCTCTGGTGTGTGATGACAGACTTTCAGGGGACAGAGTTAGTGTGGTTCAAGGCACAGGCCAGGGAGGAGGACAGACCTGGATTCATATGCCAGCTCTGCCGCTTATCGCACGAATGACTTGTGAGCGATTAATGGCCCTGAACTTCAGCTTCCTCATGCCTGAAATAGGAAAAACAAATATAGGATTGTTGTGAGGAGTAAATGGTAGTGCTTAGAACAGGCTCTGGCCTATGGTAAATACTCAGTAGGTGACGGAACTATAATAATAAATAAGATGAAGAGTAGTATTTTTCCCAAGTAAGCGCAGTCACCCAGAACAGATAGGTAGTGAGAGGTCTCCAGTATGCTGACGTCTCCAGGAGGCTCCACCTGTGGCTACTGACACCCTTGACATCAGGTTTTGCATATTCCAAGCACATGTAAATTCTGTAGACTTCAGAGTGGGGTTGGGCAGACAGCTGCCTCTTAGGAGGCTTTCCCCAAGGCTAATAGGCCCTCAAGATCCAGTACCTTTTAGCACTAACAATCTATGACCCTATGATGGTTCTTGGGTTAAGTGATACGTCAAGGAGGACAGCACACGTGTGTGTGTGTGTGTGTGTGTGTGTGTGTGATTATATGAACTATCTCTGAAAGATCCTCTTCCTGTAATACTACATGGTTGCATAGTTTTCTACGCAGGGTGAAAATGCCCTCGTTCTGAATCCTTTAGACATCCTAAGGATTGAATTATGTAATGGGATGTAAACCTTCTTGCCAGGGAGCACTGTCTAAGGAGACTGGGTGTTGTGCGTGGAGTACATTAAGGTTGCCTGGGTTCTGGACGCCAGCCTAGGAGCACAGCTCTCATTCTCTACTGGCTTAAGACAACAGGGAGTGACAGAGTTCAGCGGGCTGAAGCAGGGGGAATTTGGACAAGGGGCAGGGGATAACGCATACCCCCCAAGCTCATGGTTGTGAGACAGTCAGCTAAATTTAGAAGACTGTGAAACAAGTAATATCACCAAGCATTTATGTCGATTCCCTGCCCAGCTCTATATAGGATACATCACATTGTACATACCAAGAAAAACCATAGCGTTGAAAGGCCTCTGCCTTCAAGGGAGCTTACACCTCAATTGTGGATGAAAGATATAAATACACAAAACGTCATGTAATAATATAAAGGAAGAATAATGAGTCCACCCAATGCAAGAAATGCCATGGAAGCAAGATTAGGTCAATTGTCAAGAATAGTATCCATGGATTAATATAGGTGAATGACCTACATTCATTCATTCTTCATCCTCTCATTTACCAGGAATACTCTGTAGCCATTGTGTGATGCCCTCTAGGGATTGTAAAGAATAAATAAGCTTTATGACGGCAGAGGCATCGTCTATGTTATTCACCACTCTGTTCCACAGCGTCTAACCCATCAGGAGACAGGCAACAGCAACTGAATGAGAAGTAACTCCTTACCTAACTTTGGTGTTCAGATGCATGGGACATTTACAGAGCTCCTTTATGGTCTCAGACTTTCCCTTATATTATAAAATACTAGAAAATACAAATTTAGTAGACATCTGTTGGTTTGATATGCCTGACATCCATCTTCTCTCTGTCCACAATGTATTCATTTTCCTTTGGCAAGATTACTTCCTTAGTAATCTTAGGAAGATAATTAGTTTCCCTGCCTTCCCTCGACCAATGGATGACTCCCAACCTGAAAAAGGCCAGGCTCAAGCTGTGTGGAGCAGTGATCACAAATGGCTGGGGCAACAGTGACACTCTGAAGATACCGTCCATGAAATTCTCACATCTAGATTCCCCGAGTTCCTGCAATTTCTGTCTCTCTAAGGTCCAGTCTTTGAGCTGAGGGTCTCCCCTATCCTTTCTTCTTTTGTCTTCAGTTAGCATGCATTCATTTCTGTTCCCAGTCAAAGAACTCACACTAATAAAACATGAGGCCTTGATAAAAATTTGTAAGGGGCATACATTTCTAAGGACATTGAAGAGAGGGATGGAGACCTTTAGATTACAGTTAGAAATGGGGAGGCATGAGAGGGTCACAGAAGAGGTGGCATGTGAGCTGAACTTCTAAAGAATGGAAAGAATGTGGAGAGGAAGACGGCAGAAGTTAGGAAGGCTGTGCAGGCTAGAACCAGAGCGTGGGCAAAGGCCCAGAACCTAAAGAAGCCCAGAAGCATCCAAGAACAGCAGCATCTACACTAGAACCTGATGAACTCGCTGGTCCATTTCTGCAGCCCCATTACACTTGAGTCAGAAGATGTTCCCTTTCCCATTTTCCATTCACTCATAACCACCTTCCCCTCTACTGCGTCTCCTCCACTGCCTTGAGCTACAGGATGTTAGAGCTGAAAGGTCTGATAAGATCAGCTAGTACTGACCATCTCAGAGCAAGGTGATGTTCTAGGACTCTGCAGGTACCCAAGCCACACATGAAGTACCATACACCTTAGGGGAGCATTAAGTTTACTCAGAGACTTATATGATCTGTTTTTCTTCACATTCATTTTTACTGCTTTTCTCCTTTGTCCTACACTATGTCTACCCTGGCTTTCTATTTCTCAAACTCCTCAGTCTTTTCCTGAATCTTATTAAGAGCCTTTGTACCTTCTGTTCCTTCTGCCTGAAACTGTTCCCCTGGCCCTTTGTCTGGCCAGCTTCTTTTTATGGTTCATTCTCTCAGCTTAAACGTTAGTGCCACAGAGAGGGTCTCCCTCACCGTCTTATCTGAAGTAGCGCCTCCAGCCACTCTCACGTCATCCCACGTTATTGTCTTCGTAACGCAGTATCCCAAATAATCTTGCTGATTTGTATATCATCCCTCTCCCCTCTCTACATCCTAAGCTCCATGATGGCAGGTTTTCAGCGTTGTATCCCACTGGCACCACTGCTGTCTAACATACACCATGTGCACAGTAAACATTTGTTGGAAGGGTGGATGAGTAGATAGAAGAAAGAGAAATTCCCTGTCTATAGAACTAGACATCTCCAATGAGTATAGCCGTTTTATTGGAGGTATTTAACACACACACAAACACACACAAACACACACACACACACGAGAAACACTGATTTAGTGTAAACTTCATTGTCCAGATGGGGAAAATGCAGCCCAGAGAGAAAAAGGGGCTTGTTCATGGTTCCAGATTTGCTTCTTTGCGTTTACTTTTCCAGAACCATGTCAGGCACCTGAAGAGTTTTCCAGCAGAACCTACAATCTCTCAGTCTGTTTGTCCTTCCGCTGTCCCTGGTTTCATATGTCAGCCCACAAGGTGAGTCTAATTCCAGGACCACTGAGCCCAGCCTTGATCTAATTCTTAGCCTCATATACCGTGTCACATCTCAGTGGCTTTCAGTGCCTGGTAATTAACACTCATGTTTCATAATAAATGCACGAATCTGAGCAGGGGAGGATGCCTCCTCTTCCGCATCTCCCTCCGCTGTCCTGTCCCAACTGGGCTCCAAGGCCAGGGTGAAGAGAAGCCCTGTGAAGCTGAGATGAATCCAAAGCCAAAGGAAATGCAACATGGACACGAGACGCAGGGGCTTAACTTCTCTAGTCCTGCCAAGGCCCTTGGCAATCTGGTCGCCACCCACCCGCCCAACTCTGTGCAAAAGTCCCCACCCTAGTTGTACTGGCTTTTCTGGAGTTTCTCTAAGGTTCCTTCCTCTCTCTTACCTCATTGCCTTTGGATAAACTGGTCCCTCTACCTGGATATTGACACAGGTGCTTAGTACCGTGCGTGCCTGTAGTAAGTGCTCAGTAAACACTGGCTATACTGGTAGCTATGACCACTTATTCTGTGTTTAAACCCCTTATTACTCTCTCAAAATAACCTTTCTTTCCCTTAATTTAAAACTTACTGGACTTCCCCAGTGGTGCAGTGGTTAAGAATCCGCCTGCCAATGCAGGGAACATGGGTTTGAGCCCTGGTCCGGGAAGATCCCACATGACACGGAGCAACTAAGCCCGTGCGCCACAACTACTAAGCCTGCGCTCTAGAGCCCGTGAGCCACAACTACTGAGCCCACGTGCCACAACTACTTACTTAAGTCTGTGCGCCTAGAGCCTGTGCTCCGCAACAAAGAAGCCACCGCAATGAGAAGCCCGTGCACTACAACAAAGAGTAGCCCCCACTCGCCACAACTAGAGAAAGCCCGCGTGCAGCAACGAAGACCCAACACAACCAAAAATCAATCAATAAATAAATAAAACGTAGAACTCTTGTCTAAGCTGTGAGAAGGCAGAAGACACACCTGTCTTGTGTCATCCCTGCATCCTGGTTTTCTGGCAATATTAGTTTCTGGTGCTCAAAAAATATTTGTTGATTTAACAAATGAACAATAAGGTTTTATCTAGTAAATGACAGAGAAGCCCTGGACATGTCTCAGAACCCTAAATAATTGTTGTTTAGAGGAGATGGGGACAATTTATATTATATCTATTATGGTAATTCACTACATGTCACTACCAGATCTTGGATGCAAGAGACTGTAAGGGGATGGAGGGGCACTCTTATTGTCCTCTGAGCGACAGAAATAAAGCACATTTGATGTCACAAGGTTAGAGTCAGAGCAAGAATGTCATTCTCACCTGTAAGGATAGAATTATTGGAGAAGCAGGCTGAGTGTCTAAAAGTCCCCCCACCTACACACACATACTTTCCATCTCCCTCCCCCAGAATGAAGCCATCCTGTTATCTCATTATCCACTATTTACCATGAGGCTGCCACATTTCCAGGGACTGCAGCCAGGAGCCAAGAAGGAATGTCGGTGTGAGAGGCCTTAAATGAAGTGACGATAAAAAAGAAGTTGCTAATACCAGGAGTTCCCTCCCTGGGAGAGAGCTGTCAGGGCGAGTGCCCAGGGCTGGGAGATTTATTGATATTAAGTGGATGGTGCCTTAACCAGGAGTGCTTATCAAAGAGGTTTGAGCAAAGCGATGATGGAATTGGACAGCCCGCACCCGTGCAGAGCGTGGGTTTTCCTGCCCTTGCCGGTGCCTGCCCTCCTGCCTCCCCAAGAGGGAATTCCTGGCCTCGTTTTTTACTTGCTCTGATTGTTGGACACATTCCGCTACAGAATCTCTTAGAGGCAGGGACCTCGGAATCTGACACTCTGGCAGGGTTCCCTGAATGTGCGACAGCTTTTCTCTCTGCCAGGTCTCTGCTGTCGCTCTCCCTTCTACCCGAAATACTCTTTATGCGCAAGCAACTGCACCATACTCCCCTTGCTCCCTCTCCTGGCTGATGCCCAGTTCTCTTTCAAGGTCAAAGCTGCACTTCCTCTTGGAAGCCTTCTCTGAGGTCCCCACAGGCTGGGCTTAGGTGGCTCTGCCTGAACCCCGACCTCATCCCTGCCACAGCACTTACAGGGAAGTGTAATTAACTGGCTCGGTGTCGGCCTCTCCCACTGTCAAGGTGACGTCGAAGTGGGGGCTTGCCTTTTTCAATACTGCATGCCCACTGCCTAACACGGAGTCTCACGAGTGGTAGATGCTGGATGTCAAGAGGTGGATGGATGGGTGGATGGACACATGTATGGACCAACAGAAGGAGAGA
Organism: Delphinus delphis; assembly: GCF_949987515.2. Lineage (NCBI taxonomy): Eukaryota > Metazoa > Chordata > Mammalia > Artiodactyla > Delphinidae > Delphinus > Delphinus delphis. The sequence continues at coordinate 44,016,478 of NC_082685.1, read as the reverse complement.
TGTGTGTGTATATGCTCTGCATGATCCCCAGGGACAAGAGGGGAATGCGTCGAGCGCCACCCAGTTTTGTTCTGTTTTGCTTTATTCATTTTTACTGGAGCTTAGTTGCTTTACAATGTCGTGTTAGTGTCTGCTGTACAGCAAAGTGAATCAGCTACACATATACATATATCCCATCTTTTTTTGGATTTCCTTCCTGTTTAGGTCACCACAGAGCACTGAGTAGAGTTCCCTGTGCTGTACAGTACGTTCTCATTACTTATCTATTTTATACACAGTAGTGTATATATGTCAATCCCAATTTCCCAATTCTTCCCACACCCCCTTCCCCACTTGGTATCCATACGTTTCTTCTCTACATCTGTGCCTGTATTTCTGCTTTGCAAGTAAGTTCATCTGCACAATGTTTCTAGATTCCACGTGTAAGCGATATTATACGATGTTTGTTTTTCTCTTTCTGACTTACTTCACTCCGTATGATAGTCTCTAGGTTTTGTTTTAATATCAACAGACCCTAATGCAGTAATGCGTCTTGATCTGGCAACAGAGGCAGGCAGAGTGCTACCTGAGAGGACTTTCTAGAAGCTGAAGCTGTCCCATATGCCATGACTGTTTCTTTCCAATATTGATGGAGGGAGGGAAGGGGTGGCATATCACAGAAGCCAAGAGCTCAAGCCCTGTGGTCTGACGGGTGGAGTTCAGAACTCAGCTTTGCATTGTGCTGGCCCCGGGCCTGCCCTTCCCAATTTGTAACCTACCTCACAGGATGAAAGGAGTCGACGCACGGGAATGTCCTTGACACGATGTCTGGCACTTCGTAAGTGCTCAAACGTCAGCTCCTAATTGCTACTATCAGAGGCACTATATGCACCAATGCTGTCTTAAATGGAGGACACGCACACAGTCCCACCTACTCTCATTCACTGTCAGCCTGCGAGTCTGACTGGACCAGTACACAGCAGGGTTGCAAGAGGCTGCTTTTCAGTGTTCCCTTTTCTCCCCTCGGGCTTGCTGTACCTGACAATACAAGGCTCCACCTCTAGCCCCCTTTCTGATTTGCCTTCTCTCACCTACTCTCTACTAGGTAACTAACTCACCTATATCACATTAAAAATTGTATCTTAAATACAACTCAACACTCTGAATGCACCTGGATTTAGTGCTAGGATTCTATTACAGTCGGATCCAAGAACTCAGAGCCTTTATCTGATTTCTAGGTTTGAAAACCTGCACCGGAGGTCGCTACAAGTCTGACCAGCAAATAACCAAAGTGTGCTCAATCAGTGAATATTTTTCAACTACTGAGACTAGAACGTAGACTGTTGGAGCCTGAAGAGATGTTAACTCTTACGGGGTTCAAAGCACCAATTTACAGATGGAAACTGAGGCGCAGGGAGAGCCTGGGATTGGCTCAAGGTCACATAATACTGTGCTGTGATAAAACCAAAAAGAGAAGCCTCCAGGTCTTCTGGCATCTAATCTAGTACTTTTTCTACAAGACCAAGTTATCTTTTCCAATTGAATATTTACTGTGACAGATTTAAAGAAATGTGCTACAACTAATTATATTTCTGAACATGTAACCAATTATGCATTCTCCCACAGGCCTTGGGGCCTACAGACTCTTAGTCTCTCCCTCTCCCTCGCTGTTGCTGCTCAGGCTTAGCTGAAATGAGGAGCCAGATTGAAGGTCAAATGCTGAGCAACTCGGAGGACCAGGGTCCACTTGAGTAAATCCAGGCCAGGCTACCTCCAAGCCATGCTCTTTTAGGGAGCTCTGGTTAAATGTACCCGCTTAGCCTTAGAGGATAACACACTCAATTTAAGGGAAAAGAGATTTGCAAAAGGAAAGATAGGGAGATAATTCAAGGATGGGGGAAACATCCTGGCCTCCGTGTGTGTAAGGATTCGATCGTGCCTATCTGCGCCCATTTCTTCCACCCCATCTTACCCATTCCTCCTCTACTTCTAAAGTTTCAGCAAGAAACACTGGCCACGAGGGCCCCAGAGACCCAACTAAAGGTGTGAAACCAAGTAGATGTCGTCAGGGAATATATCAGGAACATGAGATTTATATCCCCCCAGATAATATTTCATTGCAGCATGGAAAGTAAAGATCCTAAAAATACCACAGAGAGCATATTATAATATGCTAACGGGGTTCATGTGCTCGCCATACACACCTCACCCGGTAAGATGAATTGTGCTTTTTGACAAATCTATATCTAACACAGGGAGAATAATATACAGTGTATGCTTCCTGGTGGAGTAGTGAAGGATAAATAGCTACTTCAGGAGATGCCTACCCAGAACAGGGGAGGAAGAGGTCCAGGGTGGTCCAACGGTTCCTCCTCATTCCCTAGTGCAGTGCTCTCGTCAAGCACTCATCATTCATTCAACAAACATTTACTAAGCACCTACCATGTCCCAGGCGTTATGCTGGCTTTGGGGCATAAATGAGACCCCTGTTTTTAGGGAATTAACACTGACCAGAACAGTCACAGATACATACAAGTAAAAAAAGAAAACACCTTCAAATAATAATAATTCAAGCATGAAAGATAAGACAGGGGGATGTGATAGAGACTTATAGAGGGTTGAGGGGAGGGTGGAATCACTATTTAGAAGAGGTGATGAAGGAAGTCCTGTTCAGGGAGGTGAGATTTGAGTTGAGATAAAATTGCTGAAAAGGAGTCAGCATTGCAGAGAAGTAAGGGAAGAGCACTGCAGGTGGAGCGCAGAGTCTCCAGGGCAGAACAAGTGTGGAGGCCGGAGGCACAGAATACAGGTCAGGTGGCTAAGCAGGGAGCGAGGGCAGCGGTGTGAGGCAGGAGGGGGCAAAGGGACAGGTCACTCTGCCTCAGAGTCATGGTCAGATGTTTGGAGATTTTTCCTGTGTGCAGTGGGAAACCTCAAAATTTGTAAGAGGTTTTTGCACAAGGAAGGGAAACAGTGTGTTTTCTTTGTTTTTTTGGTTTTTTTTTAATTAAAAGGATCCCTCTGGTTTCCAGGTGGAGGATGAACATCACTACTGAAAACCAAATGCCATAAAGCTGAAGTCCATGAGGGCCACCTTTGGATACCAGGAGGGCCGTGGAGTGGGTTAAGAGCAGGCATATGAGGTTCTGGTTTCAAAGAGTGGTCAGTCAATGGACTGGGCACCTTGAGAAGCAGTGCATGCCCAGTAATTCAGTGTGCAAGCAGATGTTAGGGGTTGGAATTAACATATACACACTACTATACATAAAATAGACAATTAACAAGGGTCTACTTGTTCCCTATAGCACAGGGAACTCTATATTCTGTAATAACCTATATGGGAAAAGAATCTGAAAAAGAATGGTTATATGTATATGTATAACTGAATCACTTTGCTGTACACCTAAAACTAACACAACATCGTAAATCAACTATACTCCAATATACAATAAAAATTAAATTTACACACACACACACACACACACACACACACAATAAAGGGCACCTGCCAGGTTTCCTGTAGATGGTATGCTGGGTTACCCTGGAAGTTAGACAGATGACTTGTATGCTTCCATTACAGTCTTTAAAAGATTATCTTTCAGGGACATGAAGGGAAGGTCTAGGGACTGACTGAGAACCTAGACTCAGTAGGCAACTGGGTCCCAGTGGCTAATGGCATTCTTTAGTGCAGCGTGGCCCAGTGAATCAGTAACATGTTAAAAAGTATTCACCAACAAAGGGTCCTGGGGGCGTATGGATGTGAGAAAATCCGTGTTAAAGTTGAACAAGATTCCTCTCAATCTTTTATGTAGCTAGTATGCAGTTTGAAACTCCAAGAGGAGGACAGGGTTTGCACCATTTCCCAAATTTCTCTGAGCAAAGAAGCCTTTTCTTTGTTAAGGAGCATTCTGCGGGGCTAACGTTCATGGAACACATCTGGGCAGTGTTCATGGAGCGTAATTTGAGAGCCCATCTACAAAGGCAGCACGGGGTCACGGAAGCAGGTGATACGGTAAAGAGAGCAGAGGATCTAGGAATATCAACATTATCATCTTAAAAGAAAAGTGATAATACCAAAGTCACAGGGTTGTGATGAGAACTAAACAGCTTACCATATACGGCAGAGCACCCTAAAGCACAGTTACTGTGATGAGGAGGACTCGTCTGCCTCACCATCCATATCAAGATGGTAATTTTCAGGCACTGGGGTTGGCATTGGGGTTGATCACTTGACTGGGGCAAAGCCTATGAACCCTTATCCTGTACCACATATTATAATGAAGTTTAGTAGCTGAATTACCTGGACTTAGCCCCATAACCTTGGGGCTAACTTTTTGGCATTATATTCTAACCAGCAGCGTAACCGAACACAAACCAGTACTGGTAACTGCACTGGGATCTTACAAAATAGCTCCTGTGGGGATGCTCACACAGCTAAGCTACTACTGTGGCTGATAAACTGCGGGGCGGGGGGCTGAAGAATCAGCCAGGAGGATGTACAAACACAAGACGAACATCAGCAGAGAAATGTACACTGAAAACTAAGGGCTGGCTGGGAAAATCTTGTTTTCTTAAACGTGTATCAGCAGCAAGCTGACAGACCTTCTTCCTAAGGCATCTTATTATGCTTTGCCTTGACGTGATGGGCAGTGTCATAGACAGATCACTGGATTGGGTTCAAGATACCTGCCTAACTCAGATATGGTCTAGCTGTGCTACCATATTGGACATGTTCATTAACTTTCTGAGCCTTGGTTTTCCCCTTTAAAAAATGACCCAGCCATCCTTTTCCTACCTTGTACAGATAAAGTGAAAGAGCATACAGATTGTATGAAAGAGCATACAAAAGTGAAAGAGCATACAAAACAGCTTTGCATACATTTATAATTGATAACCATGACAACATTTGGTATGGAATTGGTACCTAATAAACATTGGATTCGACAGATGGATGGGTAGGTTGGACAGATGATTGGGTGAATGGATGCAGAGATGGGTAAAATGGATGGACAGTTGGACAGATTGGTGGATTGAACGAAGGGAGTGATGGATTTGTTGGATGGGTGGATGGCTAGATAACAGATGGATGATGGGTTGGATGGATAGACTAGTGGATGATTTAGTTTTAGAGCCACCTGACAGCATGGTTGCAGTACCTTCTATCCATTAATTTTTCTCTTCTCCTCTTCCAGTCTGTTCCCAGTTCTCTAAAGGAGTCTATGCCATCTTTGGGTTTTATGAACGGAGGACTGTCAACATGCTGACCTCCTTCTGCGGGGCCCTCCATGTCTGCTTCATTACACCGAGCTTTCCTGTTGACACATCCAACCAGTTTGTCCTTCAGCTGCGTCCCGAGCTGCAGGATGCCCTCATCAGTATCATCGACCATTACAAGTGGCAAAAATTTGTCTACATTTATGATGCTGACCGGGGTAAGCCAGGGGAGGGGGACTGTGGAGGGATGAAGAGAAAATTATCAGCAGGAAGAATAATGGTGCCTCTCTGTCTTCTTGAAAGGCAGGGATCACGGAGGAATGATCCAGAAATGTTTTATGTCTGTGAACTGAATTTTTGGTAATTAATCTATAACTCACATGTGGAAACACGTCCTTTGAGAGAATAACCGTCTTAACACCCCATGTCACTCTACAGCTTACCAAGTTTCCATGGTACCTGAGCCCAGACTCCAAGTCCAAGGACCTCAGTTGAATGGCTCATGGCTCATGGCTCATGATGTGGCTTTTAGGAGCATAGATTCTGGAGTCAGGCAGACCTGCATCTGAATTCTATGTTCCCTCCTCTCCAGCTGTTTGACTTTGGGCAAGCTCTCTCTGCCTCAGTTCGACCACTTCTGTAATGGGGATAAAATTCTCTATTCCTTCGTTTTTTCATCTCTGTGATGAAGATAAAACCAGTCTCTACATCATACAGTTGTGAGGACTGAATGAGACAATGACTAGAAAGGGCCTGCACAGTGCCTACAACATAATCACTGTGCAGGGTCTTCTATATATGTAAACCGCTGTCATCATCATCACCAGCATCAACATCAACCTTCCCAGGCCTTTCTAATTCTGCCTCCACCTGAATTTTGAATTTTCCACTCCATTTTCTAAATGTTTCCAATACTTTTTTCTTCTCTGTATCTTGACTCAAACAATTCCAGTTTCTGGGATGCACTTCCCTTCTCAAATCTACATATGCAAATTCTTCCTTTCTTTTGCAACCTACTGGAACACCACTTTCTCTATTTCCTGACCTTCTAAATGGAAACTCTCTTCTTTTTTCTAACTCCTGTGTTGCTTCTGTTGTACGGTCCTACCTTCCCCTGGTATACTAAATAGTCCTGTAAGAACTCAGTCATTATTGTTGTAAATAAATAAATGGATCATACAAGGTCTGGAAAGTGAGGCACAGGAATTTTGCCCTGAGCAAAAAGGAGGTTTTATAGAAGTTTGCCTTTAGGGAGGCTTACAAGACTTTTGAATAGGAGAGTGCTTTGTGAAATGGTTTTTCAGGAAGAGTTAGGCAGGGTTATTCAATGAGAATTAGCTGGCAGGAGAGGCCAGAAGCACTCTATTTTCTTCAATTTTCCCTTCTCTCTATTTTAATGATTTCCCTTCTCAGACAAGCAGCCATTATGAGGATGACCTGCAGAAGGGCTATTTCAGGTCAGTTTTGTGGCATAATGAGGCTTGAGGTCTGGAAGTGGCATAGACAGAAAAATGTAACTTTCATTATAGAGGATCATCTCTGGGGTCAGTCAGCAAAGCGCCCATACTCAAAGGGGCTCCGCCTACCTCACAACTCTGAACTCAGAGTTCTGCCATTTGCTAGCTGTGCGGGCTTGGGCCAATGACTAAATCTCTCTGAACCTCCATTTCCACACTTGTGAAACATGGATAATAACGGTACCTACCTCAGAGAATTAAGTGAATTGAAGACAGGAAAGCTAACAGGGCAATGCCAGACACATAGTAAACTTTCAGTAAACGTGACTTAAGCATACCAACCTTATACTTTAAAAAACAAAAAGGAAGAAACAACAGAATCAATCTACAGATGACTCTTTATGCCAGGCACCATACTGGTCACTATGGGAGGGATTAGCAATGTTATTGGAAGACAGAAATGATATATGTGCAAAAGATTGATTAATAATGCAAGAGTGAAATATGAAATAACCATCTGTTGCAGGCAGAACACTGACCTTCCCCTCTCCGCCAACGACATCTGTGTTCTAATTCCTGGAACCTGTGAATATGTTATGTTAAATGGCAAGAGGGATTAAGGTTACAGATGGAATTCACATTGCTAATCGACTGACCTTAGAACAGAGAGATGGGCTTCCCTGGTGGCGCAGTGGTTAAGAATCGGCCTGCCGATGCAGGGGACACGGGGTCGAGCCCTGGTCCAGGAAGATCCCACATGCCGCGGAACAACTAAGCCCATGCGTCACAACTACTGAGCCTGTGCTCTAGAGCCCATAAGCCACAACTACTGAAGCCCATGCACCTAGAGCCTGTGCTCCGCAACAAGAGAAGCCACGACAATGAGAAACCGGCACATCACAACGAAGAGTAGCCCCCGCTCGCCGCAACTGGAGAAAGCCCGCGCACAGGAATGAAGACCCAACACAGCCAAAAATAAAAACAAATAAATTAATTAATTAAAAAAAAAACAGAGAGATTATCCTGGATTATTTGGGTGAGCTCAGTGTAATCACAAGGGTCCTTAAGTGTGCAAGTTGAAGGCAGAAGAGTCAGGGTCAGAGTATAATGTGAGAGACTCAACCAGTCACTGCTAGTTTTGAAGCTGGAAGGGGCTATATACCAAGGAGAGCGGGCATCCGCCAGAATCAGAAAAGGCAAGAGGGCTTCCCCTGGTGGCACAGTGGTTGAGAGTCCGCCTGCCGATGCAGGGGACACGGGTTCATGCCCCGGTCCGGGAGGATCCCGCATGTCGCGGAGCGGCTGGGCCCGTGAGCCATGGCCGCTGAGCCTGCGCGTCTGGAGCCTGTGCTCCACAACAGGAGAGGCCCGTGTACCGCAAAAAAAAAAAGCAAGAACAATTTCTCCGCTCGAACCTCCGGAAAATAACACAGCCCTGCCCATAACTTGAATTTAGCTCAAGGAGATTCGTTCCACACATCCGACCTCTGGCAGTATAAGATGATAAATATGTTGTTTGAAGCCACTACGTTTACAATAATTTGTTACAGCCGCAGTAGGAAACTAATACACCATCCATGTCCCAAAGATGAAACAAAGCAGTACTGAGTAATGGATTCCTCTATCATTTAGCTATAAATCAGAAGAGAGTAGCTTAACTCAGTACACATTGATTGAATACCTACTGTGTGACAGGCAGAGCACCAGGTACTGAGGTATACTGAACATGCGTAAACGTGGTTGACAATTATTAGGTGCTGTTTAGATATCACGTTAGCACATTTAATCAGCAGTTGCTAAACACCTAACAGTAATCAATGTTTATAAAACCCTTGCCATGCTGGAGACATTCTCATTCAATCCTCAGGATGACAGTGCGAGGTGGACGTTATTAACGTCACCCTTTTACTACTGAAGACACTAAACTGTAGCCAGGTGAATTAGTCCGTACAAGATCATTTAACTAGTATATTTGTAGCATCAGGATTTGAGCCTCAGATTCGATGTTTAATCACTGACTCTATTGCGTGCTATGTTCTGCAAACAGAAACACAAAACAGACGCAGAACCTGACCTCGGTGAGCTCAGACTTGCGAAGAGCAAGCTGGAGCTGAGTTTAGTGGAGGAGCGGGGTTGGCGGAAGTGGGGTGATGCTGTGGATCCTGACTGCCACCTCTCTGTCCTACTCACCCGACCTCCAGGTCTGTCCGTCCTGCAGAAAGTCCTAGACACAGCGGCCGAGAAGAACTGGCAGGTGACAGCCGTCAACATTTTGACAACCACAGAGGAGGGATACCGGATGCTCTTCCAGGACCTGGAGAAGAAAAAGGAGAGGCTGGTGGTGGTGGACTGTGAATCCGAGCGCCTCAGTGCTATCCTGGGCCAGGTAGTGAGTGCAGCAAAGTGCCCTCAGGGTGGGCGTGGGAGACAGCTCATGAGCGAGCGGGGTGACCCTTTGCCTTTGGTGTTACAAAGAGAGTTCTTGACTAGATGAAACCAGAAGCCTGCCTTCTCACATTCTGTAATTCATACAGTTTAATTCTGCCATGTTACGAAATAGCACAAACAGTGGGAGCCTTCACGCAGGACTTCAAATGGTTCTCGGATCAGTTAACCAAAAACTTACCTCCAGTGCTTCCTTTTCTTGTTAAAAAGCAAAACACGTTGCATTTTAGAGTTTGTAAACTGCTATCACAACCTGTAGAGCCAGATTCCTGGCTTAGCTCTGAGTTCTGTTACCCACTGGTCTAGCATTTGGTTTCTCATCCATTTGGCCCACTGACCAGTTTTGAGTCCAAGGAGGCACCAGGCATCTCCCTTTCCTGGAACACATCCATGTGTCTGAGCAATTAATTGATTGTCCGTTCCAAGAAAGGGCACTGTAATCTCAGTAGTCTTTAGCCAGACATCTCTAAGCCACGGTTCCTCCAGTTCTCAGAAGTAAAGCATGTGTCATTGGATAGGTCACTTGTCTTTTTAAATTACATTTGTGTATTCAGATGAGCTAGCAAGGAAGTAGATTTTGCAATCGTTTTTGAACAGTGCTATACAAGTAAAGATGGCAGTTTTAAGTACTTGACAACATGACAGAGCTTGTTAATGGCCCTCAAGACCCCTGGGGCTCCCACAGGGAATCTCAGCACCCGCTCAGCAATTGCTCAGAGGCCTCGGGAACTGAATAGGAGAGATTTTGAAAGTCAGGGGTTCTTTGAGGCGTTAACTCTGTGTTCTACTTTACAAAGTGCGGATATGGCTTCCCTCTCAGAGAGAGAAACCAGCAAAAATTGTTTCCATTGAGATGGGAGTTTTTTGAGCTGGAGTCATGGGACTGGAATTCTAGTTAAGTAAAGCAGAATAGAGTACTGGTTCAAAGTAGAGACCCTGGAGCCAGACTGCCTGGGATTCACATCCCCAGCTCTAATATTTGCTAGCTCTGTGAACTTGGGCCAGGTTTTTCATTTCTACATCTCAGGTTCCTGATCCGTAAAATGGGCATAATAATAATGATGATGATAATAACTACCTTTAGAGAGCTCTTGCGAGGGTTAGAAGAATCCATGTATACATGTAAAGCACTTAGAATAGAGCCTGCCCCACAGAAAGTGATATATGTAAGGATTCACCCATTTTGGCTATTCATAGTGCCAACTGGTACTGGTTTTCTTTTGTTTTGCTTTGTTTTCTTAGTTAAACTTTTAATTTTGAGACACAAATTCATATGCGTGTGTAAGAAATAATACAGAGGGATCCCATGTACCACATATCCAGTTATCCCAATGGTAACATCTTAGAAAACTATAGCAACTATAGTGAAATATCACAACCAGGAAATTGACATTGACATTGATACCTTCGAGGTACAGAACGTTTCCATCACCATAAAGATCATCTGTGTTGCCCTTTTGTCCTCACCTGGCTTCCCTCTCTCCCTCTCTTTTTCCCTTTCCTCAGGCACTCTCTAACCTGTTCTCCATTTCTGCAATTTTCTTATTTTAAGAGTGTGATATAAATGGGATTACATAGTATGTAATGTTTGGGGTATGGCTTTTTTCATTTGGCATAATTCCCCGGAGATTCAGTCAAGTTGTTGTGGGTATGATACTGCTTTCTTGAGTCACTCCCTCTTTGGCATAAGTGTACTCATCTGTAAAATAGGAATGAAGGCCCCTGTTCTACAAAGCTGATAAAAAGATTAGATGAGATAGGAGGTAGAGAAAGTGTTGAATGATAAGTTGGTATTCTTAAAGACTGATGACTCCTGCTGTATTATTCCATAGTGAAGATAAAGCTGTTGGTACTATTTTCTGAGTGCTTACCATATACCAGACACTATGCCAAGCTCTTTCCATGTATAATTCCACTTCATCCTCACGTCATCTCTATAAAAACAGCTTCTATTAGACCCCCTATTCTATAAATGAAGAAACAAGACATTACACTTGCCTGGGATTTCACATAGAAGGAAAGCAGGAAGTCAAATCTATCTTGGTCGGGCTACAGGGCCCAACCTTTTAAAAATGCAACTTTCAGCACATGTGCTGTCTATAGCTACTCCCTCTGTCAAAGGACAAACTTGTGTTTGGGAAGGAAGGAACTTGTTTGCATGAATATTTTAGATTGCAGTGTATTAACTTTTTTAATCCTTGGATTCTTCTATTCTGAAAAGTAAGACCAAATGCTGAAAGGATCTTACAAATCACCTGATCTACCATTTGCATTCATACTTTACAGATGGGATGACTGACGGTCATATTGGTTGAATGATTTGTCTTGAGTTCAGACAACTAGTTAGTGACAATGACCGTGAGTCTAAAAGTTACATCTTCTGATTTGCGTTCTGACATCTTAGCATCATCCTAGACTATCTCACACTCAGTAATTGGGATCTTTTCAGTCTAACACAAATGTTCTGCCTAACCTGAGGAGGAAGACAATGATTCCGAATCCAAATAGGGAATTAACTGCCTGTCTCAGGCTCTAGTGCCCCGATGGGAATATAAGCTCTATTAGGATTTGTTTTGTTTTCTTCCCTGCTGCATCCACAGTGCCTTGAAGAGTGCTTGGCACCTAGTAGGTATTCAGTAAATATTTTTTGAATGAATGAGAAGAATAAGGAATCAATGAATGCTCTAAGATCCCAAATGTCAGATGGGTCTAGATATCTACAGGTAGCCTTTGACTGGAAAAGAGCCTTTAAGCTGGAGGTAAGAGCATGTAGGGAGGCCCAGAGGGCATGTAGGGGCCAAGGTTCACAGAGGGGCTTAAGAGGCCAAGTGGAGGATGTCAATTGTTTACTGGAAGGCAATGAAAAGGAGATGAACCCATGATTGTGACCACCTTTGGAAACCACCCCAAAGAGTCTGGGGTTTATTCTGTAAACAGTGGAGGGCCAGTGAAGGTTTGTGAGCAGGGAACAGGGTGATTAGAATATAATGCTTTATCAATATATAAGACACTTAATTATGTAATACAGTCATTAAGTTCAGAATGAGTTAGAGATGGATGAGGGACACCAGGACCAGGCCATCCATCACCTTACCCTGTTGTATTGTCTTCAACGTGCTTTTCACCTGCTGAAATCGTGTTCATTTATCTGTTTATATATTTACCACCTGGCTCCCTGCTAAAGTGTCAACTCAGCTCAACGAGGGCCTGGGGATCTTGCCTCATTTGTTCATAGCTTGTCCCTAGCACACAGCGTAGAGCTTCGCATGTGGCCCATGTTCAATAAATATTTGTTGAGTGAATTAATTAATCAGAGAAGGCTTTACAGAGTAGTTGGGATTAGAGATCAGCCATAAAGGTTATGAATAATTAGAGAGAATGGGAAAGGGCCTTCCAGACACAAAGATTGTGAATTAAGGCAATCCAGTGGAAATGAGCTTTGAAGAGATGGGGTGAGTGAGGCAGGGGACTCCAAGTGTACATTACCTTTATAACAACTTTCTCAGTTTGTAACCCTGTGTACCTGTATCTCTTCATCTGTTTAAGTATGGGTCTCCTCCCAGTAAACTGTGACCTCCAGGACAGCAAGCACCACGCTCGTTTCACTTTCCACTATATCTCCAGCAGAGTGCTTGATAGATAGGAAGCACTTAATGTCTGTGAAAGGGAAGCTAGGCCATCAGGTAGGTAGGTGAGTAGATGGGTTGGACGGTTTGTGTTAGGTCAAACCATATGAAATTACTGATTCTTATTGGTCAAAAGTCATTAATTATCGGCTGTTTCCTATGTTTCAACCTGTAATTTCATCCTGCAGGGACTATTCTTATCCATTGCCTGGATGCACTGGGTTTCAAACTATCTTTTATTTGCTATTTTGTGCTTTTTAGAAGCTGAATAGGTTCCTCATAAAGGTATCTCATTGTTGAAAGAGCTAAAAACCATTTGACAAGAAAATGAAAAAGTAATGAAGAATTATTAATAAAACTATCATCCCCAAAGTCTTGGCACTCCATAGTCTGGAATTTCACATGCTAACCACTGTTTCAGAGCATTCATTGTGGTGCGCTTGCATTTAATTATTCCCTACATTAAAAAAATGTGAGCCGCTATGCACATACATCCAGTTAAGGAGATGTCTGAATGTGGGTGTTAATAACCTTGAAATTTTATTCAGTTAGAGAAGCCGCCCAAGTGCTTCTCATGTGTTCTATGCGTCCTTGCAACAGTGCAGGGAGAGAGGCACTGAGCAGGGTGTACTAACCTCAATTTGATGATTAAAAAATAATAATAATAAAGAAATAGATCAAGTTAACTTGCAGGCTCAGCTAGGACTAAACCAAGGACTGCGGTCTTAGCTGTTCCTTGCTGGGTGGAATGTCTGGATGCCCAAGCAAACCACTGGGTAGTTCTTTCTACAAATATTTTCTTGCCTGCAATTAGGGTTGGTCTGCACATTGAAGATGGACGGGTGTCTGGGGACCCTGGCTCTGAATCAGGCATCATATGGAAAGGCTCACAATAGCCAGGTCCCTGTCCTGACACTGCTACCATACTGCTGTGGGAGCTGGCACATCACTTCATCTCTCTGGGCCTGGACTTCCCATCTGTACAGTGAGGGGCCGGACCAGATGATCCTGACGTTCTCTTCCAGCTTCCGGGTTGAATGGCTCATTGATGTCTGAGTATCCAACGGGTTTAGGGAAGAAGGCACAAAATTCAGGGAAGGAAGGAACTGTATCTGAATATGGTCCATTCAAGGATTTGAAGTTCAAGAACTGGGGTGGAATCATCCACCTACCCATTTGACTATCCTTCCACCCGTCCACCCATCTGTCCACCCAAGCAGCAGATGTTGTTGTAACAGTGACAAGGAATTCAATACAACATAAGATTCCCACTATGTATGGGAAGGCTTTATGGAAGAAGGAAAGAAGTGAGCATTCTAGCCTGGACCTTGGGGTTATGATACCACTACTCTACCCCTGGAATCAGGCAAAACTGATGTCAGGTCTTACATCTGCACTTAATAGCTGGGTAACTTCAGGGAGTTTATTTGATTTCTCTAAGTCTCAATTCCTCATCTGTAAAACAAGGATATCAGCAATGCCACCACCATTGGATGGTTGTGATATTGTAGTTTGGGTACTTAGGATAGAACAGGGCACATTTTCAGTACTCAGTGTTAATTGCTGGTCATTGTTGGTGTAGCTTTAATTGTCAGTATGATTAATGCATCCCCTCTCGTTGTGTTTTGTAGATTGTAAAGCTGGAGAAGAACGGCATTGGCTACCACTATATCCTTGCAAATCTGGTGAGTAGAGGACACTGCAGGCTCTCAAATGGTGGGTCTTTCTGTGTTTGGTGCCCGGCTTGCTTCTGTGGTCCCTGGCTGGAGGGAACGGCGTGGGTGGGAGGGGCACTTCCAAGCTTTGCCTTTTCCCCTTCACATCCCTGCTTGTCAAACCACAGCACACTCAAGGTGAACCTCTAAGCTTCCTTGGAAGACACCCTGCTGATGGGCAGGCCTTCCTCAGTCATCACAATTCCAGCTTTAATTGGCTCTGCCACTTGGCGATAAGAACAAAATCACCACATCTTTGAATGATACAAAATGTTTTGACCCCACTGGTTTTGACCCTCTATTTTGACACCAGTGATAGTTTTACTGTTTATAGATATAAATGTTTAAATCATAATGATGCTAGTGCTGACAGATCTTTAACCAGAAACAGTTTTACAGCATAAAGAATATTATGTCAACTTAGTTTTTATTCCCTTTTTTATGTGGCATAGACAAGCTTTTAAAAAAATATTCTATTTTCATTTTTATGTGCTGCAGTATTTTTATTGGGTGTAATGATTTTCCATGGTATGAAGACTTGACTCATAAAATAATTTTTTGCACATGTTAAATTTTACCCAGCAACATGCACAATTATGAGTTTTCTTTTGTGACCACCGTTTTTGACAAGTCTGTTTTTCCTGCGTCATGTTTTGCTCCTCTTACTTTTTTAATCATGAAGTTTGATATTTCCAGTAGTTTTTTCCCAAAGCCAAATGTAATTTTATTTTACCTGTCTTATTTTCTAAAGAGCTAATTACATGCCATCCAGCTCATCCACTTAAAGTATGCAATTCAATGGTTTTATATATATTCACAGAATTGTGAAACCATCACCACAATCTCATTTTTAAACGTTTTCATCACCCCCCCAAAAGAAACCCATACCCATTAGCCGTGATTCCCCATCGCCCCACAAATTCCTCCAGCCTTAGGCAACCAGCAAAATCTACTTTATATCCTTACGGATTTGCGTACTCTGGATGTTACATATAAGTGGAATCATAGAATATGCGGTCCTTTGTGACTGGCTTCTTTCATTTAGCGTAATGTTTTCAAGGTTCATCCATGTTGTAGCACGAATCAGTACTGCATTCCTTTTTATTGCCAAATAACATTCCATTATATGGATGTATCCCATTTTGCTTATCCATTCATCAGTTGATGGACACTTGGGTTGTTCTCACTTTTGGACTATTATGAATAATGCTACTACAAGTTTTGTTACATTTGTTACAAGTTTTTCTCTTGAGCATAAACCTAGGAGTGAAATCACTAGGATACATGGCAACTCTATGTTTAATATTTTGAGAAACTCAAAACAGTCAAAACTGTAGTCAAAACAGTCAAAATTGTTTTCCAAAGTGGTTACATCTCCCAGCAAATTTTTTTTGAATTTTATTTTATTTATTTTCCAGCAAATTTTAATAAATAACAAATTTTGCCATGTGCCAGTGTGAGCAATTGTCAGATTTCCTTAATGATAGCTTTTTCTACAAAGTTAGCTTATTATCCTGGCCTGTCTTTATGATTTGGTGTTTCCTTTAAGATGTGATTTTTACCTTTTGTCTATAACAAATGATATCACTCAGTTTTAGCGATGTTATTTTGTGTTGATTATTCCTGTGAGTAATAGTAATTATTAATTGAACCAGAGACGGATATTTTCTACTTGCTTTTGGAACCAAGGTCATTAATAGAACAAAGGCACAGGGGCTGGGTATATGTAAAGGTCAAAATGGCAGGATCTAAAACACCTTCCTAATTCTTAAGCTCTGTCTCTCTTTCTGGGTGGATCTCCAGCCTCAGATCCCTGGCTTAACCTTCTTTCCCCTTCAAAACTTCCTTGCCTTGGCTGTCCTAATACTTCAGGGTCAGGACTGGAAATAAGAAGGACTTCTTGCGATAGGTTAATTTAGACCCAGCTGTTAATAGATATATATGCTACCTTTCTCAGAGATATTTGCATTTTAAATGGCAGATGGCCGTCCAAAGATTTTTGGCGAACCAAGAGTTTCACCCTCAAAAACCATTTGGAAGGGACTTCCCTTGGAGGCCCCGTGGTTAAGAATTCGCCTTCCAATGCAGGGGGTACGCGTTTGATCCCTGGTTGGAAAGCTAAGATCCCACATGCCTCACAGCCAAAAAAACAAAACACGAAACAGAAGCAGTATTGTAACAAGTTCAATAAAGACTTTAAAAATAGTCCACATCAAAAAAAATCTTAAAAAACAAAAAACATTTGCAAGGATGAAATTTTTGACTTCATAAGGAAGAAAGCTCTTGACACCCCTTGAATCCCAGATCCTTAGTCCTAGAAGGGACTTTGGAAGTCAGCTGTATCTAAGTCTCATTTGCTTATAGGGAAACATTTGCTTGTAGTCAAACCAGCAAGATGGTGTGACTTGGCCAGGGTCACACAGCAAGTCAGTGATAGAGCGAGGCCTGGCACCAGGGTTAGTGGGCAGCACCCAATGCCTTTTCCACTTCATCAGGACATCGCTCAGCACAGACCACGTGGGCACTGCTGCTTGAGAATACACAGAGCAAGGTTGGGGGCATGCATAATCACCCCTCCAGGGTAAGACAGAAATTACACATCAGTGGCCTCAAAGCCACCGAATGACCTCAGGTAATTACATCGCCAGGCTCCATCTGTTGCCAAGTGACCCCTCGGTCACAACATCACCAAGTCAGCCCTTTGGGTGTCTGTTTCCTTCTGATCTGCATTCTTTTTTTTTCCCCCTGACCTAATGAGCTCTCAAATCCTTACAACGGCCAACTAATAGGATGCAAATTGCATATAGCATCCAAATACAAAAGACTTGCATGTTCCAATAGATTAGTTGATAATTAGGCTTCAAATTACTAATTAATTCAGTCTGAAACATAGTCGAGTATGTGCTGTGTGTCTTTCTTCCCCCTTCAGAGGAATAAAACAATTGATAAGATGACAATTTTTAGAAATTCCGCCACATAATTAGCCTGCCGCTGCATGGAACTGACCCCCTCCTTCAGAGTGTTTGTGATTAGGGTGTAATAAGAGTTAGAAACTAAGGAAGGAAGCTTTTGAAAGATTTAACAAAAAGAGGGAGCTACATTTTATTTTGCAGTTCTTTCTGTCCCTGTCAGAATGCAGGAGCTTCCAAGAAGCCAACAGCATTCTCGTAACAGAGCACTTTGGAGGGATGTTTTTCTGGCTTTGGAGGGCCGCTAGAAGAGAGGATGGAAGGAGACTGTGGGTCAGAGAGGAGAGCTTTATAACAGGGAGTCATAAAAAAAAGAACAGAAAAGCAAAGCCATGCGTTTTGTCCAGATACCATCCTCAGCTAGTATCTTTGTGATCTTGGGCAATTTTCCAGCCCTCAGTTTCCACATCAGGAATAATAGTTCCTATTCTATATGCTCATGGAGTCACTGGGGAAACCAAACATGTTGCTGAATGCCACCATGCCTTGAAAAAGTTAAAGTGCTCTGCACAGGTGAAGAATCCTAACTTCATATACTAAATCTACCCATCTGTACATATTCACATGTTGTGTCCGTATGTATACATGCATATATATGCCTGTGCATATATATGCTGATATATGTATTCATATTTTATATATGATAGGATAGATGTATATTTATATTTCCATAGCATTGGTATGTCCATAAAGTGAAATTGAGCCTTGCGGAAATTGGTGAACTCTACCATTATTTCTTAAAGAAGCCCCTGGGCCCTGGAGCCCCCTGATGAACCAAGCTCTCTTGTCTGGCTGTCAGTCCTCCTCCAAGCCCAGCACTGACTCGGTTTTCACTCCCTGCTCTGAGACTGTGATCATAGCAGACAGCTACCAGCCAGAGCGCTCCAGAGTTATAGCTCTTTATCTCTGTGATGCATCAGCCGCAAATCTTAGAACAAATTGGTGTTTCTCAAAAGGAAGATATGTGGACCTCTACAATGCGTCTGCACAGTTTAGGAAACACTGAGCCAATGGTTAAATTCTTCAGTCCACTGAGACTGCAAACATGAGTACTTACAGCATGGGACAAATGATCAGATTGTTTATATTGATGATCTGACTTTCATTGAAATAAAAAAGCACAACATTTAAAAATTCTTGTAGAGAACTAGCAGACCTCTGAGAATTTATAAAGGGTCCAGCAGACCCCAGTTTGAGAAACACTGAAGGACTGAAGATATTCGTTGTCTTTCTGTGTGGACCATATGGTGCCTCCTGGGGCACCAGTAACAATAACAGCAACTCCTTTCATTTTTACACCAAGTTATAGCTCATGTGATGTTTTGACATGAATCACACCACTGGGTTTTGAACCTTGCAGTACTCCTATGACATAAGCAAGGGAGAATTCTTCATCCCCACTTTATAGAAATGAGAACTGAGAATCCAAGATGTTACATGACTGATCTGCAGAGGGGGAAGGCAAGCACTCCTCAATGGAGTCTGGCTCTCAGGAATCTGGCAAAAGCCAAGTGATGTGATCATAAGAATAGGATGACCAGGCTAACCTGAGCCATTGAACTAGAATTTCTTAAACCCCTAATAAGTAACTACAACAATAATAACAATGGTGATTACTATTATTCATTGAATGACTGCTACATTCCAGACACTATGATATATACTTAAACAGTTACCTATTAAATCCTCATAATTGTCCTGGAGGTTGATAATATTATCCCCATTTTTCAGATGAAGAAACTAAGGTTCAGAAAGATTAGTGAGTTTTCCAGTGACGAAGTTTATAAAGTCATGGAGCTGGGCTTCCCCTCCAGGACTAGAGAACTCCAAAATCCATGTTCTTATACTGTGCCATGTGACTGCTGAGCATGGGGGAGGTGGGGACGGGTGCCAGGGGGACACAGGCTCTCGATAAGAAGGCTTCAGTTTAAATCTTGCCTACAGTTGCAGCAATAAACCTGGAGTTCAAACTCAGGCTCTCAAACTCCCACTGGGTAACTTTTCCACTGTACACTGATAGAATTTCATTATAATTATACAGTTGGCTCTCCATGTTTGTGGGTTCCATGTCCGTGGATTCAACTGACTGCAGGTCAAAAATATTTGAAAAAAAATCCAGAAAGTTCTAAAATGCAAAACTTGAATTTGCCACACAGCGGCAACTATTTACATAGCATTTATATTGTATTTCTAGCTATTGACACAGCATTTACATTTTATCAGGTAGTACAAGTAATCTAGAGATGACCTACAGTATACGGGAGGATGAGAGTACGTTATATGCAAATACCATTATGCCATTTTATATAAGGGACTTGAGAATCCACAGATTTTGGTATCTGCGGGGGTTCCTTAACCAATCCCCCACGGATACCAAGGGACAACTGTGATTTCTAGTGCACAAAGTAGCTGAGGGAAACACACGGAGGACGGGTCATCCCAGGTCTTACTGGGGGATTTGGGGACCGGGGTGGTCAGCCATTTCCGCCATGTGGAGGCAGATGACCTCCTGTGAAATGTTAGAGTTGGCAGTTCTGGTCCATGTGGCGGCTCACCCAAGCCCCCAGCTCCATGCTGCTACCTCTTTGCTGTATCAGTCTTGAGAAGAAATGCTCTTTCATCTCCTTGCTCCCCTGTGGTGGGAAAGCTGTCTCTGCCTTCTGTAAGGCCAAGCTCGGCCGCTTTTTCTGCACATGCCATCTCAATACCACCCACGGTCACGTTTGGCTCCTGTATGGTTCCTCTAGTTAGGGAGCTGGAGCAGTAGTTGGGAAGGGTGGCTCTGGGTCAGACAGACCTGAGTTTGAATTCTGGTTTTATATTTATTAGCTGTGTGATATTAGTAAAGTGACCTACCTTCTCTGAGTTTTCATCACCTCATCTGTAAAAACAAGGAATGTGGTATCATCTACCTCCTCATGGGCTACCATGTGAATTAAATGAAATAATACTTTATAAGTGCTCATAGTAATATGTGGCCCAAAATAAACACTCAGTAAACATTAACAATGTCCACCATCATAATCATTGTCATCACCATCATCATCATCATTAGTAGTAGTGGGGAAAGAAAACACTAAATATCTGGGGACAAGATACTATCCTTGAGGTCCCTCAACCCCCTGCCAAACTCAATCTCATCCACAACTGAAACCCAATTATGTAACACCTTCCTCCCTGTTTGTCTGTAAGCTCCTGGAAGAAGGACTATGTCTGCCTTTCTCACTGATGAATTCCCAGTTCACCAGGCAAAGTGACTTGCATGTAACGGTGTTCTTTAAAAAGTCACTGAATGAATGAATGAGTGAGTGAAATGACTTCTCAGGAAATAAACAATGTTGGTACCCACTTATTACATACACATAAAGGCAAAGTCCCTGTGTCTATGCTAAAAGAAGCAGAGATCAGGGCTCGTGGGACTATGAATACAGCTAAGAGTATGCAAATGAGTAGGTAGAGATGGGCCTCAGAGGGCATCTAGTCCACTTCCCATAAAAGGCCAGAATCTCCTCTACAACATCCCCAACAGAAGCCCATCCAGCTGGTTCCTGCTTGAATAATACCCAGTGATAAGGAATAGTGTGTTAGGAACCGCCTACCCTGCTTGTTCTTGGTGTTTGCTCCTTCAGCCTGGACGACCCCCTGTCCCCGCCCCTCCCCATGCCTTCCCACAGGACAGGTTCTAACAGCCAAATGAACGTCAGAGATGAACCGAGCATGTCTGTGTGCCTTCCACTGCACTGGGCTCATCCCAGAAGCACTAAGAAGCATGCGGTTTTACTTTTCTCCTGGAAGCAACTTGGCTTTGTCTTCCAGCTCAATTGGAACACGTAAATAAATTTTTAAAAGGACGCCAGAGAAAAATCTTGTGTGAAAAAAGTAATGCAAGCCCCATAAACTTCCACCCCAACTGCCAGAGCCTGGCGGTCAGAGGCTCGAGAGGCCCCCGGAGGCTGCAGGTTTCTGGGAAGGATCATGACAGTGCATCCACGCAGCCAGTAGTCCTATGAAGAGTGTGCCTTTGCGCTGGCTTGAAGAATCCCAAAGAACCAGAGTTGAAGGGTCCCCAGGGGCTCGTCTCACCCAACCCCTCCCGCATTTTGTAAAAGAGGCACTTAAGACCCAGAGAAGGGACATAACCTGTTTGAAGTCGCTCGGAAGTTGAACAGGAGAGCTGGGCTGGGATTTGGAGCAATTGTTTGTTCTGTTCTTTGTGGCTTCTTTAACCCCACTGCTGCCTCTCAGTTTCCTCTGTGTGTGTGTGTGTGTATAAGAGAAAGAAACATATAGAAATAGGAGAGAGAGAGAGGTTGATAAGCACTCCCTCCCCACTCCCCCTGCCCCTCTCAGAGTCACCCCTCACTGATGGAGTCCATCCCAGTGTCCTCTTCTCCCTCCCACACAGCCTTCCCTCTCTCCCTCGGCTTCACCTCACTCTTCTGTAGCAGTGAGAACACACGGCTTACTTTAGGATCACCAGAGCTTACACTGCAGAGAGCCTCTGGAAGGGAAGAGGAAATGGATGGGTAGAAAATCAAGTCCCAGACCCCAAAGGATGCTCACTTCCTACGTGGTCCAAGCATCCCATCAGGCAAGGGCAAGGCTGAGTATATGTTACTCTTTGCAGTCACATCCCATGCTCTAGAATAATCCATTCTAGAGAACTGAGAGTTTCTGCATCCGTCCAAGAGAGGTGAGATTATATTTTACAAGAGAGGAAAAGGATGTCTAAGTTGCTGAAGAAAGTTTTCCAAGGTCATGTGGCTAAAACTGGAATTTGAACTCAAACCTCTCTAATTCCAAAGATTAGGTTTGTTGACCATTGGGCAACACTGCCCAAATCAAAGAAACCTTGGTGACTCTCAGGCCTGGTATTATAACTGAGAAAGCTCAGAAATAAACTCTTTTTCTTCTGAAACTGCCTGGGTTTGAATTTTCGCTCAGTCACCTACTAGCTGTGTGACCTTGGGCAAGTCATCTCACCTCTCTGTACCTCAGTTTCCTCATCTGTAGGTGGGAATATTAATGCATACCTCTCAAGATAAAGTGAGTTAATTTACATCAAGTTTTACAACAGTGAGTGCAGCAGAAGCCTGGGGTCTCATCCCAACTCTGCCACTGACTCATTATCCTTTGCAAAAAAAAAATTCTATTTTTTTGAGGGTCTCAATTTGTTCCAGATTTGTTCAAGGGTTTTCAAAAGGACTAAATGATCAAAAGGACCTTTCCAGATGTGCAATTTACGGTTCTGGTTTTCCTGCCTCTCTCTGTGGTCCAGAGGTGCCAAAACAAAATTCTCGAAGCACATTGGCTCCCTTCACTCTAAGGGAGAAGCCAATCCATTCATCTCAAGCACTGGGTGTTTGCATCCTTTGCCCTTGCCAGCCATGCACACCTTGGCTGATTTGGAAAGGCCCTTTCCATGCTCAGTCAGTGGGTTATTTCAGATATACAAGCCAGCAGCTGCAATTGCTCTTCCAGAGCATGGAACCCCCTTGCCACTACCAGCTCAGAAGCAGGAGGGACAGACCCCTTAAGTACCTATTTTGGCAGGAGATTGGGGTAATATGTAACTAGAAAGGTTCAGTCCTCACTTCCTTACTTGTCCCTTTTTTTAAGACAGAAAAGCAAACAGACTCTAGAGTGCTCTAGGTGAGTACTTATTATGTACCAGGCAGTGTCCTAAGAATTTGATAACAACTAATACAGTTAATCCCTATGAGATAGCTGCTATAATGATTCTTATTTTGCAGTAAAGGATGCCAAGGCACAGAAAGGTTGAGTAGCTTGCCTGAAGTCACACAGCTAGGTGGTGGCAGAGCTGAGATTTGAATCCAGGTTGATGTGTACACACATTTCCTCTGATTCACCGCCCTCTGTCACTCTGATTCAGAATCTCCGAGCATGTGTGCTTTCCAATTAGAGAGTTCTTCCCTGCACTCTTCACCCAGCCAAAGCCTCCTCTTCTTTCAGCTTCCCTGCTTCCACTGGGAGCCTTCCCTGAGTTCCAGGTTCAGGTTTGGTTCTACCTACTTTGCTCTACAGTTATGTGGGTAATATGGACCTTTCTCACTAAACCTTAAGTAACTTGAAAACAAGGACCAAACCTATCTTATTCTCTGCTGCATCCCTTTGTCCAGTATGTACTTGGCAATGTTAGATCCTCACAGGTGAATGAGTGAATGAATGAATGAATAGCAAGAATATTCCTTTCCCCATTCCTAGTAGGTTTCAAATTTATCATACGTTTGGACTTTCATTCATTCTTCACCAAGCATTCATTGGGTGCCTGCTCTATGGAGCCCCTGAGAATGTTTAAGCTGGCATTTCATCAAAGGTGGGCTTGCTATAGTCTTTGCCTGAGCCTCACTGGACAGGAAGGTTTGGATCAGGTGAAAGGAAGGTATTGCTGGTTTCAAGTCTGCCAGGAACTCCAGTCATACAAGCCCACCCCACCCCTACCCTCTGGCTCTTGTTCTGAAGTGGCCGTGGCCAGGTGTTACCCATGACTGCAGCCAATTAGAAGAGAGTTAAGATGAAGGGAGGTTCTGAAAGACCAACCAACCCCAGGCCAGATACTGCACTTCTTTCTTCATGCATTGACAGCCCAATCTGGGGGCCCCTGACCTTCTGCCACAAAATGCCAGCATGTTATCCTAAACCCACAGACTGAGAGAATTTGGTTTGTGAGATCCCAACTACCTTTTAAAATAATCTGTCAGCAGTGGACTTGTGTTCGGGGGATAGGTCTGTTTGCGTGTTTGCTGATATCCAAGCGTACAGGCACCTGCCTCCCTGGTTTCAAATGTACTTGGCTAAGAGTTAACACTAGTGGTTTTTTCCCAAATCGAATGGTGTTTTAGCTGCTTTAAGCACAGCTGCAATGTCTTATTGACTTGGCAGGAACCAGATAAGCCTATGTTATGAGGGATTATATAGGGTAAGGACGCATTCAAGTTTCGGTCGGTTAAAGTGGCTAGAATAGGAAAATCTGAAGACCTTATGCAGAGACATGGTTATTTGAGGACACAACAAAGTCCTCACCCCAGGAATATTCCATGAATTCGTGTACATCCATATTCATGCGCACGCACCTGTGTGATCACAGAATTGTAGATCAAAGCTGGAAAAGCCCTTAAGAGAGAAATCGACTGGCTCAGAAGTTTCCAAACTTTTTCGTTTAAAGCTCTAGTTTCAAATGGAATCTTGGGGAGAACCCCAGTATGTAAAACAGATAAAAAGCAGAGCTGCTTTGGTGGAAGAGGGAGGGTGGGAATCCAGAATGTCATCCTTCTGCCCTCCCACTAATTCAACTTGGTAGCCTCTGAAATGCCTACAGCCTGGGACAACAGTTTGAAAGATCATTGATCTAGCCAATGCCCTCATTCTGCAGATCAATAATCTAGTGCCTGGAGAAGGTGAGAACACTACCCTAGGGTAGACAGCTCATGAAGTTCAAAGACAGGACAGAACTTATGCGGTTGTCCCTAAAATTATTCTCCTGACACTACTTATTTATGACCCAGTTCAGAATATACTACACACACAGAAACAGTCAATAACAAGACCTCTTTGGTCCACAAGATGAAAGCTGAGAGACTGACAGGTGACAGGATGGAAACTTACAAGAAAACCATGAAAAGGGTGAGTGAAGACATTCGTTGTATATGTTTCACCCCTTGGTGTCAATTAAGCAGTCAGCCTGCTCCAGGTACTGGGCTGTGGATACCGTGGGGACCGAGGTTCCTGCTCTCTAGGGTCACACGGTCTTCTAGGTCTAAAGGAGATGAGAAGCAAGGCTGCAGTCAGAGAGAAAGCTGGGAAAGACCCCAAGAGAGAGAGAAATAAAGAGCTTTGTGGTTCACATCCCAATGACCAGCATCCATTAAAGGAGCTGAAGACTAACACCTGGGTCTCCTAGAAACCTGCTAATTCCTTCTTAGTATAAAGATGCAGGCCATTGCAAGGGCTTCATTGCAGGACAGAAGATAAATGAATCAGACTGATGGGACTAACGTTGAGGGGGCAGAATGTACAATGGCTAGAAAAGAAGCCCAGAGTCTTGTCACTTGCTATGACTACGGTCTCTGCCCCTCACTTTCTATGTTATGTTAGGCAGAAGCTACTCCATTCATTTAAGACTCAGTTTTCTAATTTGCAATGTGGGAATGATAAAAGTACCTGCTTCACAGGACTGTCGCCAGGATTAAATGAGATCATACAAATAAAGCTCTCAGCACAGTGTCTACTACTACACAGTACAGGTCTGATACACGTTAGGCACGGTGGTTATTATTGTCACTATTATTTTAGCCAAAGTCTGCATCCCATGACTTCTGTCCATTGGTTGGTGCTGGCCTGCCTTCCAGAACCTTAGAGAACAAATCTTCTACCTCTTTCCCACGACAGCCCTTCTGGGATTCAAATACATCCTTCACTTCCCTTCTTAGTCTTCCATTATTTTCAGGTTGAACATGCCCACTTTTTTCAAGCATTTCTAATGGAACCAGACTTTTCAAACTGTACTTCCCTATAACTATCCTCTCTATGGAGCTGTCATCTAAGAATTTATCTGACAATTTGGGGAAACTTGCCACATTCAACTTGTGCCATTCAGAGTATAAAGTGCAAGTTCTTCAATTTGTTCTAACTTACCTCTTCTAGATCTCAAGGGGAGGAGATGGAGGGAGCGCTCTCTCCGGCATCCCAGGTCTTGTTAAAAAACCTTCTCCTTGGCCCCTTAACGGTGTCCGCCCAAGCAGGACGATGAGGGCTGAATAGCTTGTATGTGACCTCTGGAAAGAACCCCAGAGAAAAAGGAAATCTGGCTTTGAAGATAAAGCTTTTTATCCTTTGAAAGCCGCGTTCCTATACACCTGCCTCCTGTTGGCTCAGGTGTCTTGCCTGACCCAGTGCCTGGTTTCAAAGCAGTTGTAACAACACCTAACCTCTTTTGACCCAGTGATAATGATGATGGTGAATGTGATGATAATAACATTCATAATCACTGATGATTATAATAACATTCATTAAGCACTTACTATGTGCCAGACACAGCTCTAAGTGCTTTATGTATTTTTTTTTAAATCTTGCTCCAGTTCTATGATGTAGGTGCTATTATATCCGCATTTTGAAGACCAGAGAGCTAAGACTCAGAGAGGTTAAATAACCAGTAAGCACACATAATCAGGTTCTTTTGTTTCCAGGCACACATGATAATTAACAGTCATAATGATAACTCAGAGCTTCCTCATGATCCTCAAAGCGTTTTCTAAATCTTTACAGCAACGTGAAAGCATGTCTAATGTAATTATACTGGTAAACATCTCTTTAGGATATTATAATTATTTGAAAAGGCTTTTCATTCTAATCCTTCGAAAATTATCATTGAGATATGAGAGATGGAATGACTATATTAACCAGTTTAATTAATTGAGCACTTTTTCCCCCAGTCATTCTATTTAAATGACTGGTCAGCATTGCATTGCCTTCTACGATGAGTACATAGGGAATACATATCCTAATCCCAGCTACCCCTCTAGTCAGCCTACAACTCGAGGCCACTAGTCTCCTCTCTGGACAACGACGGGTTTGATCTGATCGCCAGCATCTTTACTTCAGGCGTCCGTAAACCTAAACTATGGCCCATGGGTCAAATCCAACTGCTACCTGATTTTGTCTGGCTCATGAGCTAAGAATGGTTTTACATTTTTTAATTATTAGAAAAATGAAAAGTGATACTTCATGACGTGTGAAAATTATGGGAAATTCAAGTCTCAGTGGACACAGCCATGCTCATTCATTTTCTACTGTCCAGGACGGCTTTCGTGCCGTAATAGCAACACTGAATAGTTACGACAGAAACCACATGGCCCACCAGCCTAAAAAATTCACAGTATGACCCTTTATCAAGAAAAATTTGCTGACTCCTGGTATAAATGTGGGGTAGGTGGGCACTAACAGACTTCGTATAAATCAGAGGCTTGAGAAACATCTAACCAATCTCTAACCACCATCATGGTGTCAAGGAGAGAAACCTACTGTGCTCTCCCACAGACGTTGCTTTAAGACAGAAAGCTGTATTGGAAGGCCCCTCTTTGGCAGAGCGAGACACCTGTTCCAGGCTATTAACTGTCAGCCACACTGTCTGAGCTTCTCTGTCCCTCTGTCTGGGGCAATACGGAAATGCCATCCTAAAGCTAGCCTCCTACGTTCCTCCACTGGCAAAGCAGTGTAACACAGACAAAGAAGACAGATTTGATGGCTGGACCACAGCTGGATTCCTTGCTTGCTGGGTGACCTCAAGGGAGTTTCCAAAGGTCTCTGAACCACAGCTCCTCACACATAAAATTGGGACAGATACTCACTCATGTATGCAAATGAGCACCCGGTGCCTACTGTGCATGTTCACCTCTCAGGGTTGTCTGGGGGGATTAAATAGGATTACGTATATAAAGCATTTAATAGAATGTCTGGCTCAGGGTAAGAGCTTGGGAAATGTTTAATAAATCCAAGGGTGACTCTCGACTGATTATTTCATTTTTCAGTTTTAAACGACAACTTCATAATTCTCAAAAGGCTCTACAGACGAAGTTATATAATGCATAAGAAGGGACAGCTTTGCCATTGTTGTCATTTCTGTTATCCTGAGGAGCAATGCTTCCGAAGCTGCATTTCAGTAGAGCATTTAACAGCGCCAGTGTTCTTTAATTCCAGGCCAAGAGACAACCAACTAGGCAGGGCTCCCTTAACAGACCCTATCAAAGAGTCAACCAATGCCAGGACTTCTCTTCCCTGTTCTGCCACTGCCACTCCCTCCCACACTTTCCAGGGACTTAACAGATGAGTTTGACCCAACAACATATATCAAAATTATCTGAGGATCTATTTTTATTTTTTAACAGTGCTAAAAAGAAAACATATTCACGTGGTAAAAAAGAAAAAAATTATTCCCTCACTTTGTGTCTTTTACCTAACAGCACAGATAGGAGCTTATTTTATCATTCTTTGTCCCTTCCTTCTCAGGGGAGCTAAGGAGTTCAGTTAGAGGTCCCATCAGTTTGATTAGATATACCTTGAGATTTGGTTCCAGTAACCTTGTAGTCAGACACTCTGGTGATGGAGTTGAGTGGCATTTATGTTTGAATAAACTCTGCCATTTCCTATGGCCCCCATTACATTGATGTGGGCAGTCAATACAAAATGCCCGGGAGCTTGTTACAGATTTTCAAGCGACAGAATTTGACTGCAGGAGGTTGCTTTCATTTTATTCTCTCAATAGTTACTTTATGAACAAGATGTTCTTTTTAAGATCTCTAAAAATTATGGGAAGTCTCTCAACTGTGCATTAGCTTTTAACCAGGGGTAGGATGGTTGTACTCTTAGGTAGTAGAACGTCTTTGAATGCCTATTGGGTACGAGAACCTAATTCTGATTTCATCTGTACTAAAAGCTTGCTAGAAACTGTGCAATTCAGTAGACCCCTGTGAATGTCTGTAAACTGTAGCTATGGGAAAAGTTAATCATAAAATATATTTCCAACATGAGCTTCTCTTTTCAAACAATTAAAATCATCCACCGGCATTTACTGCCTGGTGATCACACTTCCCCTTAGCTAATAAGCATTCTTGCTTGAGGAAAGCCTTTGGCGTTTATTCGTTCACCCAACAAATACGTATTGAGCACCTACTCTGTGCCAGGCATTGTTCTAGGTGCTAGGTTCTAGTATACATCCGTGAACAAGACAGAAAAGGTCCCTGCCCTCATGGAGCTGACATTCCAACCCAAGGAGAGAGGACAAGGGAATAAATGAGCAAACGAGATCATCTCAAATGGTGATAAACAGAACACTGAGAAGGAACTGACTGGACTGGGTGTTGGGGGTGACTTGACCGGGTTCTACTAGAAATAGGTCTTAAGACAGCAATTCAAGTACAAGCAGCTTCTTTGGACGTGAATCCCAGAAACAACAGCAGGGAATCAGGGATGTGAAGTAGGGAAGGGACAGCAGGCATCTGATAAAAGTGCATAACCAAGACAGTTACCCCTCAGGGCTACGGAGCTCCATCCTTTAGGGAAGCTCTAGACCTGGGTGTAGAGCATGCCTCAGGGTTACCCCACCCAGGGAAGAGGATTCTGGAGTATTTATCTACGAACTCCCCATCTGTCAATGGTTGAGAGCTGCTCTGGGTGAATGAAATCCCCGATACGTCTGGCTTACCCTGCACGCAGGTGAAGTAATAGGTATTTGTAGTTAGTATATAAAGCGGAATATCAGTGTCTAAGGGCTGGGGGAGTGGAAATCAGCAGGGCATCAACAGCATCCACCACAGGGCAAGAATTGAATCTTACATAAGGGGTCAGGAAAGAGCTGTCTGAAGACAGTGCATTTTAGCTGAGATCCAAAAATACGGGCAGGAGTCAGCCAGGGAAAGCTCACTTCCAGGCAGAGAGAACAGCTAGGCAAGGGCTCGGGGCGGAACTGAGCTTCGTGTGTTTATAAAATAGAAATAATAAAGAAACGCAGAACTTTAGAGGCATGGGGCGGGTGGGATGTCTTTGAGTCATGAAGTCACTGATGACTAGATCTTTTAGGTAAGGAAACTGGATCAAGTCAGTGAGAAATGAAGAGACCCGGGCAGAGCTGGGGCCAGCGCTCCGGGCTCTCAGCTGCCAGTCCTTGGCTCTCCCCAACCTCCATCCACCAAACTGCTTCCCCTGCTCGTTCCCCCATTTCACCCCCAGGGGTCTGGCAGTTTCTCCAAGCTGTGGAGCTCAGACAGCAATGACTTTATGATCCCTGCTCAAACTCCTCCAGTGGGCCGCCAATTATACCTTAAAAAGAAACCCAGGGGATCACAACGCTTTATGTGATCCAGCCCTGGGCTGCCGACTGCATTTCCCGCCCTCTCTCTCACTCACTCACCGTGCTACAGTCACACCAGCCTTCTAACGTTTTCTGGAACATGCCAAACATCCTCCGACCTCTGAGCCAGAATGCTCTCCCCCAGATTTCCCCAGAGCTCACTCACACGGCTTCACTTCACTCAGGTCCCTGTGCTGACACCACCATCTCAGGGAGGCTCAAACGGATCGTGACTCCAGGGCATGGCACTGCCCTCCCCTCCCCCACCTCTTTCCCCACTTCATCTTCCTTCAGAGGACTCACAGCTACAGCAGAGTGTGCTCTGCTGGACTGTGCTCTAGACGCTGTGCTACATATTTACTTTTCTTTAACTGAAGTACAGTTGATGTATAATACTCCATGTTATAGGTGTACAATACAGTGATTCACAACTTTTAAAGGTTATACTCCATTTATAGGTCTTATAAAATATTTGCTCTGTTCCCCGTGTTGTACAATATATCCTTGTAGCTTATTTTATACCTAACAGTTTGTTTGTTTATGGTCTCTGTTTCCCACTAGAAAGTAAGCTTTGTAAGAGAAGGAAGTTGTTTCTCTCACTATTAGAAGAGTACACTGCAGGTTCTCAGATATGTTCGTTGAATGACAAGTGAGCAAGTGAGCGAAGACCTACAGAAGACCTTAGTTCTGGTCCCCTCTCTGCTACTAAATCAATGAATGACTCTGTGAAGACGATTCTCCCACTCTGGTCTCAATTTCTTTATCTGACAAATAAACATATAATTTCTACCTTATAAAGCCATAAAGTGAAATGCGGCCGTAGATCTGGAAGTATTGTACACTATGGAATATATTATAGAAATACAAGGTTTCCTTTCTAAATTGAAGGCTTCCTGAGTTTCAATGAACTTTACCAAATGGGGAGGAAAGTTTTTCCCAATAAAAAATGCTTTGCAGATATGAAAACTGATCAGGACTCACTGGCTAGAGAAGACCTCGGCTGCGGCCCAGGAAAGAGCACAGGGGGAGGGGTAATCAGCATGCAGCCTCTTCTAGACACGCTGGTGACACTGGGGAGCCCTCAGGCGCCTGCCCCCAACGGACTTCAGATTCCTCTCCTCTCACAAGGGTGGAGAGTGGTGATGGTAGAGGAAAAACCTCCCCCTCTTTTGTTTTTCATTCTATTGCATATCTGTGTCGTCACAGTAATCTCAGCCACCATTTACTGATCACGTGGATCATCGCACTGCTTTTTCTCCCCCGCCTCCTAACCTCCATTATTCGTACGAGAAAACATCAGGGAACTTGGTCCAAGGTAGTAACTCACAGCTGGGAGCAGCAGAGCCCAACCTTCAACCCAGGCATGGCTGGCTCCTGAGCAAGGGCTCTTAACCACTGTGCTAACTCTGTGCACAAACTAAGTGACAACAGAATTCAGAAGGGAGGGAGACACAACTGTCTCTCCATTAAGTCGGTTTCACCTTAAGTAGGAACTGGGTGGAAAAGGCTGTGATTCTGTAACATGGTTAAATGGATGGACCCAGGCAACATGTTCTGACTTCTTTCCCTTCCTCTCCACCCAGGGTTTCATGGACATTGACTTAAACAAATTCAAGGAGAGTGGAGCAAACGTAACAGGTTTCCAGTTGGTGAACTACACAGACACCATCCCGGCCAGGATCATGCAGCAGTGGAAAAACAGTGATGCTCGGGACCACACCCGGGTGGACTGGAAGAGACCTAAGGTAAGAGGATGGGCGGCAGGCAGCAAAGGACCAACCTGGTCCCTGTGCCTGCCCTAGATTCCTAGATAGTGTTAGCCTTTCGATAAGGATGGACTTCCTAAGAGGAACAAGTTAAAAAGTGTATCCGTAAAGACTGAGGGTATGGACAATCCAGAATGACAATGGTTTTAACAAGCTAAATATTTTGATTTTCTTTCATATAAACAGAATTCAGGAGTCAGCAACCCAGGGCTTGTGTAATGGCTTCACAATCACCAAACACTGAGGCTTGTTCTATCTTCTTGTTCTGCTATCCTCAGCATATGGCTGCTACCTTATAGCCCCAAATGGCTGCAGAGGCTCCAACAATTACCTCACTATTCTACCCAGCAGGAAGGGAAAAGGAAAATAAAAACCCAAACTGCTTCCTATAAGAAGTCTTTCCAGAAGTCACACACAGATCTTCCCTTTACATGCTATTGGCCACATCTTAGAAACCCACCCCGGCTACCTACGGGGGAAGCTGGAAAATGATGTCTCTACTCTGGGCAGGACCACCATGTTGCACAGCTCCAGGGGGATGCATTTATTTCTTCATGGATTGAGCCGCCTAGATTTGTGCAGGGAGCTGGCCCTTTTTCTAATCAGCCACATACCTAGCTAAAAATCAAGGAAATTTAACTAAGCAATAACCAGCACATCTCCTTCTCAGAGAGTCTACTACCTATTATCACGCAGACTACCTGTCTCTCACTCCCCAGCAAGGCAGCTTTAAATCCTGCAGCCAACATCTATATTGTTTGCTATTTGATAATGGCTTAGAATAAGGATAGTGGATAATTTTTCTTTCCCACATCAAATCCAACAGTTCGGCAATGGCTGTGTGAAACACTGTGCTGAGAAGGATTCTGAGGCTAAATTTGTTTATCCAGGGCAAACTGTGGATCCTGGGCAACTTTCTCTTGCCACTTGTCAATTTCTCTTTGCGAATGGCAGGCCACTTAAGCGAGATGCTTCTCATCCCACTTTTGCTCAAACTGAGTTAGCAATTCAGAAATAAAAATTTATTTCAATATGAGCTTAAGCAAGAAAAATCACAAATGTGCTTTAAAGCAATGAGCAAACCACACAGCAGTTAATTCATTAATATGCGAAAAGCCCACCCAATTTCCAAAAGATTGGAGCTGATTATAAAAATAACAAAATATAAGGTATACACTTTTAAAATAGCAAGAGAATCAAAGTTAAGAACTGGAAATATATATATACGTTCATTCTACAACTCTACTGTGAACTCAGAATGTGCCAGAGAACATGCTAGACATCGAGGACAAAGTAATGAGGACAGACATGAGTTCCAGCGCCAGGAAATGTTGTTCTGGATTGTTATCCCGCTTTTGTTTCAACATTTTCACCCGCTTTCAGGCGAGAGGGGGATAAAATTGAGGGTTAGCATGAAGAAGCACAAGGGGAAAGTTTGCAGAATGTAAACCTGCCACTTGAGTGAACCACATGTGGAAATAATTTAGAGTTGACCCTTCTTGGATTATTCTTTTACTGTCACCAGGGATGGTGGAGTAAACTGTTCCTCTTGGCCCCCAACTGATGACTATACCACAGAGAGCACCAAGTGGTTTTCCATGGACTGTATCAGACAGATACAGATGTGTTGTATTTAGTCTATGCATTCTTTTTCCAGTTGAACCAACATTTTCAAATGGCAAGATGGAACACAAAATTCTAAAGTTCTCTTCTAACATCGCAACCTGCAGTAATACTGAACTCACAATCCAGGAGGGCAATATTGGCTAGAGAGGGGGAGCGGCAGCCCCCATCTAAGAGGCAGGCACTTCCCGGCTCACGGCTGCTCCCCTCCTCCCCCGACTCCCCATCCCTGGCCGACTGCAGGCATCCTCACCACCGGGAAGCTCGTTCCCAGATACAGCTCCCACCTGCCTCCCTGTCAGCGAGCTCTGACACCTAACTGTCTCTGTTCCTCCCACTAGTACACCTCTGCGCTCACCTACGACGGGGTGAAGGTGATGGCTGAGGCTTTCCAGAGCCTGCGGAGGCAGAGAATCGATATCTCTCGCCGGGGGAATGCTGGGGACTGCCTGGCTAACCCAGCTGTGCCCTGGGGCCAGGGCATCGACATCCAGAGAGCTCTGCAGCAGGTGAGGCTGGCAATGGCTGCCCCATCTTATGGGAGCCTCACAGGGGATTTCAGCATCAGTTTCAGGTGGGACGTAGCTATTTAAAAGAAAAGGGAGAGCACGCCTAAGTTTGGACTGCCGCTGCATTGTGTCTGTGGCTCTTGGCGTACATGGAAGGTCACGCAGAAATTTGAAAAACGAAACAAAAAAACGCAATAGTATGGAATAGTCATTCCTGACAGCACAAAAGCTCTATTTTCTGCTTAGCGTTTATGTTAAAAAGGGGAAGCCAGTGACTCTGTATTTGACAAGGGGAGGTGAGATATACAAGGATGAAACTGAAGCATTTTAGCAGTCTCTTGGAGACTCCCCCTCCTGCCCTGATTTTCTGGATTTCTTCATTACCTTTGCTTTCTGTGCACATGTCATGCTGGGACCCTGAAAATGTTTCTCAGGACTTCTGATTCTATTTTCTTGCTTCTCAGCATTGCAATCATCAATTTTGTTCGCGTTTAACAACAGGTAAAGAACGGGGATAGAAAATGGTCAGGCCCCTCCAGTCAGCTGGCTATGCAGAGGATTCTGAGGCTGAATCCAGACTCAACAGGGGGGGGAGTATAAATACTCAATTCATGATACGTCTGCTGTGGAAGCAGTATGAGACAGACGTACACATGAGCCATGTACTTCACATTCCTGGTTTAGAAGTTTCTGGGGATTTGCCCAGTTTTATCACTCTCTGCACTCCTAGAAGTCTCTAGAAGTTTCTAGAAGCACCTCAAGCCCAGGCTGTGGTCCTCCAACTCCTGACGGATAGCACCACAGGATGCCTCTCGTGCCTCCTGAGAGAGGCTGTGTTTCCAAAGGGGACTGGGCAAAGAGGGCAGTGCTCACTGCAAAGGAACGTCCAAGTATCTGACACAGTGGCAAGCCAGCAGCAGCAAGGTATTTTGGTACAAATGCCTCTCAGGACCTGCCCTCCCCATCCAAGAGTTGCCTAGATAAGGCCAGCTCTACTTTCAAGACTCCATTCAACAGAAGATGAATTTGGACTCCCAGGGAAGGAGAGATGCGTTTCTGAATGAGGCAGAAATGTAGAGCAAAATGTACAACTATTCCCATTTGTTTTCCAACCACACGTGCACAGCTCTAACAATTTTCACAACCTGGAGAAAGAGACAAGACAGGAATATCACAGGCTGTTCTTCAGCTTGGATGAACTGCCTGAACATGGAATGTGGATTATACTTCTGTCCTTTGGAATGAAGTGAAGCAGCTGCCCTGTGACCACACGCGAATGGGTCCACCCGCAGCCCTTTCTGCCCTCCCCGTCTCTGCGCAGGGTGGCCCCGAATCGCTAGGCAGCAAGAGCAGACACCCACCAGCTTCAGAATGATCGCCAAAGGTGCCGTGCCCGCCTTCTGGCTTATTTAAAATGCTCTTCCAGACCCCACAGTCGAGACAGATTCTGTTTGCAATGTGAAGCTAGTTTCAGAAGGTCCCACGGACTTGCCCTCAGCCTCACAACCCTTCTAGCTCCCTTGCCTCTCCCATCTTAAGGGCATCCCTGGAAGGATATCCTGATGCCATCGTGACAGTGATGAAGCCTGGAGACGACGTGGGTGGCAGGAAGGGCACTGAATCAGGAGAGCTGTGGTCCAGGTCCCGCTGGGCCCTTGAGTCTCTGGGTGACCTTGAAATACTCATTCATATCTCCTACACCCTTCCCTTTCCTCATCCACAACAATGAGGCGGTTAGAGAGACAATTCTTGGGTCTCAACTGGCTTAACAACTCTAAGGATCTAATTTATTTTTTCTTATGCTCTAACCCATGTCTTTCTGGTTGTAACATGCTCAGGCTTCTGCTTCTGCCTTCAGTGGGGTTGAGAGGAGGCAGTTGCCTTAGTCAAAAAAATAATAATCTCTATACTGTCTTGAGTCAAGACATGTGTGTCCCAGTCAGCTGCTCCTGAGAGCCTACTACGTGCTCTGGTCTGGGACCAAGCTCTGGGGACAACAAGAGAAGTCAAGACCTGCCCTCAAGAAACTCCCTTCAGTCTCTGTTGGGTGTGGACGTAGGGCAGGGAGAACTAGGCACAAAACAGACACAAAAATAAAACCAACATTCTGATCTAAAAATCAGCTGTTCAAACTGATTACTTTCAAATCTTTGTTAATCACCTAGAATCACAAACATGTATTGCTGAAAGAGACCTGAAAAATCACGACTCCCATTTTCCCTTACATTATAGATGAAGCAGCTGACCTAGAGTAAGCAGTGACTCAGCCGGGCTCACACAGCAGCTTAGCAGCACAGGCTGGACCAGACACCCATCCAGGGTTCTTCTTCCTGTCCCACAACTGCCCTGTGGCCCCAGGGGCCTTTGCTTGTACGCACTGAGCTTCAGGGCCTTACACACACAGTCATGGCCACTGTCCAACCATCTCACCCTCAAGACCCATCTCTTGAGAAAGCCATGGCCCTAGGAAGAAGCAGTGTGCACCTACAGTAGATTGGGTAAATCCCAATGACATTTGGTCCTTGGAATCCAAGGATGGGGGCTCGAGTCTCTTCTGCCCTGCCCACTGGCCTTCAGGTCACACATGGGGAGGGACCTGTGGGTCAGCTTGTGGTAGAGCTGGGATGTCTGTGAGTTAGGCCAAAAGGAATTAGCACGTTATTCTAAAACTAATGGTAACACCAGCTATGGTATGTCCAGGGCTCACTACGTACAAGGTTCTGAACGTATTTTACATGTTTGATCTCACTGAATCCTCAATATAACCCTCTGAGGTAGCTGGTTTTATTAACTGCGCTTTATAAATGCAGAAACTGAGCTACAGAGATTTTTTTAATTTCCCAAGATTATACAGTTAGTGATAAAAGTGGGACTCCAACCCACATCTCCTTGCTACCTCACCCTGTCTCCATAACTGCTCTGCTCTGAAGCCTCGAAGGCCCAGCCCAGCAGGTGAGACACAAGCCATGGGCCAGCCAGCACCAGCACATGGCCTTGGGTAATATCTACATGCCCCTGCTCCCCCACACCCCACTATAGTTTCCCCGGTGGCAGAGTGAAGACAACCAGCCTGCCTGCTCCCTGCCTGACATCCAAGGAGCCATTCAGAATATTAATGAGCCCACATCCTGGAATTCCTCAGCACTCCAGGAAGGAAGAGGCATGAGGGCGCCCATAAGTTGGCTTCCGGCTGGCAGAAAAGATCCAGCTCCCCAAGTCAGGCTGTTAGCATTTGGGGGGTCATAGGCCCTTTGAGGATATGATGGGAAACAAAGCTTTGTACTCTTATTCCCAGAAAATGCACACACGTATATTTTTGCATGACCAGGAGTCAGGTGGACCACAGACACTCTGAGAAGCCCAGCTAAGGACCTCAGGCGAAGAATCGCTGCCCTAAATAAGGATCAGCCCTCTTGCCTTTGTGTTTGCAATCTGTCAGCCAATGACCACGCACATTGGAAGTGAAGGTTTACGTGGCACATTGCTAGATGAGGTTGGGGCGAGCTGGGCAATAGGGGTGTGAGACACAGTCCATACCTTTCGGGACTCAAGACCCAGTGTAGAAGGAAAGACAAGCTCCTGAGAAATAATAGCCACAAAGGTATAGATTAAGGGCTGAATAACACAGCCAGGCTCGTGGTGCTATGGACTGTCAGAAAAGAACGCCATGGACTGAGGAATTTGGACATTACCAGGCTTCCCGTAGGAACGAAACTGGGGCTTTAAATACGGTGACCATATAATTTATCATCCAAACTTAAGGGTGAATGGGAGAGCTATTACCAATTATCCCAGAACAAGACATGTAAACTGAAACGACCCCAAGCTAACTGGGATGGATGGTCATTCATGCCTTAAAGGAAGGGTGAATTTGAACAAAGAGTGATTTGGGTTTTGGAGGGTCTGGGTGAGGATGTAAATGATACCCAGCAGAAGGCTAGAGTGAGGGTACACGTGAGGACTTGTGGGCATCGTGCTTGGCTGTTAGCGCATAGGAAGAGAAGAGCTGGGTTCACACCATGACTCCACCAGGCGCTATCTGGGGGATCCTGGATTAATTGCTCCATTTTTCTGGCATTAATTTCCTCATCTCTTAGCATTGCCTCCCTCACTGGCTTGTCACAAGGCTCAAAAATATATTTTTTAAAAAAGGGATAATATACAAGCTTCTTTGAACCTCAGGGCAACTGTATGAGATAGAGCAGGATTCTTCTTCCCATTGTTCAGGTGGGCAGGTGGAAGCTCAGAGGGGTCCTGAGACTTAACTTGGCTAGTATAACCAGAATGCGGTCTACTGGGATCTAGCCCACAGGCTCTGACTTCCCACACCCAGTGAGCATGCAGGAGGAGAGGCCAAGAGAACAGATCCACCTCACGGCAGCCACGAAAAGGCTGAAGAAGCCTCGGGCCCAGAGCATCTCCGCTGCCCCCCCACCCCCCGCCCCGGGGATGGGGTTGGAGGAGTCATCAGGGTCAATGGCTCAAGTAGTAGAAACACTAACCAGCAAACGGCGGGCACCAAGCAAGAAAGAAAATCTATGCTTCAGCATCTCATGGGTGGCAGACTCTGGGCTGGCAACCAATACCATTCACAGGAAATCCAAGGTGAATTCTCCATCTTTCACGGGGGGAGTCAGCAGGTGCCAGGACAGTGATGGGAGGTCCAGGAGGCAGGAGCTAAGGGGAAACTCCAGGTTTCCCTCAGTCTGATTCCTGTCACCCCAGCATGGGGGTAGGGGTTGGGAGTGGGGAATGAGGGCTCAGGGGCTCAGTCCTGATGGATAGGATGGCAGTTTCCAGATGTGCCCATAGCATGTATTTCTGAGAAGCTTATTCCTCTGACTATGAGTCCAGACTGCCCTCATACATGGTTTGGGGCTAGTCCATTCTCTTGACCTCTCCTTGCTCTGCCATCATGGAACAGTAATTCTGGCACGTCTTCTTTCCCACTCTAATTTATCGCAGGATGTGTAAGTCTTGGCTTCTCCAACTAGACGGTCAGAGCCTTCAGCTGCTCCGGGCCTCTCCTGATGTACTGTGAATCCTGAACCCAAGTGCCGTAGCTCTGAGTCTCAGTAATCCTATCTATAACGTCAGCAAAATAACTTCTGCTTTTGCTACTCACTGGGTTTCTGGGAACATCGAATAAGCAGCATCTTGTGAAAACATTGTGGCAACACAAGGGGCCCTAGGGTCACAAAACTTTCCTGCTGCTGATTTTTTTGGAAACTGAGAAAGACATGTAAAAATGACAGTGAAAAGACCCTCGTTTCTGCTGAAAGAATCCCCTGTCGTGAGACCACAGCGTATCAGACCCAAGGCTTCCATGTTAAATCTTCTTCTTTGCCACACTGCGTACCCACTGTACACAGCACAGTAGTAGTAGTAATCATTACCTTCAACATCATCATCACCATCACCATCACTTAGATAACAGACACTATTCATTGAACATTTATGTCCCAGACAATATGCTAAGCACTTCAGTTCTTTGAGGAGGAAACCAACAACAGATAGGCACAGTGACTTGTACATGGCCACATAGTTAGGAATTAACAGAGTGCAGCCTGGGGAAGGCCCAACTGGAATAGAGGAGAGCAGTAGTAGGCCTGGAGAACACATGCTCTATACATCTCTGTGTCACCCCTCAGAGCCTAGGACAGTAGCACTGTCCTCTGTTTGAGAGGCCACTTGGTATATTAAGTGAAGAAACCAGAATATGTCAGAAGCTCTGGATGTCAGGCCTGCCTTGGACACTTGTAAGTCCTAAGTCTTGAGCAAATCACTTTACCTTCCAGAGTTTAGGATCTTCTGAAAGTGAAGATCCTAATCTCTCTCTAACTGACCTATATCAGGGGGCTGCTATGAATGGAGATGAAGTAATATATGTGAAAATGCTTCATAAACACTTGTAAAATGCTGGTAGTATTAATAACACAATTTGTAATAATAAAAATAATAGCTGGCCTTTGTTGAATACTCACCATGGGGCAAGCATTGATCAAAAAATATCTCATTTAATCTGTAAACCAACCTTAAGACATAATTAAACCTAATGGGTCTCATAAAACAAATGAGGAAACTGAGTCATAGAGACATTATGCAATTTGCTGTATGAATATGACATAAGGATAATTAGTATGACACTTGATACCAGCACCAAAAATAGATGCCCATTTGAGTCATTAATGACACTTCTTTCTGTTTCTGCAAACCATCTGCACATCTATCCCAGTCTGTTTTTCCAAATGAGTCACATAAGTTGGTACACAGCAATGAATGGGAAGCTAAAGATGGGCAAGAGACGACCAAGGTGAGAAGGTGAAGCTTCTGATGGATTTGAATTGCTCTCTTCTTATTCTTTGTAGCAGAATTGGTACCTTGCTTCCTCCTTGAAAAGCAAAACCAGCCCAGACTTTTCCAGAGCAAGAATTTCTCCAGATTTCATCTCAGAGAGTGAAGAGCTTGTTATATAATTTGTTCAGTGCTGTGGGCCTGCTGTAACCTCCCCACTGAGACTTCAAACCACGAGGTGATGGGAGGGTCAGCCTGAGAGGAGACATATACACACACACATTTTCTTTCTTTCTTTCCTTCTTCCTTCCTTCCTTCCTTCCTTCTTTCTTCCTTTCCTTCCTTCCTTTCTTCTTTCTCTCTTTCTCCCTCCCACTCCCACATCTCAAATACACACACACACCAGCTATTCTTGTATTCTGAAGGCAGAGGGACGGGTCATTCACTGTCAGAAAATGGTAACACGCTGTGAGGCTTCCTTTTAAGCTGCCTGAGGAAGGGGGAAATAAATGATGCTGGGTTAAAGGGCCGGGTTCATATTGGTTACAGGCACAGGCTCATGTCACTGGCCTTAGGCCAGACTGATCTGAGGACACATGGTGGCCCATCATTGGAGAATGTGATTTCTTATACTCAAGCTGATGGTACACAGCTAGACTCATCCCCAGTTCGAGGGTGGATACATTTTATTGGTCACCTCCAGAGCAGCAGGCTTGGTTCCAAAAGCCTTGGATTCCCCATGCTGACTACTTGGCCTTTAAAGTGAACGTGGAGATAGGAAGCCATGGAAGTTTAATCTGTCTCGTTTGTGGAGAAGTTCCATGCAGCCTATTTGGGGGCTTCCAATACGCATCTTGATTCCACCAGCTGAGACCTGTTGAAAGGCTCTGGTCTTACAAAGAATCTCCTCGGGTGCTTTAAAGTTTGCACAGCACTTTCACATTTGCTGTGTCATTTAAGGTAGATGGGGCAGGACGTTTGAGACTTAGAGAGGCAAATTGCCCAAAGGCACTTGGCTGTTCAAAGGAAAGCTGGGGTAAAATCCAGGTCTCCCAATTCTAGGTCTTTAGGCTCCCAAGTACTGTAATCCCTGGACTCACAAAGGAACTGAGAAGCCATATTGAGGCACAGCCCAAGGCATCACAAGGCCAGCTCCTGGTCCTGGGTCTTCTCCTGACTCACCAGGGATGGCACACCAGTCTCTTCCTTTGCAGGTCTCCTTCACTTTCTACATCTGAAGGTGTGCACCTGAGGAGCGGTCTTTCTCACAGTGGTAGTCCTGATGGGGGTGTTTGACTGAGGATGGCACAGAGATTTCCTATTAGGATCTACTCTGATCCACTGTTACTGTTTGCCTAAAGCAATGGGTGAAAAAGTTTTCAGAATGAATTTCAGTCTAGTAGGCAAGAGCACTGTACTCTAACAGTGATGACTGCTAC
Source organism: Delphinus delphis (assembly GCF_949987515.2). NCBI lineage: Eukaryota > Metazoa > Chordata > Mammalia > Artiodactyla > Delphinidae > Delphinus > Delphinus delphis. The sequence continues at coordinate 43,974,577 of NC_082685.1, read as the reverse complement.
AGGCAAAGGAGTAGAGAGGTGTTTAGTACTGATGCTACTCCAAGACCTCATCCCATGTAACTTCCTCAGGTTCTGGACTTTCACTTCAGCAGAAAAAGCAAACCAATGAACAAACATGAAGCGCAACTTCAGGGTTCACTGGTCACCACCTGGCTTTCTTTTCCAGGTGCGGTTTGAAGGCTTGACAGGAAACGTGCAATTTAATGAGAAAGGACGCCGGACCAACTACACCCTCCATGTGATCGAAATGAAGCACGACGGCATCCGAAAGGTAAGGGTCCCTTTGCTTCACTTCCTCAGGGAGGAGAGGGCTGAGCAGAGGCTCAGGCCAGAGCTGAGGGCCTTGCAAGCCCACTTTCCTGGACTGGATCTCTTAGAAGAGATGCAGGCAATGAGGATTCTAGCCTCAGCTCTGCCACTAACCAGCTGGGACTTCGGGCAAGTCAGTTCCTTCCTCTGAGAATCGAGGAGATTAAATGGAGATTAAAAAAATCTCTAGCTTTGTCTTGGGGGTGCTTGTGAAGATCCAAGGGATGGGAAATTACTGTGAAAGTATAAACTAATAGATGTGTATAAAATGCCCCTGCTGCTCCTATAGGATTCCAAAGTAAGAACTTGAGAATGATGATTTATTGAGGAAGTGAACCATCTTCTCCTGATCCACACTTGGTCGTATCCCCTCTACTTTCCACACAGAAGTATAAGTGAAACTTAGTTTGTGTATATGTATGTAATGTATAATATGTATGCATATTAAACATTTTGGAACAACATTCAAATCCTTGGAGAAAACATTCAGAATTCTACCACACTCTGTGTGCTCTGGCCTCTGCCAATTTCTCTGACCTTGACCCTTGACACTCACTTCCTTCCTCCTTCCACTCCAGTCATTCTGATGAACTTTCACTTCCAGGAATACACTATGTTCTTTCTCACCTCCCAGCCTTCAAGCGTGTTCCCTCTGCCTAGGACTCCCCCTACCCCATCCCCTTCTTTTGCCTGGCCAATTCCTCCTCAGCCTTCAACACTCAGAGAAAATGCTACTCCTCCCCTAGGCTCCCTTGTTGTGACTCATGGCAGCCTCTATTGTACCGTCCATGGCCTTCATCACATTCCTAGCTCCTTGGGGTGGCACAGCGTAATGGGTAAGAGGCATTGCACACATGGTATAAAGCTACTAGGGTGTCATGGATCAGAGTATTAGCTCTGGAATCCTGGGCCTCAATCCTGGCATCACCACTTACCAGCCTGTGATTCTGAACAAATAAATCAGGTTCTTTGTGCCTTAAGTGGGGGGCACCATAACAATGCCAATCTCATAGGCTCACTGAGAGGATTAAATGATCTAACGGGTGCAGAAGTTCTGAGGGCTGTGCCTGGCACATTGAAGACTGGGTCTTCATCTCTCAAACTTGATGCTCTCTAGGCCTGTGCTGTCAAATACAGTTGCCACTAGCCATGGATGGCCATTTAACTTTCATTCTAAATAATTTAAAAGCCCCTCAGTTGCACTCGCCACATGTCAAGTGCTCAGTAGCCACAGGTGGCTAGTGGCTGCCATACTAGACAGCACAGATGTACTCAACAGATCATTTCCAGCATCCCAGCAAGTTCTACAGAACAGCTCCGCTCATGCTTTCTATTCCCAACCTGTGGAGGTCCATGATGCTCTGGGTGGTTTGGTGAGATACACTGGCAGAACGGTTATAAGCTCAGGCTTTGGAGACAGACACAACCCGAATTAAGTGTCTGCCTTACTCTTTACTAGGCACGTGACCTTGAACAACTCAGCCTCCTTGGACCTCAGTTACATCATCTCCAAATGGGGAATAATGCCCTTTACCTCACAGGGTCGCCATCAGCACTGAGTGAAACAATGTCTGCTACCCACTTGCCTGTATCAAGGGATTCCCAAAAGTAGCCCCTGGAACGGAGTGGACATTCAGCCCATGTTTTGTTTGTTTGTTTCAACTACCTTCTTTAGGCCACAGGGATTTTTATGTCAGCCTTGATTTTGAGTGAGTCAGGCTGTGCAAGCCCATGGAATGGATAAATCAGCAAACAGAAATTACAGAGTAACCTTAAAATCCACAAGCAAATCGTTGTGCTTTATTTTTCAGATCCTGGGGCTGTTTTTCAACTTACTTTCCAATGACTAAATCCTTTCCTAGAATGTGGGCTTAAGCATCCTTTGTTTACAGGGAATCTGACTTGAGGACAAGGAATTCCTCCACACCTGCGGCTTCAGGCCTTTTACTCAGTCAGCCTCCTAACAAAGTAATTTCTCAGATTCACGGTGACCTCGTTGTGCTGGTTTCAGTGAGCAGTGCCTGGCCTTACCTGATGTAGGTAATAGAGGGGCTTCTGCTGCTTGACCGGGGGCCTCGAGGACTCTCCCCTGATCTTTAAGCACGTATCATGGCCACCGATCTGCCAACACACCCTCTAGCTATCTGGGTCCATTTTGACATCCTACTGAAATGTGTGTGCTCTACACATCCATCCATCCAATGCTGAGGATCTTCAAATGCCAGGATGGGCACTGGCTCCACTCAAGCTAAATCCTTGGGAAATCCCATTCAGAGACTCCACTTCACCGTGGGGTGCTGATTTAGGGACCGCTATCCAAATAAAATACCTTGTCACATTCAAGTAGGATCACAAATTCTGGTAACAGGCTGCCAAGAGAGAAGTGTAGGAAAATTCTCGAAGGTCTTTCGTGAAGGGACCATCATTGTTGATTTAACCATCTCTGCCCATCACTACTGGTCCTGTAGCTAATTTTGGACTTGAAATGGCCAAGTCTCACTTCAGCTTCATATGTATCCCCCTGCCATGCCCCAAGTTTGTCATCCCCAGTTCTGACCCAAGTATAACTGAAAAGGAAAGACCGGGCAGGGAAGAAAGTGACACAAGGTCCTACTGACGTCAATGCACAGCTCTCCAGTCCAGATGTCCTTTGGAAGTTTTTTCTTTAAATCCTTGCCACCCAACTTTGGACATACTGAGACCTGGTGTAGCTCTAAGACAGAGCTTCAATCCAACCACTTCTCTCCATTTCCACTGCTGACCCCAGAGCCCAAGCCACCTTCCACACCTGCCTGACTCACTCAGGAGCCTCCTTACCAGTCACTAGTCCTGCTGGCCACGTTCTTGCCCCTCTAGAAGGCCATTTTCCCAACACAAGAGCCAGGATGATCATTTTCAAATATACATCAGGCTATATTGCTTCTCTCTGCCTAAAGCTTTTAACTGGCTTCCTACTGCAGGTGAAATATAACTTCTTGTCTTGACCTTCAGAACCCCAGACGCTGCACCCCTCTGACATCAGCCCTTGCTCCTCCTTCTCTGGCTCATAACTCCACAGCTACCCTATAGCACCCTTCTGTTCCTTTACCCGACATTCTCAATCACTATAGTTCCATATGCAGTGTCTCTCCTCGTCACTCAAGTCTGGCCCAGGCAAAGTCATCTTGGAGAGGCCATCCCTGACCAAGCCATCTAAAGTGACCCCCATCCACCCAGCACAATCCCACTGTCCCAATGTTTCACAGTGCTTACCCCTTCTGATATATTCTTGGTGGTTTACTGATCTCTCCTCAGGTTGGTAAACTTCTGCCTGCAGGCCAAATTCAGCCAAATGCCTGTTTTTGTACAGCCCATGAGCTAATGACTTTTACATTTTGAAATAAATCAAAAGATGACTACTTCATGATATGTGAAAATTATATGAGATTACAATTTCAGGGTCCATAAACAGAGTTTTGTGGGTTTTTTTGGAATACAGCCAAACTCATTTGTTTAGGTATCGTCTATAGCCGCGTCCGCACTATGACAGCAGAGATAAGTAGTTGCTACAGAGATTGCATGACCTGCAAAGCCTAAAATATTTGCAGTCTGGCTGTTTAAAGTTTGATGACCCCTAGTCTGGATATATATTGTCTTTCTTCCCCTCTTCTTCACCTCCTTGCCCCTAAAATGTCAGCTCTCTTAACACAGGGACATGGTTCTGTTATTTACTGTATCCTCAGTGCCCACAATATATTGACACATAAGTAAGCACGTGCAAATAAGTGGTTGTTCATTAAATGAGTGGGTAGTGTATTGAATGTTGCTGGGCAACCAGGGAGCATACTACTCTGGCCCATATTTCCATAGATCTGCCAGCAAGTAAGAAAAAAAAATTGCTGGCAAATTTAATTAAAAAACACCTCAAGCAGAACTCAGATAAAGTTAACACACACACTTATGAAGTTCAAATTCTTTAAGTGTGTTAGTTAAGATAACCCTAGGTGCAGTAACAGAGTAACACTAAAATCTCAGCTGTTTAATGCAAACAAAGGTCTCATTCTTGTTCACCCAGTGACCAGTATGGGGGCTGGGGGCTCTGATTAAGACTCAGGCTTATGGAGGCTCCACTGTCTGTTTGGGTCTTCCTGGCTATCAACAGCCAGCTCACAGGGGAGGAAGAAAGTTATTACAAACTGTGCTGGAGATTTGGGGGAGTCGGGCTAGGAAAGACGTGCATCACTTCTGCTGCATTCCACTGGCCAACCCAATCATCTGGCCCACCTAGACATATGGAAGGCTGGGAAATGCAACTGCTGTCCAGGTAGCTACTTCCCACCATACCTGTACGCTATGCAAGGCGAACAAGAATCCTTGGGGGTCATCAGGTTGTCTTTGCCACAAGAGACGTCTTCCTTTTTAAAAATCTATTATAATCGATCTCATTTTTTGGAGGTCAGGGGCTGTGTCTTCAGAGGAAGCTTAGAGCTAAAAATGTGGACATTTGATTTGATGACTATGCAAGGTCAATCCATTGAATGTACTGTCCAGTGATCATCTCCTTTGTGGACTTCATTTACTTAAAAAAATCTAATCTATCATCTAGACTCATTTCCTATATTCAAACAAGCTTTAGAGGTAGATGGAAAACAGGAGATCAAAAATTGTAACTGGCCCCAAGAGAAGACCTCTCACTGTCAGAATTGTTTAAATCCTCTCCTGAACGGTGGGCCCCAATTTTTACCAAACTACTAGCTCTGATTTACTTTGAGATAGAATCAAAGTTCCCCCATATCCTCAGTAGAGAATCCAAGGGCTGTATAATCATCCAGCCCACTTCTCTAAGAAAGGGAAATCTGCTCTCCTCTCTGAAGTGCAATGTCCCTTCAAAAATCTTTGACAGCTTTCTTTTCATCAAATTTGGAAGATTTCTCAGCCTGCTAGCTTACATGAGGGGCAAGCTGGGTTTTGGCATCACCCTGCTCTTCTGACTGGCAATAGTTCTTATTTCCCTACAAAAGGGTTAGGAATAAAATAAGCTTGTTTACAACACTTAACTGTTCCTCTAGCTTTTGATATAAGCCAAGCCAGACAATAATTTTTATAGAGACCAATTTAACATTAGTGCTATAATACCAGCTCTGAAGGATACCTAGTCTAAAAGTTAAAATCTCTTTCTAAGCCATAGAAATCTGGTCTGTACAGATTTATCTTGCTTTTTTTCCCCTCTCTTTGATCAAATAACTGGATATTTTAGAGCCGTGCTTTGTGGGTTTTGCACCATTTATCCTAGGACATTCTGCATGTAAAGAGGGTTACGCTGTCAAATGAGTTTGAGAAATACTCCATAATATATACTTCTTTTGGAGATTGACAATGTTCAATAGCAAAGTGAGACTGAAATGTACTACAGTATAGAAGCCTGTTAGCCTTCAATCAGGCATTACCCTACTGGATATCATTTTTTAGTTTACTGGCAACTTAATATGAACCACGCACTATGCGTACCGTTGTCCACGCATGAACGCATTTGGTTCCCACAGCAGCCCTGCGAGACAGGTACTCTTGTTGTATCCATTCTACAGAGCAGGGACGGAGGCCCACTGAGGTCAAGTAACTGGCCCAAGGTCAAACAGTTACTAATAAGAAAAGTCTACCTTTTAAAACAGGTCTGTCTGATGCCAGAGACCAATCTCTGGACCATCAAGCCATCACTTTTAAAAATACTACCGATGAAAACACAATAGATTTTAGAGAACTTGGTTGCATGTCAAAGAAGGCAACTTCCTCAAGGCTGACAGTTGTTGAGTTTGAACAACTAAGAACAACTAAACCTGTGACTAATCCTGAAGAGGGAGAAGGAAGAAAGGAAAGAAGGGAGGGAAGGAAGAAAACGGAGGAGGAAGGGAAAGAGAAGGGCATGAAAACACCATAGCATCAACTACCGGGGGAAAGAAAATGGCAATTACATTTGCTTGATCGTCTCCCAGGTGTGTATTGATTATATTCCATAATTTTACCTTTGAAGTCCATGGCCTGGCTCCTATGCCCTGCCACTAATCTGCTATTTAATCTATATAAGTTAGATCATCTGATCTCCCCAAGCCTCAGTTTTCTTTTCTGTAAAACAGAGAAAATAATCCCGAGCCTGTCAGTGCTATTTGCATAGGGGAAGAGCAAAATACAGTTAAGTGTTAGGAAAGTAGTTTGGAAATTCTTTTCTGAAACTCGCCCCACGATATGCTACAATAATGGTTTCAAATAGTTATTTCTCAACGAACGGGCTCCTTGTAAAAATGAACTCTTAAGGGGAATCTCAAAGCGTGAAATGGATTAAAAGCAGAACTGACTATTGAAGCAAGGGTGAGGAACCCAGGGCTTTCCCCCTCTTCTCTGACCCCTCACCTCCCATGAAAGTGGTGAAGGGCCTTTACAGATGCCCTAGGGTCCCATGGAACATTGGCCTAGCAAAATGGGGGAGGCAGGACCACATTCTGGTTTTGAGCAAGTCCCCTGGTCTCTGAACTTCTGTTTCCCTCTCTGTAAAAAACGAAGAGGTTGGAGGAAATGATTCTTCAGGCCTCTTTTGGCTCTGATATTCTGGAAATCTAAGTTTCTGGTTCTTGTGTCATTAGAGAGACATGTCCCTTTCCAGGCTGACTGAAAGTGCCCCACACAGGCAACATGGTACCCATGCCGGCATGAGGGCAAATCTTGACCCAGTGTCCTGAGAGACAGCTCCCCCGACCCCCCTTCAGGCCTCTGAACTGTCTCAGCATGAACAGGATCCACTGTCTCCATGTTGGATGCACTCATTCTCTCAATAAACCTTTCCTGAGCTGCTTCTCTGTGGTACAATCTGTGGCCCTAAGAAAGGGGTCCTAGCATGAACAGACCTCTAGCTTTGTCCCTGAGAAGCCCACAGCATCGTGGAGAGATGGGGACAGACATGCCAACAGCTAGACCATGGGGCCAATGGGAACCAACACGAGGCGCTCAGGGCCAGCTGGCAGCCTAGTGGAACACAGAAGGACACGGCCCTGCAATCGGCCTGCCCGGCTCCAATCCTGGCTCCACGACTCTCCTGTGGCCTTGGGAAAGTTATTCCACTTCCCCTACATCTCAGTTTCTTCACATTTAAAATAGGAGTGATAATTGATTACCCACCTCATAGGTTTTTGTGTGGATGAGAGAAGTTAAAACATAAAAAACACTTAGAAGAGTGCCTAAAACACAGTAAGCACTCAGTAACTGTCAGCTAATATGATTCCCAGCCCAGGGCTAAGTCCCCTCGCAGAAAGAACAGCGTCAAGATGAAAAGCTGCCCCTGGAGACAGATGACCACCATTCCAGGCTGAGCTCAGCCACTTCTCAGCTGCATCACCACCATCACCTTGCAAGTTAACAAACTCTTCTAAGCCAGATGAACTGGCACGAAAACTATGAAACACAGCCTCTGACAGAGCAAGAACACGATCAGTGTCGGCAATTATTACTACTGTTGTTAATGGCGGTCAAATGGCAGGGAGAGTTGTTTCTTTGTAACTGAGGGGACTGGGAAAGACATCAAGGTGAAGGTGACATCTGAGTGGACCATTGGCATGTGCCTTGGATTTTGTGAACCTGGGCTGACTTAGAGAACTGCTCCTCCCCCTGCACATGCGCTTCAGTTCTCCTTCCTGTTTGCCCTTTAAAACTACAGCCAGCAGAATGACCACAAAACAAAACACAACGGTCTAAAGATGTATAAAGACAGGGACTTCCCTGGTGGCGCAGTGGTTAAGAATTCGCCTGCCAATGCAGGGGACATGGGTTTGATCCCTGGTCCGGGAAGATCCCACATGCTGTGGAGCAACTAAGCCTGTGAGCCACAACGACTGAGCCTGTGTGCCACAACTACTGAAACCAGCGCACCTAGAACCCATGCTCCACAACAAGAGAAGCCACCGCAATAAGCCCACGCACCGCAACCAGAGAAAGCCCATGCGCAGCAACAAAGACCCAACACAGCCAAAAAATAAAATAAAATAAAAGATAGATAGACATAGGGGTGTGTGTGGAGTCTGTGTGTGTGTGTGTATTAGCCACGCCATCCTGCTCTTCCCAAACCTTCCATGACTCCCTGTTGCCTTCAGAATAAAGTCTACACCACTTAGCCTGGCCTTCCAATCCCTCTGCTACCTAGACCAAGCGCCCACTGCCCTCTTGGACTAACCCTATCCTCCACTCAGGACCCACTGAACTTACATATCTGGGCAGATTCCCACCTTCCCATCTTGGCTTATCTTCTCTCCGACCTGACAGGTTTGGGCTCAACCTTTCCATCCCTCATGACTTAAGCCTCACCTCCTCCTGCTGCCTTTTTCCCAGCATAGGTTCCATACCAGGCTTCTGCTTCTCCAAACTCCTTAGGCTCAAGCTACCTGAGCCACTCACTTGTCACTTCTGGGGCCACGTGCATGTGTGTGTCTTGTCTTCCCAAATAGACTGGAGGGATCCTCAGAGCGAGGACTATCTCGAGACCTCTCTGTATCTTTCTCAACCCTGCCACAAGACCACCAATGTTTTAGCTCGGAGTCTTACACACAATAGGGATCCAATAAGTATTTGCTAAAAGACCTTGGAAAATGAGTCAGTATAAATAACTACTAATTTTTTTAAAAAAAATGATGTCAATCAGTGTTTGCAGGCACAACTATATTCTCAGTATTATAATAGGTCAAAAATTGGAAATAAGAGAAATAAAGGATAAAATAACCATCACCTAGAAAGTTAAATCCAGATGGAAAAATACAATTAACCTAAAAGAAAACAAGAGTAAGGCCAGAAACTATCAAACTCTTACAGGAAAACATAGGCAGAACACTCTATGGCATAAATCACAGCAAGATCCTTTTTGAACCACCTCCTAGAGAAATGGAAATAAAAACAAAAATAAACAACTGGGACCTAATGAAACTTCAAAGCTTTTGCACAGCAAAAGAAACCATAAACAAGACCAAAAGACAACCCTCAGTGGGTTGAAAATGGGAGAAAATATTTGCAAATGAAGCAACTGACAAAGGATTAATCTCCAAGATTTACAAGCAGCTCATGCAACTCAATAACAAAAAGACAAACAACCCAATCCAAAAATGGGCAGAAGGCCTAAATAGACATTTCTCCAAAGAAGATATACAGATTGCCAACAAACACATGAAAGGATGCTCAACATCATTAATCATTAGAGAAATGCAAGTCAAAACTACAATGAGATATCATCTCACAGCGGTCAGAATGGCCATCATCAAAAAATCTAGAAACAATAAATGCTGGAGAGGGTGTGGAGGAAAGGGAACCCTCTTGCACTGCTGGTGGGAATGTGAATTGGTACAGCCACTATGGAGAACAGTATGGAGGTTCCTTAAAAAACTGCAAATAGAACTACCATATGACCCAACAATCCCACTACTGGGCATATACCCTGAGAAAACCATAATTCAAAGAGAGTCATGTACCAAAATGTTCATTGCAGCTCTATTTACAATAGCCAGGAGATGGAAACAACCTAAGTGCCCATCATCAGATGAATGGATAAAGAAGATGTGGCACATATATACAATGGAATATTACTCAGCCATAAAACGAAACGAAATTGAGCTATTTGTAATGAGGTGGATGGACCTAGAGTCTGTCATACAGAGTGAAGTAAGTCAGAAAGAGAAAGACAAATACTGTATGCTAACACATATATATGGCATTTAAGAAAAAAAAATGCCATGAAGAACCTAGGGGTAAGACGGGAATAAAGAGACAGACCTACTAGAGAAAGGACTTGAGGATATGGGGAGGGGGAAGGGTAAGCTGTGACAAAGCGAGAGAGTGGCATGGACATATATACACTACCAAACGTAAAACAGATAGCTAGTGGGAAGCAGCCGCATAGCACAGGGAGATCAGCTCGGTGCTTTGTGACCGCCTGGAGGGGTGGGATAGGGAGGGTGGGAGGGAGGGAGACGCAGGAGGGAAGAGATATGGGAACATATGTATATGTATAATTGATTCCACTTTGTTATCAAACAGAAACTAACACACCATTGCAAAGCAATTATACTCCAATAAAGATGTAAAAAAAAAGCAAAAGAAAACAAGAATGTACGGTTTAAATCACATGATTCCCACTACACTTCAGAATGAGCTCAGGAAGAGAAGGGTTACTAGGCATGGGAGAAGGTGGGGTTTGGCCTTGTGAACAACTGCAGGGAATTAAATCTCTATGGCCCTGACTCGCATTGTACGTAAGAGTTTAGCTGCATCAACAGTTAAACCCTCGCCCCTTAAGAGGCAATTTTCAGGCTTACCCGTCATGATGAGGATTTTCATGGGGTGGGGATGGGAGGACCTAGAGAGCATCTTGTCTCTTGTTGTTTATATCTACCAATACCTCAGAGCCTGGTGTGTCCAGGATTGCTGGTGTGATGCTCAGCTCCTTGATTTCCTGTCTGGTGTTGGCTGGGGGACCCAGAGCGGGCCATTCCTGAGGAGCCTGGATCACCTTATGTCACCACCTTCCTCTCTTTAACAGATTGGCTACTGGAATGAAGATGATAAGTTTGTCCCTGCAGCCACGGATGCTCAAGCTGGGGGGGATAACTCAAGTGTCCAGAATAGAACGTACATCGTCACTACAATCCTAGTGAGTACTCAGTCCTTCATGGAGGTTACCTGGGATGTGAGACAGACCAACACAAAGGTTTTCCCAGGAGTGAAAGCTGGTCATTCTTCTTGCCAAAACTCTGTGGTCGGTAGAAAGAGGAAGTAAAAAAGGAATATCCTGAAAGTCAGAGGGACTTTTGCTCTCTGGCTCTGCCATGATTTCACTTTGTGCTCTTGGATAAGTAAGTCACTTACCCTCCTTTGAGCCATAGTTTCCAATGTATATAAAACATAAGGGTGAGACTAAATTGTAATGGTTCTGACTCTACCCTTCCTTAGTAGAAGCCATTTTCAAAGCAAGTTCCCTAAAGTCCAGCACCTGAAGTGAGTATAAGTAAAGCTGCTATGATTTTCAGTGATGAGACAGTTGGAGCCTATTTAAGGGTTATTCCCCTAACACCTCCCAAAAATACAAGAGCTCCTGGAACAACTTGAAAAGCTAGGCATGGCGTCTCAGTGAAACATTCTATTTTAATAGTTTGCTTCCTTAACCCAAGAAGTTTTGTAATGGGAGGAGCAGAAATGCAGGAAGTGGATTTAGGGGCCAGAGAGACTTCCCCAAAGTTTAGCAATGTTGGAGACATCCTCCTCTGCCACGCCAAAGGCCTCCCTCCGCAAGAGTGAACTCAAAACCCACATCCTCTGTCTCCCATTTCTCCACCAGGAAGATCCTTATGTGATGCTCAAGAAGAATGCCAACCAGTTTGAAGGCAATGACCGCTACGAGGGCTACTGTGTAGAGCTGGCAGCAGAGATTGCCAAGCATGTGGGCTACTCCTACCGTCTTGAGATCGTCAGTGATGGGAAATATGGAGCCCGCGACCCTGACACAAAGGCTTGGAATGGCATGGTGGGAGAGCTGGTCTATGGAGTAAGTTCCCTACAGGGTGGGCAATTGGAAGCGGAGGCAGAGAGGTTGACAGGAAATCATTTGGTGGTTGGCTGGCCCTGCCCATAGATGCCTATTAGACCCCATGATTTAGTATTACTGATGCCGAAAAGATGAGGAGTCCAAAAATCCCATATCTGAAGACGTTTTTTGTTCAGGTTCCTGGTCCCAGCTCCTTCAGCCAAACTCAGCTCAGTCCTGTGGCTTCAGTTGATCATCATCCAATACAGGTGACAGTTAAGCTTCAAGATCAGTTTTCTCGAGGCAGACCGCTGAGTTGTTACTTCCCTGCTCAGTCCCTTATGTCTCCCTCAATATGAATTTCTTCCCTGGTGTTGGGGGTAGCCTGGATACAACCAAACGTTCTAGTTACTTGCCCTTTCTAGCACCTTCCATTTCAGCCACACCACCCTGAGTCACTCTGTTCTCTAGTCCCCTTCCATTCTGCACCTCTAAAAATCTCACCCTTCTCCCCAAACCTGTATCAGATACTACTTTTTCCAAGATGTCATTTCGTTCTCCCCGTAACAGGTATGGGGAGAACCCTTTTTAACTGTTGTTGCCTTCCTTGTAGAATTTAGCTTCTGCTTCTTTTATGGCTTACCCTGCCTTATGTAACAGTTATCTGTGAATAGGGATTGGTCTACTCCATTCACCACACTTGAAATAAGGCCACACACAATTGCTATAAAGTCTTCAATAAACTGAAGCATTTTGGAGAAGCCAATGAATGCCCTGAACTGTTTTAAGTGTTTAAGGAATCATTGAGAAGTAAAAGATCTGATCCCTGTCCCCAAGGATTTTAACATTTTATGGGGTAGAAAAGACAATGAGAGAATGGTAAGACAGCAGAGAATCAAGGTTCAGGCAAAAGGCTAATATGAGTGTGTCTAGCCCTCCAGAAAGATGTAGCACTTGAACACGGCCATATTCAAATAGAAAGGCAGCCCAAGAATTTCTAAAGTATAACCTATGGAATGGTGATGGAAATAAGTAAGGTGTGAAAGGAGAATGAGAAAACACTGATGATTTTTGTAGAGGGCTTGGGATGAGTAGTCAGGGATAAAGTCTGAGTAAGAAATGACAAGGGAAAGAGTGTGGATTGATTCAGTGGGCACTGGAAGATCATGAAGGTACTTGAGTAGAGGAACAACAAAAGGCAATGGAAGAAGAATCCTGCCACCACATGCAGGAAGGAGACCACCAGAGCTTCACTCATAGAAATCAAAGACTCCAGGCTGGGTTTGTGAACAGAAGAATATGCCGAGCCGCAAGCCGGTGTTGAGTTCTGGTCAGGATGAAGCACCCATTTAGGAGGTTTTAAAATCTCATTGTCTCAGATCAAGGCAATAGGAGTCATGATGGCCATGAGAGCCATACAGAGGGAATTCAAAGAAGGAAGAAATGGAACAAAGAAAAGCCTTTCTAGGAAGGTGGCTTTTGAGATAACCTGGGAAGATGGTTAATGAGTTGAGAAGGGGGACGTGCTTCTACCCTCTCTCCTCCTCTATTGCCTCTCACCTTTGGGAAGCCCCACGGGTGAAAGATAGAGATATGGGTGATTAATGCTGCATCTTGAGGTTGGTTTCCATGGGAACCTCCACCAAGCTCTTAAGGTCATCCCCATGGCAACTACTGTGAACTTTTCACCTCCAACAACATTCATCTTTACCTTCATCCCATGTTCCCTTAGAAAAGGCCTATGATCTGAGCAGAACAATGATATGATTATCCTAAGGGCAAGCCCCCCAGTAGCCAACCATTAGTCATGGGTCACTGGCTCATCAGTGACAAACCAAAATTACCTCTGGATGCTTCAACTGCTAGCCCTCCCCTTTCCCCTCACCTCCACAAGGCCTGTCCCTCTGCCCAGTAAAAACTGTATTCTGGGGCTTCCCTGGTGGCGCAGTGGTTGAGAGTCCGCCTGCCAATGCAGGGGACACAGGTTCGTGCCCCGGTCGGGAGGATCCCACATGCCGCGGAGCAGCTGGGCCCGTGAGTCATGGCCGCTGGGCCTGCGCGTCCGGAGCCTGTGCTCCACAGCAGGAGAGGCCACAACAGTGAGAGGCCCGCGAACCGCAAAAAAAAAAAAAAAAAAAAAAAAAAAAACTGTATTCTGAAAACTCCACGATGAGCCCAAATGGATGCCCTCTCTGGATTTTCAGTTTGGCTTTCTTTTTCTGCAACGCCCCCCGCAACCGAGGAAGAATAGAGGGGTTTGGGGAAAGCATCTCTCAGCCACAAATGACCAGCAAGATCAGAAAAATTCATTCGGAGGCCTCCAGATCTCTCCGTTCTGTGCCTGTTAAATAGGCTAAGTCAACCAGGGTGTCTCTCGCCTTCCTTTTGCTCCCTTTTGCTCTTATCAACAATTACAATAGTAGCATGTCAGCACGTAGTATATGACAGGCACTATGCTAAATACCCATGTTATTTCACTTACTCCTCATAACAACCCCAGAAGGTAGATACGATTATTTACCACATTTTATAGATGAGGACACTGAGACCCGGGGAGATTAGGCAGTTTGGCAAAGGACACAGAGCAGCGTCGGGACATGCAGCCCTGGCTCTTACGCTGCATGCTGGGACATACTGCCTCTGTAGAAATCACACCATCTGAGCACTGGACTCTAAGGCCACTATTAACTAGTGATGACAATAGCAACAGTGTCTGCATTCTCGGATGCCACAGGCTGCAAAAGAAATTTCTGCTTCTTGCACGGGTATGGCTTTGTGCCTGATTCTCAGTGACTTTCCTGCCTGTTCTTTGTCTTAATGAAGCAGAAAGAGTGAACTTGGGAGACAGACACCTGGATTTGAATTCTGACTCTGCCAGCTTACTGGCTACATGACTCCTGCGAGCCACTGACCTCCTGCAAGGGTTACGCCTGAATCCTTGATCCCAGGGCTGGGGTGGCGAGTATTCCCCTGAACAGCGCCTGGCTCAGAGTGGATCTCCATCCCTGACCATTTTCTTCAATTTTTGCTTTTACCCACTGCATCAACACGGTTCACTCTTTTACCCAAGACTTTTTCCAGATGTATTTTGTTCGGGGATCTCCTGGGTCAGTAGTTCTCAAAGTCTGGAGCGGCAGCATCACCTGGGAACTTGTTAGAAATGCAAATTCTCAGGTCTCTCCAGACCCAGTGATCTAGAAGTTCTGCCATCTGTGGTTTAAAAAAAAACCCCAAGGTGCTTTGGATGTGCTGCACGCTCAAGTTTGAGAATCCCTGTCACAAGACATCTGTTTAAGAGAATAATTTTGAGCACCTGTGAAATGCCCACGGCTCACAGTACCCTCACGTATTTGGATTCTTTTGACTCTCACAAAACACTGCTCTCCAATAGATAAAGCAAAACTTATTATGCCTCTTTTTCTAAAGAGGAAATTGACATCCAAAAGGAAAACCATCTCACTCGAGGGCACGTGGTCAGTGAGTCACAAAGCAAAGTGGCCAGGTCTAATTTCCCAGATGAGCATTGCCCTTGACTGATCCTACAGAGGTCCAGTTACTTCCTCAGGTGCTGGAAATCAGCTCCTGAAGCCTCTCAGTCAACATCAAACAAGCGGAAAACACTGCTGCTTTGCACGAACCACCCTTCCTCTCTGGACCTGGGTTTCCTATCTGCAAAATGAGGTCACTGAACTTAAGCATCTCCCACTGTGTGTGTCTCCTATGCATATGGGTGCCTTTTGAAGACCCTCAGGGGTCCATGGCCAAAGAATTTTGGAAACACTGTATCTACTCACCCCTCTTGGAAATTCTCAGTGCACAGTGGTCTTTTAAAGGTTCTGAGAAGTCCGACCTCAAGGTAGTCTGTTTACATTTGTGTTTATTTTCATGTTATACTTATTAACATCCTTCTAAAAATAATGTTCCGTGGAATCAATCTTGGAACTGCTAAATGAACTAAGCAATGAGATCATGTGGTTTTGTGACTTTTTTTTTCCAGTTCACAGTCCCTTTTATTAACTCACATCCGGAGGCACCAGACAAATCCATTCAATTCCCTTTACCACTTTAGAAGCTCGACATCCACCTCCCTTTTGGGTAACTTGTGGTCATTCCCTCTAAGTCATTTCCATGACTTTTAGCCCCCATTCCTTTTCTACCTATGTTAGGTTACAGAGGAAAGAAGAGATATCTTCTTCCTGGCAATGGCTTATAAGTGTTTGTAAAAAGTATCAAGATTTATGCAATGGGTGTTAGGGAAAAAAAAAGAATTACTATGAAATACAGATTCAATCCCACATTGCTTTACAGAAAGTTTCTTTCTACAAGTGAGAAACTTAAGTCATTCTAAAGCCAGGCTTTTTATTCCATGTAAAAGGCCTTCTCAAAAATCTCAGCCAATGAGAGTAACCAGAGGAAATCTTTCCTAAGCAACATCAGCCGGCAGCTGATGATGCTGCGCAACATCAGCCGGAGTCTGCGCAGCATCTGTCCCCAGCCTCACACCTGGACTGTTACGCAGCATCATAAGAGAAAGCCATCCGCCTCCAATAGACTTGCACAGACATGCCTCTCATTTCAAAAATGAATGTCATGGCATCTGTCCATGGAACCGTGTTAGGTTTCCAGGATCTCTTGATCTCAGGCCAAGAGAGCAGTGGATTTTAGAGCAGAGATGCCAGTGCCTCTGCAATTAGGCAGAGGTAGGAAAGACAGAAGAGCAAGGCTGGTGACTCCACATGCCGGATGCACAAAGATGAACATTTCCTGCAACCATTTTATGTTTATCTACATGAATTTTTAAAACTGAGTTATTTGTGCACTTCTTAGCAGTCTCCTTGAAAAAAACAATTGTGATACTACTTTACTTTCTCTCTGCCAAACTACTTTCGTCACATGATTCCCTTCTCTGGGAATGTATTCTGTACCCGAGCAACCTGTTGAAATCCTACTCTCACTTCAGTGCCAATTTATATGTCACCTCTCTGATGGCGCAGTCCCTGATCTCCCCAGCCAGAATTCATTCCTTCCTGACCTCCTGTAGCATTTTGTATCTCTTAGACAGCATGCCTCCAGTCTATAGACTGGGAAATTTTGTGTGTGAGTACTAATCTCGCCTACTAGTTTGTAATTCCCTGAGTGTAGAGACCACGGCTTCCCTTCCAGCCTAGGGTTTACGCATAATAAGCACCCAGTAAATATTTACTGAGTTAAATTTGCCTTCACTTGTTAGCCAGGGCTGTCTTGGTTGCAGGTAAAAGAAGCCCAACTCAAACTGGCTTAAGCAAACAGACTGATTGGATCATGTTCCTGAGGACAAACAAAAGAGTATATTGACATATGATCCCAGGGAGTCCAGGGTAAGCCCTGAATTAAGGGTGACTCAAATTATTTCATCATGGATCATCTCTCGCTCTGACTTTCAGGACTCATGCTCGTTAAAGAGGCCCAAAGAGACTTGGGTCATCCTTGAATGGACCATTCTGGCCAGGGGAGTAGTGTACACCGATGGCCAAACCTGGGTGATACGCTTCACCTCATAACCAGGGTGATCAGTCCCATTTGAACCAGGAGGACTGAGCGTGGGGCAGGAGTAGTTCTTCTTCCAGAAGAAGAAGGCATGGCTGCTGGGCAGGCAAAAAATAACAGATATATGACAGCCCCCTTCCGTAAGGTGAGGAAGACTCCACGAACAATTAGAACTGTCAAAGAATGGGATCATCTCTCCTGTGAGATACTGAGCCGATCATCCATTTACCATAAATATTTTATAGGGAGCAGGAGGGTTTGGACTCCTAAGGTTCTTTCCAACTCTCACATCCTTTAAGATTACAAATGAATATTCACAGGGAAGAGAAAAATAAGAGAACAGAGAGCTGGTGAACTCAAGGGCGTTTCTTTTGTGTGTGTGTTTTTTTGCAGAGAGCAGATGTGGCCGTGGCCCCTTTAACTATCACCTTGGTCCGGGAAGAGGTGATAGATTTCTCCAAACCATTTATGAGTTTGGGGATCTCCATCATGATAAAAAAGCCACAGAAGTCCAAGCCAGGGGTCTTCTCCTTCCTGGATCCTTTGGCTTATGAGATTTGGATGTGTATCGTTTTCGCCTACATTGGAGTGAGTGTTGTCCTTTTCCTGGTCAGCCGCTTCAGCCCCTACGAATGGCACAGTGAAGAGTTTGAGGAAGGGCGGGACCAGACAACCAGTGACCAGTCCAATGAGTTTGGGATATTCAACAGCTTGTGGTTCTCCTTGGGAGCCTTCATGCAGCAAGGATGTGACATTTCTCCAAGGTGAGTCAGCTCTTCTCAACCCCTTTGCTCAATGCCATATATATAGGAAAAAACAAATACTGGGAAATCAAGGGTGGGAATTTTTTCCAGACTTCATAGTATTCGGTTTCTCAGCTATGCTTTACTGTCAGCTGTCCGTTGCATGCTGTGGATTATACGGACACGTCCTGTGCCTTGATCAGTTCTATCTGCTTTCTGGGTGATGTGCTCTGTCAAGATTAACAGGGATAATCACGACTCTAATGTTCTGTAGCCGAAACGTACAGAGAAAGGATGGGGGACAGTACGGTACAACTAACATGTGTTGAGAACCTACCACATATAGTAAGCAAGGTTTTGAGTCCTCTACATGCCTTATTTCATTGAATCTTTGCAGAAGCATTAGGTGGGATTCTCATTCTATCTCCTTTTACAAATGAGGGACCACAGAAATGCTGAATATCTTTCCAAGGTTGCACAGCTAATAGCTAGGTGAGTCAAGATTCAACCCCCATCCTGAACTATTTCTGAGGGGTAGAAGGAGTACTGAATTATGAGTGGGTTCTCACTCTGGTTCTAGCACTTTCTGTGTGTCTCTGGACAAGTCACCTGGCCCTTGTAGACCTTGGTTTCTTCATCTTTAAGAGAAAATGGTTCTTCTTTTCTTGGTTCTGAGAAAGATCTTGGAAATAATCTAGTTCCAACGGTGATGTAAATTTGTTTCTTACGGTTGGAAAATGAAGTTTCTTAGAAATGCCTCAGACATCATACTGAGAGTACTGGGGTGACCAAATCAGTGAGGTTTCAGCCCCCACAGGAGACATGAGTAGCGCCATTTTTGTCTGTTTTACATATTGGGCTTGTGAATACAATTTCTTTTGAAAAACGGAACAGAAAGGAAAGGAGAGGGGAGGGGAGGGGAGGAGGCAGGGAGGGAGGAAGAAGGAAAAGTGAAATGGAGAGGGGAAACAAGAAATCTGAAAACTACCAACCTACACCAATTCCCAAATTTACTGACCCCCTTTCTGTCTTTGTGTGTAACGTTCTTTCAACTATATTTTGGAAAGTTCATGTCACAAATAAATAAGTGCTGACTGTATTTCCTTTTACAGTTGCTTAATGTCTATGAGCTCTTTAATCAGTAGGCAGTCGCTTATAGATACCAAGCTTCTAAAGCACGCAGGGAGGCATGGCTTAGAATCGGGCTGCATGAATAGATCAGCACACACTCTCACTTTCTGAGGGCGTAACTGCATAAATACCAAGGCCTCACAGACACGTCCTGGAGGCATCTTTACCACCTGGTTCGCATTTGGGTGTCAGCGAGGACCAATATTCCTAAGTGGCAATGGAATAAGATCTTCCCAAGGAGCTTCCCTCAGGACTCATTTTGCCTGCTGTATAATTTAGACTGTCTCATCGTTCACCATTATACTCTTGTTTTTCTTTAAATAAGAAGACAGTCAGGGGGGTTGCGTGGGAGAAGAGGTGTGAGACTGGATGCCTGGCCAGTACTGGCAAACACATGGTAAAGAGCAGAGACAACCAAGAAGGGGAAGGGCTTGCTTAAAAATAACTCAGGCCAGTAGGTAAACAATGGGAAGAAATGATTCTTCACTACTCAGTATAATGGGCCATCCTAACATGCATGTGTCTGAAAAGACCCCTGGGCTTGTTTTTTTCTCCTTTATTTCCTTCATGGCTGGGCATCTTACCCGTTAATGGCACCCCTGTGGACTGACCTCAGGCTGTGTTTTCACACTCCTCACCATTCCTCCTGAAGTCTCAAGTCAGTGACCCACAAACTGAATCCTCTACCGGGCATGTTTCTGTGTAACCTGCACAGTTTGGCAATGATGGTCCAAAACTGAGTGGCAGCTGCCCTCCTGAGCTGATGCGTGTATTCCCCACTTGACCACAGCCCCCAGGTGACTCAGCTGCCCCTGAAAGGGTATGTGCGTTTGTGACTTCTGACTAGAAGAGGATTTTCAAACTGTGTTTCCAGGACTCCTGAGGGTTCCACGAGGCTACCTTAGGAATTGACCTTGAGGTGACCAAACAGGAAACCCAAGCCGCCTTCCTTCCCATTTTTAATAAAACAACTCCACTCTATGCTTCTGTATTTTCACCAGGAAAATGGGAAACAACCCTAGTATTGTTGTGAGGTTTAAAAGAGGTTGATACATATAGAACCCATAACACAGTATCCAGCCAGCACACAGGAAGCACAACAAAAGAGAAGCTATTGTCAATTCTTTTTATCGATTTTCTATATTGGACTTCTGCTAAACTTCACTAGAAGAAAGGGTGCCACTGCTCACACTGATTGAAAAGCCACTGGACCTCTCTCTTCTGGGGAAGTCCACGGACAAAGCAGAACGGTGGTTCACTCCTGAGACCAGCAGTACCTGTATTTCTGAGGCTCCCCCTCAGAGGGACTGGGAGGAAGGATTTTGGATTTAGGGGTCTGAGAGGCAGAGAAGAGTCTACCTGGCAGAAAAAGGAGTTTTATCCACTTGAGATGGACTCTTGCTTGCCACGCCTAGCTCAGCCAATTCCAGCACTTAGGGACCTGCATAAACCCCGCTAAGAGTCAGAATATGCATCACAACATTTGTTGGGAATATATGCTAAAGAGAAAAGGTACGTACTTCACCTCACTAGGGCCAGACGAAAACACAAGGATGCTAGGACAGTGATGAGAACCAGAGCCAAGCAGACAAGCGCAAACACCAGTGGAAGCTTTTGTTGTTGTTGTTTACGTATTTCCTGATGAAGTCAACAGAGTTTCATGAGCCTCTGATATGCATAGCACTAGACACCCTGGGGCTACAGCAGGAGGTATTTTTAAGGGCTTTTTATACTCAAACATCTTCTCAAATAAGCTTCAATTAATTGTTCTTGCTATTTACTAACAGAATATATCATAAATCCTCACAAATTTAGAACTTGGGGGATTAAGTTCCACCTAAATTGCATGTATCTGCATGCATACACAAGTAGCTTTATCTTTTCTTAATCTCATCAATATTTATATTAAAGTCTATTAACCGAAAGCCAACGAAATGTGGCCAGATGTGGTTGTCTGCAAGTAACGCAATAATCTGACCAGAGTAACATGAACAGCTAGAGAGTTACCTTTCTTATAAGGAGAGTGGAGGCAGACAGTGGCTCATGGTTCAGTGAAATCGGGGTCTGCTGTGCTATGGTTGCCCCAGCCTTTTCTCATGTGCCCCAAATGGCTGCTCCCAGATGTCACGTCCATGTTCAAGCAGCAAGAGGGGGAAAACGTACTGCAGCCAGTTCCGTCTCTTTGGATCAGGAAACCAAAAGCTTAACAATATACTCCCCACCCCAAGCGAACATCTCCTTCTGTCTATCTCATTAGTCAGAACAGCGGCCCACAATCACTTCTAGTGACAAGGAAGGTGGAAATGGCAAGAATTAGGTTTTTTAGCCTCTAAAATGGAAGGGGTTGGAATGGATGTTGGTGAGTCAACCGGCAGCACCGGCCACAGCGCCCAAGTCAATGTTTTGTTCACCAGCACCATGAATAGATAAAATAATATGTAAATAGCACCTTTAGTGATATATGCCAGTAAATGCTGATTTGCTTTCAAGATTCTTCTCTCCTCCCTTTACAATGTTTCTATGAGAAATTGTTTTCATATAGCCTTTTTTAACATTCAAAGTTAAAATTCAGTTGAGCTATGATCACAAATTACAACTTTTTTCATTAGGTTGATGGTAAGATATTAAGAATGCCATCCACGAGTTGCCTTTGCAGGCCTGTGTCTTGTGCCCAAAGACCTATTTTTAATAGATACTTTAGATTTCTTTTTTCAGGGACAGGAACATTTTGAGAAGGGATATATTAAAGGAAGGGCAAAAATCATCCCAGGCAAAATTTATCTTTAGTTCCCCCAACTTTCCTTTCTGTAGCTTTTGACCCTATTTGTGGCCAATGTCATTCATTTATTCAACAGATATTACTAATTGCCCGTGAGGTGCAGCACAGGGTGCTGGGTGCCGAGGATGTGAAGATATACTGATGATGGAGCATGGGGGGGGCGGGAGTCTTTCCTTCAAGGTGATGGCAAGTACAGTGGTATAAGACAGACATTACATAAACAACTGTGAATGTATAAACTGTGATGCACTGTGAATAAAATGAATCTGCCGTAGAACTAGATAATAAAGGAAGTGGAATTAAAGGGGACTGACTTAGGGTGTTCTGAGAAAGTTCCTCCAAGGAGCAGATAGGTAAGAAGGAGCTAAGCTTACACAGAGCTGTATTATTAGAGAAGTAGGCAGAGGCCAGATCGCGCACCGTGGCCATAGTATAGATTTAAAGTTTTACTCTAAATGCAATGGGAAGGCACTGGAGAGTTTTAAGCGAGAGAAGGATTGATTTACATGCTGTAATACTCCTCTGGGGAGCTATGAGGAAAATGAATTGAAGCAGAGAACAGTCAAGAGTGGAAACAGAGGGACCAAGCAATAGGTTCTCACGTCTGTCTAGGGGCAATTACAGTGGTGGAAATTATGATGGGCATGGAGATGGATGAGTGGTCTACTCTGAAACTAGAATTGACAGCCCTTGCTGATAGACTGGATATTTGAAAGGGAGGCGAGGGGAAAGTCAGTGGTGTCTCCAAGAGGTAGGGAGCAGTTGGAAAACATGGAACCACAATTCCAGAGACCTTTAGGTCTGGCTCCGATCATGAGAATGATCTAGTTCATCCATCCCGTTACAGATGAGAAAACGGAGGCTCCAAAGGGGAAAGGGATTTTCTCTAAGGTCACCAAGGCAATGCCTCTGGCCTGTTGCCGCCCAGTCCAGTGCTGCCTACCCTGCAGTCTCATCCCAGGCTCCACTGCCTGCAAGTGAACTAACAGTGAGCCTTTCAACTCTTTATTCCCACGGACCCTACCTCCCCTTTGGCTCCTACTTTGCTGGGATTGGATGACCTTAGTAAGGAAAAGGAGAGGGGTTTGGAAGGTCCTAGGGGAAGAGAGGAAAATGGGAAATTATGATTTCAGCTTTCAGAACTCTTGTATTCCTGATCTTAGAATGTGACAGAATGTGTGATAATTATTTCCACCTAGTAGAGATAATTACTCTCAGCGAGAAGAATTCTAAAGCGGGGAAGTGATAGCACATTGGAGGTCTCTGGGAACCCTCTACCACAGCCCCTGCCCCAGTTAATGTGCTTGTGGAGGGCCCTGAGACTGATTCACCATGGGAACAGAGTAGCCAATGAACAGAGCTGATAAACGATGGCAGCCTGACCTTCGCATTCACACAGAACTTTCACAGCAACCAGTATTACAGTGCATGGAAGGGTGATGAGGAACCTCCCCCTTCCACCTCCTGTTCTCCCCGCTTCCCTCCCAGAGATGGGCATGGAAACGCCTTCCCCTTTCCCATATTGATGTAACTGGAGTGTTGCAGGGGAAAGAAGCGGGGTAAACATTCAGGGAAGTTGACGGAAGCAGCCTGAATGTGTGAAATAGTTTATCTTTAGAAAGCATAATCCTCATTCAGTACACAGATTCACTGCTGCAAGGAACAGTGTCATAAGGATGTGTGCACAGCGTTGATGCAAGAAATGTATGTTAGACGCTTTCGGTCTTGGGACCAGGTATGAGGGATTCTGCTGGGAACCCTGCATCAGAATCACCTGAGATGCCTGTAAGAATGCAGATTTCCAGGCCCCACCCTAGGTCCGTGGGATTGGAAATTCTGCAGTTGGAGAGAGAAATACACATTTCACAAGCCCTCCCCTTCCCCCAGGCCAGCTGGGCATTAAAGTCTGAAAGCCATTGAGCTAGGAGGTTGTTCAGGGAACTCAGGTTAGAAGTATAAGAAGTAAGGTCCATGGGGCAGCCTGAAATCGCACCAGTCAACCGCAGCCAACACCGAGCCCAGGATCTGCCTGCTCGCTGCCCTGTGGTGTGTTACCTGCCAGGGGAGTGAGGCCCTGGGCATGGCCACTGAGGGCAGAAGCTCCTGCAGGCCAGGCTACCAGGAGTTCACAGAGGATTCACCGCAGTACATTCCCCCTGATGGCGTCCCCCTCGCCATGAACAGGTACCGCAGCTGTGACAGGGGTGATCTGTGCAGGGACAGTGTGTCCCCCATCACTGGGGGACTCCAGCTCAGTGCCTCCTTCCTTTTCAACTTTAACCGTCTGCTACCTGATGGCGAGACCCACAGCCAGGCTCTGATACTGAGCAGTTTTGCAGACCATGGGGAAGCACAGGAGTAGACGCTTCAGAACCTGTGCAAGCCAGATGGAAATATTCAAAGGAAGGCAGTGACAGGAGGGTAAAAGCTTTGCTGGACGTGCAAATGAAAAGCATCATTTTCTGCCTCTCAGCCACCAGCAAGGGGGCAGTCAAATTGTTCTCTCTTTCTTTCTAGATTGCTGTGGAAGTCAGTTTAATTGTAGGAGAGAGGTTTTTTCCCCTCCAAAATCACAATAAGCAAACATTCAGAAAGTGTTTCCCAGAGCCAAAAGGGATGTTCGGGACCATTGATTCTCTCCTTAAATGTTTATTTAGCACCTGTTATATGGCAGGCATGGTTCAGGATGCTATGGGAGGCACCACCGAACAAAGCCGACAGAAACCCCTGCCCTCCTAGAGCTTACTTTCTAGGGAAAGAAGGCAGGCAACAAACAAAATAAAATGTAGGCAACACCCCCATCCCAATTCCATAGGTGAAGCTTCTGGCTTACAGGGAGGGGAAGGGACTTAGCCAAGGTCACACAGATAACCAGCATACGTTCAGTAACACAAAAACAGGGGTCAGCTAGGAGCTGTGCTGAACTGGGCATGCCTGTGTCAGCTAAAGAGGGGCTGCTCCCACTCAGCCCTGGACAGTCACTGCCAGGAGAACTCTGCAGATGAAACCAAAGCACACCTAGACTCAGCTTGTGGGTCATCAGCTGGGGACCCCTGGAAGAATGCTGGGGACAATAAAACACCACTGTGCCTTTAATGCATTTAGGCACACTTGGAATATCATATTTATAGATTTTTTTAAAAGGAATTCTCCTCTCCCCCACAGCCCTCATTTTTGGTTCGAAGGATAAAAAACTGATTGCTATGTTCTTATGTCCTTTCACATATCTTGGAAAATCCAGGCCGTGAATAGGCCTGCACTAAAAGAAAGACAGTCCCCACAACTCTATATCCAGAAAGGCCCGTCTACATCTTCCTGGGATCTACATTTTCCTGGAGAGAACCCCCTCTTTTTTTTTTTTTTTTTTTTTTGCTGCGTTGGGTCTTCGTTGTTGCGCACGGGCTTTCTCTAGTTGTGGCGAGAGGGGGCTACTCTTGGCTGCGGTGTGCGGGCTTCTCATTGCGGTGGATTCTCTTGTTGTGGAGCACGGGCTCCACGCGCGCGGGCTTCGGTAGTTGTGGTACGTGGGCTCGGTAGTTGTGGTACGTGGCCTCAGTAGTTGTGGCTCGCAGGCTCTAGAGCAGAGGCTCAGTAGTTGTGGCGCACGGGCTTAGTTGCTCCGTGGCATGAGAGATCTCCCCGGACCAGGGCTCGAACCCGTGTCCCCTGCATTGGCAGGCGGATTCTTAACCACTGCGCCACCAGGGAAGCCCCCCACCCCCGTTTCTTTTTAAACCCTCTCTGGAAATATAGCATCTGAGATCCAGAGACCCAATTGTTCACCTGGAAAGAAGTACTGAGTTCGAAAAATGGAAAAATGAAAGCATAATTAATTGAATTGATGGGGGATGTATGCTCAGAGTCCTATGGGGAGCCTGATGGTTTTGAATATGAGTTAAGTACCACCATCCAACTGTGGCAAATGAATACCTCTATGCCAGCCTGTGTTCAAGCAAGATCATAGGTGAATGAAGCCCAAGGTAGCTAGCAGAAGATAACGCATTCCACTAACACAGAAACGACAGACCTACGTGATGACAGTCACCTTGTGTATCCGGTGGCTTAAGGAGAAAGGACCTTAAAATGAGGAGGCACAGTGGCTGCTGAGAGCAGAATGGAGCCCTTCCCAAGGGGGGAAACAGGAGCCGCTGTGTCACAGGCAGCGGGCCCACAGGGTGGGAGGGGGTGGTAAAAGATCTTAGAAGGAAGCTCAGTCTCAGTCTGCTAGCCCGCTGCGTGAGTCACTTCCCCTCTCTGTCCCACTTTCCCCTCTTCAAAATGGGAGCAAGATGGTTCCTGGTACGTCCCCAGCTCCCATCTACGGCTAGCGTCCCTTGGATTCCCAGGTCCAGCCAAGGCTCTAGCCAAGCCAGATTGTGCTGCATTCTGTTTCCCCAGCCCCAGGCTGCCTTTATAGCCTGGTCATTCCCTCTATTTGGAGCACCCTCCCTCATCTTTCCCCCTCAGTGACCGTCCCTTTTGCAAATACTGCCTTCCCACTGCTTCCCTCCCAAGTCCAATTACTCCCCGGAAGCTATGCTTTGCAGTAATAGTTATAGCTTGAACTCGGGAATAGGCCTGCCTGCAGCTGAATCCCAGCTCTGCCACTTACTGGCTATGTAAGCGTGGGAAAATAACTTCTCTGCGCCACAGTTTCTTCTTCTGGAAAATGGAGATAATAAAAACACCTACTTCAAAGGGATAGTCTGAGTACTAGATGACATAATGCGTGGAAAGCTCTGCCTTGGCTGACGCACAAATGGTAAATGCTATTGACATAGTTGTTGCTGTCGCCATGGTCATCTGAATCTCTCCGAGGGCATCTTATATCTTCAATCCTCAGCTACCATTGCCCATTTCTGTTTCTTATCAAAACACATACTGGCAAACTTATCTCTGCCGCTCATCCAGAATCTGACACGGGGTGTTGTGTGTTCTAAGTACTCAACACACGTTTGTTGAATGAATACATGCACTTTCACAAGTAGCCTTCTAAGGACCATATCATATTTTGCACTTAATGAAGAGAAAGCAACCTAAGAGAGAGAATTTCTGGCTGTCACTAACTACCTGTGTAACATGGGGCAACTCAGTCCTGGTATTTCAATGAATGTGGAGGAAAAGCAGGAAGAATTGGAGGAAAGGAAGTTAAATAGACCAACCAGAAAACAAAGTTCCCTGTCGTTGCCAGTTACCCCACTGTTCAGGAACATTCTACTCTTCTCTTTGCTGGGAAACAGTAGTAATAATTGATTAGTTTGTTGCACCGACTATGTATCAGGCACTCTCTTAAGTGTCATATGATGTTACCTCTAATCATCGTGACAACCTCTGCTCAGGGACGTCAATATCATTTTATAGATGAGAAAACTGAGTCTGAGAGCAATTAATCCCCTTGTTCATGGTTACCCAGCAGAGCTGCGATTATAACCTGTGTCTATTGGATTCAAAGACTTGTGATTTATCTTTGACACACCGTTGTCTTCCATGACCAAAAATCTTCTGAAGGTCCCTCAGGGCTCCCTGTGGATTGTGAGAATTCATGGAAGTAAAAAGCATCCTTTTTCTTCTGTAGGGTTCCCTAACGTTTTTTTAGCAGACCTTTGTTGCTTTGGGTTTTCTTCCATTAATATTCCTTACAGTATCTTTGTCCTTAAAAGC
Organism: Delphinus delphis; assembly: GCF_949987515.2. Lineage (NCBI taxonomy): Eukaryota > Metazoa > Chordata > Mammalia > Artiodactyla > Delphinidae > Delphinus > Delphinus delphis. Next base: position 43,946,904 of record NC_082685.1, on the reverse strand, counting down.
CATCTCCTGGGGAAGAAGAGGTAAGCCCCTAGGAGTGCGCTCTGCCCCAACCAGAGTGTGTGCAGCACGGCCAGCTGGGTGAGGCAGATGGTGAAACAGACAGAGCAGAGATGCAACTGGTGCCGCTTTGGAGAGGCCAAGCTCTTGGTTTCAGCTGGGAGGTGACTGTGGATATAGGGTAGATTCCACAGTCAGAGCTAAAGTCTGGAGAGGGCATATTTTTACCTGTAGTGTTTTAGACATAAATGGGGGGGGGGGAGGCAAAAAGGATTACAAACGGCCTTAAAAGTATGGTCTATCTGGAGGTTACACATTTATTCTATAGAAATGATTGTGCAAATGTGGCAAGATGTATGTATAAGGATTTTCATTTCACTGCTGTTTTAAAAAGTTAGAAGTAGCCCACTGACCATCAACTGAAAAATGTGATGGTTCATCACCCAATGGAACACAATGCAGCTGTTTAGGTGGATGAACAAGGATGCCTGTGCTACTTCGTAAAGATCTTCAGAACTGCATAGCCTGGATAATAATGGGAATAATGGGTTCTTGTCCCACCGGTCCCAAATTATAGGCTCTTTTCACTGCACCCTGCTGCCTCTTTGGAACACAGGGAACTAGGGGAATGTGTCACTGAGGACTAAACTCTGTGGTATGTAGAGTTGAAGCTAGATTTTTTTCTGAGAAAGGAAATATCAGCGTGGGTTGTAGTGAAAAGAGACCTCTGGGAAGCATTGGACTGTGGCTTGAAAAATGCGATAAGATTTTCTACAAAAGCAAGAGAAATGAAGAGGGAAATCTCTGGTGAGGGAATCACTGTGAGCAAAGGCACTGAAGCAGGCATATGCTGAGCCAGGGGACCTGTCAATCAAGGTCATCCCTAGAGACTCATTAGCCACGGGTTTGGAGCTCACAAGGTTTAATGATACATTCAATACCATGACTTTGGGGGCCCTATAACCTGTTGTATAGGCATTAGAATGTCACCCAAGAAACACAGAATCTAAAATGGGCAATGTTGGGCCAGTTCTTCGGTTGCTGCCAGGAAGTAACTCCCTGCTCCCCGTGGAGCACCTTTATTGATTGGTGTTAAGGCTTGGTCCACCATGGATGGAACCGTGTCAGCCAGGGTCTAATTTCTGGAATTCAGAGGATTCTGGCACTCAGGAAGTCCCTGCCACTGCTGTTGCCAGGTTATTTATCTCCTGAGCAGCAGACAGAAGAAGCTGTCAGGCAGAAAGGTACTTCCCTTCTGTGGAAGTCTGGCTAGGCACTCACGTGGTATTCATCTCCCCTTTCATGCCCTGTTCTCTGTGTAGGTCCCCACTCTGAGAATGGGGAGAGAGAATGAAGAGGGAGTTTATCTTGCTTTGTTTCTGGTTACTGTAGATATGTATTTCTACAGATCTGAGAGAGGATTAATCAATCAAACATTTTAACTGACTAACATTTAGGATATAAACCTTGCCTTAGGTACAGTGCTAAGCATTATGACAGGTGTGAGAAAGTAAGAAACCTGAGTACAGACCTCTGACTTTGCAAGAACCAAGATATACAAGGGAGGGCTTCCCTGGTGGCGCAGCGGTTGAGAGTCCGCCTGCCAATGCAGGGGACACGGGTTCGTGCCCCGGTCCGGGAAGATCCCACATGCCGTGGAGCGGCTGGGCCCGTGAGCCATGGCCGCTGAGCCTGCGCGTCCGAAGCCTGTGCTCCGCAACGGGAGAGGCCACAACAGTGAGAGGCCCGCGTACCGCAAAAAAAAATAAAATAAAATAAAAAAGTAATTGCATGCGTTACTTGAATATTTCATTACGAAAGTCATATAGTTAAAAAAAAGAATCTTAATTTTCTTTCCTTCTTTTGTGTTGTCACTGTACTTCCTTTCTGCTTTGTCCCTGGCCGCCTACCAATCATTTATGCTCTGCTAAGAGCTTTCAGAGACTCACTGACATGCCTCTCTTTATCTGGCTGTGCTCCTGGTCCAGCACTGGCCAGAGGGAAGCCTGGATGCTGTTCCCATGAGAAGGGGGAAGGCTGCCAGGTGCAGTGTTGTGACTCGAGGATACCGGCAGCATCATTCACTCCATCCCAGGGTTATTTCATACCTCAAGCCTGGACAGGAACTGGATCTGAACTCCTGCCTGCTTCCCTGGCAAAACTCATCACCTGGGCAATGACTCTTCCTGCCAAGCCACACTGTCCGCCAGTCCCCTCCTGATCTCCTGGGCACCTGGTTTTGTTTCTTAGTGGTCAGATTATGACGGTTTCCTCTGTATCGCAGAGTGACACACACTGGTTTTGCAGGATTTGTAAATACACAAGGCTTTTTCAAGAGAGTAATTAAGAACATGAGCTCTGGAGTTAGACCTGGGCATAATTCTACTTCTTAACACTAATTTGCGGGCTTCCCTGGTGGCACAGTGGTTGAGGGTCTACCTGCCGATGCAGGGGACACGGGTTCGTGCCCCGGTCCGGGAAGATCCCACGTGCCGCGGAGCGACTGGGCCCGTGAGCCATGGCCGCTGAGCCTGCGCGTCCAGGGCCTGTGCTCTGCAACGGGAGAGGCCACAACAGTGAGAGGCCCGCGTACCGCAAAAAAAAAAAAAAAAAAAAAACAACAACAACAAAAAAACCCCACTAATTTGCTGTGTGACCCTGGGCAACTAATTTTGCAACTCAGAGCCTCTGTTACTGCATAACAAGCCACCCTGAACTTGTGACATAAAACAACAGCCCTTTTATTATGTTCACAGATTCCCTGGGTCAGGAAACTTGGAAAGGGGCACAGTGGGATGGCTTGTCCCTGCTTAAAGATGTCTGGGACCTCAGATGGAAAAACTAAAAGGCTGTGGATGACTTGACAGCTGGGGCATGGAATCATCTGAAGGTTCACTTACTCACACCGCTGGCAGTGGAGGCTGTCATCCTGAACACCTATACGTGCCCTCTCCACACTCTGCTTGGGCTTCCTCATGGCGTGATGGCCAGGTTCCAAGAACCAGGGACCAAAAGGAAGCAGCAGAAGCTGTAGCACCTTTCATGACTTACCCTGAGAAGTCACATGGTGTGACTTCTGCCAGAGTCACCAGCCCAGTCATCTCAAAAGGAAAGGAACATATAGTCTACCTTTCAGTAGGAGAACTGTCAAAAATCACATTGTAAGAAGAACACATGGAATGGGAGAGGTTGTGGTGGTGGAATTTGGAAAAAACCATCAGCCACACCTTATATATAAAGTGAAGCTAATACTTTTTGGAATTAAAGATTAAAGAAGATAAGAAATTTAAAATACTTAGCATGGTACCTGACATGTAATAAGTGCTCAGTAAAAGACATGTAGTCATTCACATTCATATTCTCTCTCCCTCTCTCTCTCCCTCCCTCCCTCTCTTCCTCTCTTTCTCCACCCCCCCCACAAGTAGAGACACATACACATATGTATGACACTTCTGGACAGTGCTTATTAACACGCAGTCCGTGCTTATTAATAGTTTGTGTCTATAAGAGATGCTAGTCATGATTTACGTTAATGAATCTATAGATTAGATCCCAAATGAATCTACAGAATAGAGCCTTAAAAGTCAGGTCGTTTCTTGCCTAATTACCTCATTTTTATACTTCAGGAAACCCACGTTGAGAGAGTTCACACGGTGGGTTAAATTAACACTGAGCTTTTTATAATCTAGACTTGGAAGAAGCATTTTTGTTGAAAAGAACTCAAGTGATCCTTAACAAACAATGAGCAATTTTTCAAAAGGCTGAGGTTTAGATTTCAACAACTTTCAGGATCTGTAAGGCCTTGAACTTCATCATCATCCCTGGAGGTAAATGAAAAGGGATAGAAGGTGCACAAAAGCTCGATGTGTTCTCATTTTGCAGATCTGCACACTGAGTTGAGCCAGGTCACTCACTGTCTTTGCCTTTTCAAGACTACACAGATTGTTCCTGCTCCCTAAAGCCAAGGGTTCCCACATTTAGGCAGTATTTGTTCAGTGAATCAGCAAGCAAAACTATCAGAATTAGCAAAATTGAGTTGCTGTGCCTTTGCATCTCTGCACTAAGAAGTACTAAGGACAAAGGGAACAGAACGGAAGGCGCATGGCTTGTTTCTTCTCACCAAGGCTATGCAGGGATCTTGGCTGGACTCAGAAGACATAACTGTGCCAATGACCTTGGGCAAGTGACTTAACTCCTCAGACCTCAGATTTCACAGACTGAACCATCTGGCGTTCTACAATGGAAAGCATTTACTGAGCCCCTGTGATCCGTTCTCTCCTTAGTATGGTGGAGAATACACAGAAATAAGAAATGCCAGGTCTTGGCTTACATGATGTTCACAGTCTAATCGGAGAGATGAGACTAACACACAAGCAGCAATGAACTTACAAAGCTCGGGTGTATCTTGAGCACTGAGGGCCATCCACGGTGACCCAAAAGGGAGAGATGGATGTTGGTAGAAGGTCAATCTTCATCTATCCACGTGGCTGGAGGGAGAAAGGGCAAGCACATCATTAAACCAGAAGTCAGTCTATCAGGCTTCCCCACAAAGTCAATGCTCTTACATTTCACCGTAGCTTCTACATCAAAACTCAAAGAGGGAAAAAGAATTTTCCTACTTATATAGAGAAGATGCATAGTTTATTTTAACCTTAACGTCCTTTTTACTCAATGGACTTTTCCCTCTTCAGTTTAATATAACATGATGAGCAAAGGAAGCTTTTGATTAGAATCTGGTTTTACCCATATCTTCCCCCTCTGAAGCACAACTGATTTGATTTTTTTAAATTTTGTTGAAGTATACCACACAAATCAGTGCACCAATCACAACTATACCACTCAATTAATTTTCATAAAGTGAAAACACCTGTGTGATCAGACGTCAAAGTAAGAAACTGAATACCAGCGCCTCACGCACCTCCTCCTGCTGGCTTCTCCATACAGGACTGACCACTCAGTCAGCCTTCACTTCTGATGTCATAGATTAATTTTACTAACTGAGCTGTCTTTGAATCTCAAAGCAGAATTATACACTGTGCACTCTTTTGTGCCTGGCTGTTTCTGCTCAATATGATGTCGTGAGGTGCATCTATGCTATCACTTAGAAGTGTAGTCCGTTCATTCTCAGTGTCAGGTAATATTTCATTTTGTGGATTTATCCCAGTTTATTTATCCATAAATAAATCCAGAAGTGTGACTGTCTTTGCAGATAAACATTCTGGTTGCTCCCAGTGTGAGGCCATTATAGATAACGCTGCTATAAATATTGTAGAACTCTTTTGATGAGCACACTTGAATTTCTGTTGGGTGTATACCTAGGAAAGGAATTCCTAGGCCACATTATTTATCATTTCCTGTCACAGATTCTGCCAGGCTATTTTCTGAAAACAAATTTACACTCTCATCAATAATATGTATGAGCTCCAGTTGCTCGCCATCTTCCTTTTTTATTTTAGCAAGTGGGTGTATTGCAACATACACAGGTTTACACAGTTATACACAGACACTGCCATTTTAATTTGCATTCACCTGATGACTAGTACCTTTTTCATGTTTATGAGCCACTTGTACAGCCTCTTTTTTTTTTTTTTTTTTTTTTTGTGGTACGCGGGCCTCTCACTGTTGTGGCCACTCCCGTTGCGGAGCACAGGCTCCGGACACGCAGGCTCAGCGGCCATGGCTCACGGGCCCAGCCGCTCCGCAGCATGTGGGATCTTCCCGGACCGGGGCACGAACCCGTGTCCCCTGCATCGGCAGGCGGACTCTCAACCACTGCGCCACCAGGGAAGCCCCAGCCTCCTTTATTAAGTACCTTTGTGAATTTCTTGCTCATTTTTCTGTTGTGTTTTTCTTATTGTTCAGCAAGCATTATTTATATCTTTGATACACGTAGTTCTTCAGATGTCTGTTGTATCAATATTTTCTGTTCTGTGAGTTGTCTTTTCACTCTCTTGACAGTGTTGGATGAGGAAGAGAAATACATAATTTTAATGTGGTCCACTTAGCAAGGTTTTTCCTTTACAGCTAGCATTCCTTGTACCTTGTGTAAGAAGTCTTTGCCTACCTCAAAGTCATGAAGATATTCTTCTATGATTTCTGCTGAAATGTTACCTTTCACATTTATCTGTGTGTCCTATAGATATGTTCAAGGTCAATTTTTTTTGCACATGGGTATCCTGCTGAACTAGCATGATTTTTTGAGAAGTCCATCCTTTTCCCCACCGCATACCCCTTTCTCATAAATCACCCAATGCACATAGGTCTGCTTCTGGACTCTTTATTCTCTTCTGTTGATATACTTGTCTATTCTTGCCCCTATACCACACTATCTTAATTAGTAGAGCTTTATAGGATATTGATAACTAGTAACCGGATGTCTGGAGAAGCCTGCTCAGGGTGCTGAAACAGAGGTTGGATGGTTCCACTGGAGGCGTTGAATGTGGTATAGAAGAGAAACTTTTATGAGACCATATCTGCAGTCTTTTTCTAACCATGAGATGCTATGATTCTGTTGAAGCACCAGTGCTTGGGAGTTTTCTCAAAGCTCTAGAACAAATCAATAGCTGAGACTCTGTCGGTGATTTTCTGGACAGTGTTTCAAAACACCTAAAAGTGACAGTTAAAACTCAGGACAATCATGAGTAGAAAAGGTATCCTTTAGCATCCAAACATGGAGCATGTAAAACTCTAGAGACAGGCTTCCCTGGTGGCGCAGCAGTTGAGAGTCTGCCTGCTGATGCAGGGGACACGGGTGCGTGCCCCGGTCCAGGAGGATCCCACATGCCGCGGAGCGGCTGGGCCCATGAGCCATGGCCACTGAGCCTGCGCGTCCGGAGCCTGTGTTCCGCAACGGGAGAGGCCACAACCGTGAGAGGCCTGCGCCAAAAAAAGAAAAAAAAACAACTTTAGAGACTACCAGAGAAAAGGATTAAACCTCTTTCAAGTAAATTAATGTAAATTTCAAGTAAATTAATGCATTTCAGACAAGATAGAAGGTAATGAGGAACAGATACGAATTTGTCATGCACTCAACATATGGTTGCTTTTATTAACCCTTAGTCTCGACTCAATGTGTGAAGAAAGCAGGGCCTTGCATTGGCACACCATAGAGAGATTAAAAAGTTAAAAAAATGTGGATTTTTTTCGGGTATTATGTTTTGTACCAGTTGAGTCTAAGGGTATTATTAAGTAGCGGATGTGTTGGGCAGTTAAACTAGGAGTATTGACCTAGCTGTGACTCACCCAGCTCTCCATACATGATTAAAATACAAATAAGTCACAGAAAGAGTGAACTCATCCGTAGCCTTGAAGCACAGCACAAAAACTGTCCTGTGCAAAATTTGGTTCCATTTCATCTCGTGAATTTTCCACCCCTGTTTATGTCAACCATGGTGAAACACTGTAGCTTTGAAAAGGATAAACAACGTTTGGTTTCTGTTGCAGCAAAACAATACCCCCAACACTCAATAAATCAAAACTGTACTGGCAAAAATCGAACAATTCCATCATTTGCTGAAACGTCTAAAATCCTCAAATTGGTCTGAGTGTTTCTGTAAGCAATTTAATCAATCAGTGTTAGCGAAAGTATGTGTTAGTCACCCACAGTGGACTCAGGACAGGGCTAGGTGAGTGAGAGATTCTCAAGGAGAATCACACGTGGTGTCTACATACACACATATACACACACACACACCACTTCTTACTTAATTCAGTGAAAAAAATACATACTCTTTAAATAATTGAACATTCAACCAAGGGGCATTATCTCTCTCTCATCCTTGTCCCTCCAGCATCATAGCCATCTACATGCTATTGTTACAGTTGTTCTTTCAATGCCTGTCTCCTAGACTGTTGCTTCTTGAAATTCTTTTGTGCATAAAAATTATCTAGGGATATTGTTAAAATGAGGTTTAAATTCAGTAGGTCTGGGGTGGGACCTGAGATTTTGCATTTCTAACTCTCTGCCACATGAAGCCAGTGCTGCTGGTCCAGGTGCTGCATTTTGAGTAACAAAGCTCTAGGCTGACTCTGAGCTCCGTAAGGCCTCGTTGTCCTGCCCACCACTGTAACTCCAGCACCTACCATGGAGCCTTGATGAATAATGTCAAGCGAGAGAAGAAGTAAATGAATACATGTTTAAATAAACAGTACTTATGATTTGCATTTATCAGTACATTTTTATATGCATACACATGAGAAAAGTTTCTTAGTATGGGCATAAATACAAAGCTAGGCAACATCACAGTCCAATGAAGAAAGCCTGATGCAAGGGTATAGGAAGTAAAGTAGATACAAGAGTAGTATTAAATTATAAAGGGTTTTGAAAACCAGGCGAAGGACTGGATACTATGTGAGAAATAAAGAACAGATCAGAAAACGTATAAATAGGAGAGTTATGGGCTGAAAGTTTTCCTCTGAAACGCTTAATCTGATAGCAATGGACAACCTGGGCAGAAAAGGAGCAGGCAGCATACTGTTGCATTAATCCAAAGAGAAGATTAAAAGGTCCCAGACTAGCTTCCAGGCAGTCAGGAAGGAGGACGAACTGATGAATACCGTCCTTATTTCAATGGTATAATCAGTTCTCTTCCTTTATGTCAGATGGCAATGGCTCTGACTCAGCCAAGTCAGCAGAGCACTGTGACTAGCTGTATTCACATGAAGGTTTAGAACTCAGGTAACTAGCACACAGGGCTTTGTCAGTCATGAGGTCATATGTGCCCAGAAACAAGGTCCAAGTGACAAGGTCTCCTTGCTTCCCGGCTCTCTCCCTACAGTTTGCTCTGCACACTTGAAATATAGACCTTTGGGCTTCCCTGGTGGCGCAGTGGTTGAGAGTCTGCCAGCCGATGCAGGGGACACGGGGTTCGTGCCCTGGTCCAGGAAGATCCCACATGCCGTGAAGCGGCTGGGCCCGTGAGCCATAGCCACTGAGCCTGCATGTCCGGAGCCTGTGCTCCGCAACGGGAGAGGCCACAACAGTGAGAGGCCCGCGTACCGCAAAAAAAAAAAAAAAAAATATATATATATATATAGCCCTTTAATCACCTTGACCAGACTCTAGTAATTCTTCCCCATCACTTTAGGATAAAGCCTAAGCCTATTAATGTGGCCTTCAAAGCCCTTTAAAATCTGGCCCCTCCTTTCCTATCCTTGTCTGTATCCATATTTGTATCTCTGTGTGTATGTGTCTGTTCCTCTTCCTCCCTCTCTCCCTCTCTCCCTCCCTCTCTCTCTCCCCCCCTCTCCCTCTCCCTCTCTCTCTCACCCCCCCTCCCCCCTATATTGTGGCCTCTCTTATGTTCTGTTCCATTCCAAACTCCTGGACCCTGTTTGAATTTTCACCTTGCTGTCCCTCTGTCTGGAGAATGCACCCCGCCCCTTCTCAGGCTAGTGGACTCATTCTCCACAACCCAGCTCAAATATCACTTTCTCAGGAAAGTCTCTCCTGATCTCGTCCACTCCACTTGCTAGGACAATCCGTAGCTCTTACCTCAGAACTCGCATGTATTTTTCACATATTTCTGTTAATTCTCAGGACATTATCTGTGATTCTACAATTCTTCTCTTTTCCTCAACTAGAATGTAAGCTCCCTAAGAGCAGAGCCCAATTTTCACTCGTCTCTATATCTCTATTTCCAGCATAGGGACTTGGTGCATGGCAGTCATTCTGTAATGTTCTATGTCTGTATATGGCACTCATGAAAGTCCAGCAGTGTCGTTAAGGTCCCCGATAAGAAAAGAGAAATATACGCAGGAGTGCCTTGATTGTGGCATGCCACACAGAGTGTGAGTAATCTAAAGCAGAAGCCAAAGGAATCCACACCACAGGACTCAAGTCAGTAGACCCTGTAGATAGTTACAGACACCAAGACCATGGACAGCTACCAGCAAGTGGGCCTAACTTGGCCCTGTAATCTGAATTTGCCAGGATCACTGTTGTACTTTTGGCAGACCAATGAAACTTAGCGGAGCACTATTTGCAAGCCACTGACATATACCATGTGAATTACTGTAGAAATTATATATCTTATCGTGTTCCCTAGACTGGCTACTGCCACTTCATTACAGGATAACGAGCAACCATTTATTCATATGACACCGAATTATTCATTTTCTGTAAATGTCAATTAAAATGAAGTGATAATACAAATACACTTTACTCTGAGATAGAGCCATTCCTAGAATGAACAATCAAGTTAGGCTAATTAAATTCTGATCTAACTGCATCAGGAGAGTACGGCATTTAAATCAATCTACTCTGATAAAGGCGTGCATCATCTCTGTTGTACCCATCTCAGTTTTCATGGGCCTCAGTGTCTCAACTCAGACAATACCTATATTAAGGGGTCCATCAGAATCTGAAGAGGTGGACGTTTTACAGCAGCTCCCTTTGCCAGATCACCTCTCTCAGGGGAAATAAAGTGAATGAAGGCGACCTGAGTTACTTTTAAAGGCTCAAGAAGAGTTACTTCTCCTTAGCAAATGAAATATTTTTTTAAAAAACCTGATGATCCCATGATGACCTCAGTCTCCTTCACACTACCACAGTGCTTGGTCATTACGCCCCTTGGTTCACCCTCCCCAGGGAACAACTGGAGTGAAATTAGGTCCATTTCCCTATAATTTTGTTGGTATTTTTTTAACAGTTGAATGAGAGAAGAAAAACAGTTGCCATTTAAGTCTTTTTTCCAACCATTAAGATCTTCCTTATCTTTGGTATTTTTCATAAATTTGGCCCCAGATTTTCTTCCTGGTCCCATCCTAAGTTTGAAAAAATAAATATGCAAAGATTCTCTAGTAATGAATATCATTAGCCCTCAATGATGTACGTAACAAAGTGCTAGATAGTTGCAGGGAAGAACAATATTTATTCAATAGTCAACAAATGTTTACTGAGGGCTCACTAAGTGCCTACAGAAGCATTGAGAGGCATGGTTCTCCTTCATAAAAGAGATAGGAGGAAAAGGGAGACCCTGCATTTATTGAAAATTTACCATGAGGTATACTGTGTTCTAGAATTTACATGTTATCTCACTTAATGAACTTCCAATTTAGCTAAGGAAAAATGAGGAAGGATGATGATGATAATAGTAACAGTGATAACATTTGTTTAATACCATGCACATGGCACTGTTAAGCACAGTAAAGCATGGCACTGTGCTTTTGCATGCATTATCTACTTAAATTCTTAATAACACTATGTTAATCTGTAACAACCCTATACCTAGGAGGTAGGTATAATTACCCCTGCTTTAGAAACAAACAACTGAGATTCAAAAAGGTGAGGGAGCTTTCTTAGGTCACAAAGCTAATAAACTAGGGGTAGGGAGCCCAGATTTTAAGTCAGGTCTGACTAACTCCAAAGTGTGTCTACTTAACTGACCACTATATTGTCTCCTTTATAAGTCACTTAGAAATATCAAGATCGGCCATATTCTGACCTGAACTCCATAGAAAGGCATCTTTTGTCCCATTTAAGCTGAACTGTTTACTATTTCCACTCCTATCTGTGCCCTTTTCTGCTCCTTATTGGTGGTCACTCTTTGAGTTCTTGTTCTTCATGGTGGAGGAAGGGCCTGAACTTGGCATTGAAGAATGAACAGGATGTCAGTGGTGGGGGAAGGAAAAGTTGGCTCAAGTGAGGAGCGTGCCAAGCTCACAGTTCTAAAGAAGGAATAAATATGGCGTGTGTGACCTAAAAGTGAAGCCAACGGAGATAATTTCTGGGATCGTGGGGTGGCGTGGAGAGAAGGTGAAGGGCCCAATCTGTTCTGGCTCCTGCCTGTGTCTCCAGCCTCAATTCAGAGCACTTCTCTCTCTCTCCCTCCCTCTCTCTGTTACAGCCCTACCAGCCTCCCTTTGGTTCCTGAAATGTACCACGCATTGCCTTGTTAGCTCAGGACATTTGCTTTGCAGTTCTACCTGCATGTTTCCCTCCCCTGCCCCACTTTCTCTGATGTTCACAGTAGGGATTAAGTAACATTAAATTATTATACACTAAGTGACCTTCACCCATGCTGGAATGTAAGCTTCACAATTCCTGTGTATGTAACCTCCTATCTACCAGCAGATGTCTGGCATCCAGCCCAGTGTCCGGCTAAAAGCACATGCTCAGATAGTATTTGTTGAATGAGGGGTTTCCCTCACCAAGGATTTCTCTAAGAACAGAGACTGCCCTAGTGTTTCACCTTAGTAATTGTGTAACTACCAAATTATGAAAGAAGGGAGGGAGGGAGGGAGGGAGGGAGGGAGGGGGAGAGAGAGAGAGAGAGAGAGAGAGAGAGAGAGAGAGAGAGAGAGAGAGGGAGGGAGGGAGAGAGAGAGAGGGAGGGAGAGAGAGAGGGAGGGAGGGAGGAAGGAAGAAGGAAGGAAGGAAGGGAGGAAGAAAAAAAGAAAGGAAGAAAAGAAAGAAAAAACAAAGAAAAGGAAGGAAGGAAGGAGGGAGGGAGGAAATTGCTAAGGTAAGGTAGTATCTACCTTCATAGTTGTATCTGCTTCCAAGGTCTCAACCAGGGTGGACACATTATCCCTATCTGTAGTGCAGGACAGGCTCAGTCTGCAACCCCAATCAGTCCACCATGTTGTTATTTAAATGTACTGTTCCAGACCCTATGTTATGCATAAGGGAGGGATACAGTGCTAGTGAGGCACAGTCCTGCCCCCAAGGAATTCACAGTCTAGTGACCAAGCCTCCGCAATGCAGTGTGATATGCACTATGTCAGAGGAAGAGCAGGATGTTACGGGAGCACAGAGCAGTGACCTAAACCCAGATTAAAGGATAGGCCATGGAAGGCTTTCTAGAGGAAGCTAAATTTAGGCTAGGACTGGAAGAATGAGTAGACATTACTCAAGGAAAAAGTCAGGAAAAGAGTGTTTCAGGCAGGAAGGACAGCACATGCCTTGTAAGCTATTGTCAGGAACTTGGGTCTTTTTTATTTTTTGTGATAAGAACACTTAACACGAGATCTACCCTCTTAAGAAATTTTTGAGTGTACAATACGTTATTGTTGACTGTAGGTACAGTGTTCCATATTAACTCCCTGGAGCTTACACATCTCACTTAACTGGAACCTCATGCCAGTTGATTAGTAACTCTCCATTTCCCCCTCCTCCCAGCCCCTGGCAACCACCAGGGGAATGTTAGAACAGGAAAATGATTTGATCTGATTTACATTTTTAAAGGATCTCTCTAACTCGCTGGTTCTCGGTCAGGGATGATTTTGCCCCCAAGGAGACATTTGGCAAGGTCTGGAGATATTTTTGGTGGGCAAAACTGGGAGAGGGGGTCACCGGAATCTAACGTCGCCAGTCTAAACACCCTGCAATGGACAGGACATCCTCCCACCACAAATAATTATCTGACCCCAAAATATTAATAGTTTGGGGGTTGAGAAACAAACCCTGCAAGCTGTTGTATGAAGAATATAATATTATAATATTACAGATTTAAAGAAGGGAGACCAGATAGGAGGATACTGTATTCGTTTAGGCAAGAAATGATGGGTCTGGAGTAGGGTGATAGTCGTGGAGTTGGTGAGAAGTGGTGTCTGACCCAGACTGTATTTTGAAGGTGGAACCAATGAGATTTCTGATGCATTGGAGACCGGGTGTGACGGATAGAGAGCGGTTAATGTTTCAAGTCTCAGTAACCGAAAGAATAGTGATGACATTTACTGAGAGAGGGAACATTTGTGGAGGAACAGGTGTGGAATGGAGAGAAATCAAGGGTTCAATTTGGAACATGTTAGGTCTGAGATGTTTGTTAGACGTCCAAGAGGAAATACAGAGCAGGCTCATGACCCTGGAGGTGAGGGAGAAGGTCCAGACTAGACTTCAACATTTTAGGAATCATGAACATGCAGTCTGTAAAGCCATGGGACTGGACAAGGTTACCTTGGGGATGAGCCTAGACAGTAAGGAGGAGAGTTCCAAGCCCTGGACCCTCGAGCATTCAGAGGTCATGAAGAGCCATGAAAAGGGACTAAGAAGGAGCAGCCAGTGAGAGAGAAGGAAAACCAAAGAAGTCTGGTGTCCTAGAAACCAAGTGAAGGGAGTATATGTCAAAGAGGACGGCGTAAACACCTACGTCAAAGGTTGCCACGAGATCAAATAAGGAGGGAACAGGAAACTGGACCCCGGGCTGTGGCAAAAACTATGAGCTAATGGAACTCACTGTGTTTAGGAAAGTGGAACAGGCCTATAATGTAAAGGTTATTTGTTCAATTCTTTCGGCAAAAAGTCTGACCTCAAGCTTCTGTGTCTTCTAATCAGAAATGCATTTGTATATGCTGGTATGTTATGCCCCTCTGCAGTCGTTTCCATGAGAGAAGAAGCAGGAAGCCAAGTGAAACCTTTGATTAAAATTTATATAGACTGAAGTTGGACAGAGAATCTGGGCAGAGGCAAGAGCCTTTTTCATATCATCGAGATGTGATGAATCCATATGATAGTGATTTATGGTTCCAGTTTATCAAGAAGACAGACTCAGCCTCTAGCCTTGCGTATGACCTCTGGGGTTTGGGGACGGCTGAACCCAGAACTCATTTTAATGACATCTCCCTAGATTCCAAGAAGCTTCATTTATCTCTGGTGCTTTAACTTTGAGAGTCTCATCCTGATTATCTTTAATGGTGTAAAGTACAATTCCCTAGAGTAAGATCTGATCACACCTTTTGCGTTCTCTTAATTTTCCAGCCCCTTCACATCTCTGAATAAGAATTTCCCTGAGAAAACAGAATGGACCCTCTAATCCTACATCAATCAAACTCAATCTCTCACCCCCGCCCTTCCTCAGTTATTTGCAGAAAATATTCAACTAGGCAAGAACAAGGTACATGCATAGCCCCTTGACCAGGTTTTGAACTAAGTTAATAATCTTAGGGGTAGGCTTTTGGGTTAGGCTTGAGCACGTATTGGAGATTATTAGAAAGTGGTCTTCTCTTTGGCTCTATCAGTAAAATATATAAGAGACCGAATTAATAAGGTCCAGGGTGTACTGGGTTGGGTTGGAAACCTCTGAAGGCTAGAGTAGGTCAATCTTCAATTGGACGGTAGGGGTGGCGACATACGGCAAACACACAACATATGATCTTAATCATAATAACAATTACTACCACTTTTTAACCAGTATCTCCAAGCATTATCTCATTTAATCTTTATAATAACCCTTCGAGTTAGCAATTTTAACTATTCCATTTTTACAGATAAAAATGTGAGGCTCAAAAAGCTTACAGAGATTGCCCAAGATCACACAATGAATAAATGGCAAAGCTGGAGGTCAAACCCCAGTCTGGTTGCAAAACCCACCGGGTCAATTACTGTGTTATCCTTCCAAAGCAATACAGTAGAAAGAACCCTCAGCCTGAGGCCAGGGATTTGCCTTCTAAACCTAGCTTCAACATTAATTTGGAGGGCGACTTTGAGAAAAGTCATTTAATCTCTCTGAGCCTCAGCCTGGCTTTCCTCACCTGTAAAGTAATCAGGACCACACTGATGATCCCCAAGGCACCTTCTAGCACTTCTGTCTCTGATTCTAACTCATGATATCAAAACTTTCTGTCCTCTCACGTGTAAGGAATGTTTTGATTTTTGAAGCACAGTCATCTGCTATTATATTTGATCTTTACAACCACCATGAGGCAGGCAAGCATTATCCCCTCTCTTGTGTTTTATGTACAGATGGGGAAACAGACTGGAAATGAAGTAGGTACCTTTTCCATGGTTCTCACATCTGCTCCCCAGTCAACTGCTCTAATATACCAATTATCTCTCCCTCTTCGTTAGCTAAAGCATTTTTCTCCCCCCTGAGTTCCACCCCATTTCTCTTTCCCAGGAAGATTTTCAATACTAAATGTTAATTGTTAAGAAGCTAAAAGAAAATACACAGAGGCCCCCATCCCCACCAGGGTACAGGGGCTGAGAGACAGGAAGAGTAGTGACGGTCAGTTCCAGATTCCCAGGAATAGTGCCTGAGTAACAGGGACTCTGGCTGAGCACCCATCCAGATAGATGAGAAGGAGGAAACAGTGGACATTTCTAAAGGTAGGGAAATGTAAAGACGTAGATGTCATTATCCAGGGTGGTGTGGTAGCTGGTTCTACAGCAGCAGTTGCAGGAAAGATCCTACTGGAATATTTGCTCTTCCTAATGCCCCCCGTGTCAGAGTACATTTACATTCTCTTCTGAGATGCTCCAACCAGAATCCTGGGAGGTAAGGGTAGGGAGACAGGATAGCCTAGGGCTTAAGGGTAAACTGTGGACTCAGACTAGCTGTGTGCTGATGAGAAGACACCTAACCTCACCAAGCTTCAGTTTCCGCATGCCTATGATGGACCTAAATCTTCCTTCATAGCATGTAATGAGGAATAAATATAGACATCTTATAGAATGCCTGGCACAAAAGAGTCACTCAAAAAATGGAGCCCTCAGAAAACTAGTGAGCCCTCTCCTTCACCCTCTATGTCCAGTCAATCTTCCAGGAGAAATTCTACCTCCTAAACCTACTTAAATCTACTCACTGTTTCTCCACCCTTGCTGCTACCACATGGTCCAAGTACTCATCAACCCTGATCTGGCTCCTGCAATACTGCTTTCTCATCTCCATGCCTCCATTCTTGTTGCCACATGGCTCCCAGGTCATTCTTCAGTCTACGTGGTAGAGTGATTTCACCAAACATGTGCATCGACTCATGCTACCTTCTGCTTTCCATCCCTCATTGCCTTTCTGCCACAGACTTTCTCCAGTACCCCAGGACCCTGCGTGGCCTCTTCCTCAGCCTCGTTTGCCATCACTCTGCACCCTCCCCACTAAGGTTTCTACTGTATCCCTCTGTCATTCCTCCACTGGGGGGGGGGGGGGGAGAGAATTAACCCTTTCACTCCCACATCTTTGATTCTTATTTTTTTCTGTGCCCATAACAACCTTCCCTGCAACACAGCTTTCCCCGGTAAGCCAGTTCTTTAGGTCTCTGCTTCAGGTCCTTCCCCTGGTAAGCCTGGAAAGGAAGTATCGTCAGCACAAGATACAGCACACAGAAGGGACTTGATAAAAATCTGTTGAATAAATATTGCAAGAGTGACAGCATCAAAGCTGATTCAACATTAACTCCTTAAATCCCTACAGACTGAGGACAAACTGGGCTCCCAGTCTGGGCCAGGGTTGAGCTTCTAGGTTAGGTCAGGACCCAGAGCTGTGAGACATACAATAATTGCAGGCTCTTCCCTGACATTCCCACCGGGTCAAGAGCACACAGGCAGTCAATGACAAGTGACCTGCTCAGACCCTGGAGGCCAGACAGGTACCTAAGACACACGCCCGTCCCATAGGCTTCCCTTCCTCACGTAAACCCAACCAGAGAGACACAAGACATCCCTTATGGAAAGAAGTTTTATCACATCTCTGGAAAATTCTTTTCTTATCAGCCATAGCTTTAAAAGCTTACATTTTCACGACTGCTGATTAGAACTGTCAATTTAGTACAAATCACTGGAAGAAGTGGAATCTCTTGGAAGGAAACAGAGAGACTATGAAACTACTTTGGCAATTTTCAGAGTGACTTATGAGGTATATTGTTGATGATCTTATTAATCTCTTTTTCAAATATATGCTGATGGAGAGCTAAATTCTCTATAATAAACTAGGAAAGCACATGCAAATCCCTATTAACACACTAGTTTGGGGAACACATGTCGGGGGATATAAGCAGAGAACAAATGGTTGCCATCTAAAGTGAATTTTGTTTTCAATTCTATGTTTAATCCAAGGAACATCTGTTGAGTGCCTCATACGTTAGGGACGACAAAGGAATCAAAGCTGAAGATCCTACCCCTGACCTCCAGTTGCTTGTGATCTAGTTGTGCAGAGGTAGAGGAGGACAACTCTAAAAACAGGCAGCACATGAGGCAGAGAGAGGAGGCCTGGAAGGAGAACATGAGAGCAGGGAGGGAGGAGAGCTTGTTCTCTGCTGCATCCTTGGCACAGTGTCAGGTACATCACAGCATGTGATAGAATTGCAGCAGAGATGAAAGAAGGATGAAAGGGCAGTTGGGTCCTAATTCCAATCCTATCACTTAGAAAATATAAGACCAATCACTGAGTCTCAAGCTCTTTATCCGTAAAATGGGAACAGTGATGAAAACTTCTTCTTGGGAAACGGTTCTGGGTAAGAACTCATGGTTGCCATGAATGCTGTCCAGTAGATATGCCCAGCTCTCTTCCTCTTGCGTACAGGGTAGGATTGCTCATCCCTTTCCATATTGATGCTAGGTGCTACCATTTTATTTCTTCTGGCCAATGAAATATGAACGGAAGTGGTATGTGCCACTACTGCGAAGAAACTTTAAGAGCCAGCAGGCAACTGGGGATGTTCCAGATGACAGCTGCTATGTCAGTCTTGGCTCCAGAGGGAGGGTTGAGGGGAAAACAGCCCCCAATCAACCTGCCTTATACACATGTGGCATGAGCAACAAATATACCTGAAAAGACAAAAGGTGTTGGCAATGATGTCGAAAAATTAGAAGGCTTCTTCACTGCTGATGGGAATGCAAAATGGGTGTAGCCACCATGGAAAATCGTATGGAGGTTCCTCAAAAACTTAAACATAGAACTACCATATGATCCAGCAATCTGACTTTGGGGTATTTATCCAAAAGAACTGAAATCAAGATCTAGAAAGAGATATGTTCACTGCAGCAGTATTCACAATAGCCAAGATATGGAACAATCTAAATGTCCATCAGTGGATGAATGAATACAGAAGATGTAGTATATACACATAGTGGAATATTATTCAACCTTCAAAAAGGAAATTCTGCCGTATGTGACAACACGGATGAACCTTGAAGATATTATGCTAAGTGAAATAAGCTAGCCACAGAAGGGCAAATGTTGCATAATTCCAACTATATGAGGGGTCTAAAAATAATCCAATACAAAGAATCAGAGTGCTATAGTAGTTGTCAAGGAGTGGGTGGGGGAGGGGGGAATGGGGAGTTGCTAGTCAATGGGCATAAAGTTTCAGTTAAGCAAGACAAGTAGGTTCTAGAGACCCGTTTTACAACATTGCACCTATGGGTTACTGTATTGTATATTTACAAATTTGTTAGGAGGGTAGATTTCATATTGAGATAATAAAATAATAAAATAAAAATTTTATTCTTGCCATGATAAAATAAAATTCTTGCCATAATAAAATAAAATTTCACAAAAGAGAAATACACCTGTTGTTCAAAGAAAAGATTTGGGGATCTTTTGTGATCACAGCATAACACACCATAGCGTACAGAACTTAATAACGAGAGAAAACCCTTCATACAACCTAGGGTTTAAACAAACATAATAGCTAGCAAAGGGACAAAAGAAAAGGTGCTGCATCGGAAGAGACTGCACCTGACTGAAGGGGTTGGGAAAATCTTGGAGAAAATGTCATCTGAGATGGATTTCGAAGTTGGAAAACATATCTGGGGTCATACGTAGAGAAGTAAGAAGAAGATAAGAGGTATGCACAAATGAAAGCACTCAGACTGGACAGGGAAGATGAGTGTGGCCAAGCAGTGAATGACTTATAAAAATAACAGTGAGAAAAAATAGCACGGATTAGGCACTTCCTACATGCCCGTATCTGTCCTACATGATATACATGTATTTATTCTTCACAGCATCCCTGTATTCATTTTCTATTGCTGCTGTAACAAAACTTAGCAGCTTAAAATAACACACATTTGTCATCTTACAGTTCTGTAGGTCAAAAGTCCAGTACAAGTCTCACCGCGCTAAAATAAAGGTAGCAGCTGGGCTCTGTTCCTCTCAGAGGGCTCTAAGGCAAAATCCATTTCCTTGTTCCATGAGGTTGTTGGCAATTTTAAATTCCTCTGGTTGTAGGACTGCGGTCCTTGCTGGCTTTCAGCTCAGGGCTCTTCCCAGCTTCCTCATTCCTTGGTTCATGGTCCTCCTTCCCTATCTTCAAAGCCAAAAATGGAGGATGAAGCCTCTTACACACTTTAAACCTCTCCTAGCTATTCTCTGCCTCATCTCATCTCTGAGGAACTCTCTTCCTCTTTGAAGGACCAATGTGATTACACTGAGTCCACCTGGATAATCACCCTGCTTTAAGGTCCCTAACCTTAATTCTATCGGAAAAGTCTTTTTCACCATAGGATGGGACACATTCACAGGATCTAGGGATTGGGGCACAGTGTGTTTGGGGGGCTGATTTTCTGCCAACCACATCCCATTTTGTAGGGGAGGAACCGAGGCTCCGTGTGGTTCGGAAACTTGTTCAAGGTCACCACCTAGTTCTCGGCAGAATGGCTTTTGCTCCCAACCAGGCTCACGCTAGAGCCTTTACTCTTAACCACTGACTTCAATCAGAGAACATAAAGGGGAAAAGCAGAGGACTAGGCTAGAACAGATGTTGGGGTAGGAATTTATTGTAGCCATCCTCAAACGGCAGACAAGAGACAGATGCTTTAAAGGAACCTGGTTTAAATGGATGGTTTAAATCACTGCATAGTGATTTCCAGTCATACTTCAGTTTTCTATTGCTGTGTAACAAATTACCACAAACTTATGAGTTTAAAACAATACCCATGTGTTACCTTACAGTTTGGTCTAAATTTGTGATCAGTCTTTTACAATATTTTTAAAGAAACACGGTTTTATTATTATAACTTTAGGCAACAATTTGCTCTATGACCACCACTTTGCAGAGCGAAGATTCTGAGGAAACATGATTTTATGACTGAGTTATGGATATATCCAGGATATCAGTTTCTCAAAAATGGGTGCTCCTAAAGTTTTGACATCAGTTTGTGACGTCATAGAATAAATGATTCCTCACACAATCATGATTCTGCTATTAATTAGCTTAAGAAATATCTTCTTCTATAGGTAGCTCAGAGGAAGGCATTCCAAATGCCTACATAGGAGTTTCAAGTTCACTCAACAAATGTTGAGGCTGTGTTGGGTTCTAGAGAATTATGAAGAAGTCTAAAAAACCATAATGATTTAATATTACATGATTTAATAATGATTTAATAATATAATGCAGTGCTAACAGTGCAAAAGAGCAGAAGAAGGAGTGGTACTGTGAAGGGGAAAACAGAAGAGTGCAAAGAAATGAGAAGTGAGGGGAGGAAGCAGCAGTCTGGAAGGCCTCTTGGAGGAGGTGACACTAGTAGCTGGACTTTTAATCGTTAAATACAGAGTCCATGCCCTGGCTTCAGAAGCTCTGCTTGATCTAGTCCTTTCCTCACTCTCCAGACTCATCCTATGGCTTCCAATTACCTTGAACACACGAAGCCTTTCCTGCCTTCAAACCTTTGCTCTTTCCATCTCCTCTGTCTAGAATGCTGCTCCATCAGGTTCTTCACACAATCTGGATCATTCTCAACCCTCAGCTCTCCGCTTAAATGTCACCTGCCCAGAGAGACTGTCCCTCACCTCCCTATCTACATCAGTCCCTTCCGTCCCTCCTCCTGACCCCCTGCCGCCCACCAAATTAGTGAGGAAAGATTAACAACAGTATTCAATGGCCGACAGGAGGAGGTATTGCTATTATCTCCGTTTTACAGATGAGTGAGCTGAAACTCAGAGGGACTAAGGCACTGTCCCAAGGTCACACAGTAAGAGAAGAAGTTGGGATTGGAGCCCAGGTTGGATGATCCCATAGTCCATAATTTTAACTACTATATTCTAGGTTTTCTATGTGTTGTAACTATTATAGGTATTCATTTAGAAAATCAGAAAAGAGAAGGAAGAAGGTAGGAAAAAAAGACAGCCCATAATCCAGCCACCTAGCTGACTCTTGTAGTACTTCCACTCATCTCCGCCAAAGTTGAGTTTTCAAATGTGGCCATACAGTATAGCCTGTTTTATAACCTGGGTTTTCACAACTGAAACAGCAATTGAAAACCTCTTGCCACAGCATCTTTCATTTCAGAATCGTAGTAGCTGTTTGTACCAGGTATCTCCTCTGGTCCAAGTGGCCAGTGAAGCATATTACAGCTCATCCTCACAACAATGCTTTTAGGTTGGTCCTGTTATTATCCCCGTTTCACAGATAGGTGAAACTGAGGCTCAGGAATATGAGATAACTTGCCTCAAATCACCATTAATGAACAGAAGGGGTGGAACAGGAGGTCAGTACAGCTTCTGAACTCCTACTTCATAATTGTCTTCAATGTCTCAGAACTGAGTGTTCCTTTGATGAAATGATTGGGAGGGTTTGGGGTGAGGGAAGGAAGGGAGGCTGTTCCCTGCCTCCAGGGCTGCCCTGCCAGCTTGGTTGGGGATACGTGGGTGGGAGGGTCTGAGTCTGCAGGGAACTGGGTAGGGTGAAAAAATACCTGACAAATGAGGATTTTCAACTGGTTATTTTAAGTAAAATAACTCCTTGTAATACGCGCCATGTGCTGGAGCAAACCAAACGTTAACTAAAGGAGAAGCACGCGCTGTGATTTTCTCTCCCATTTGCTAATGGGTCGGGGTCTATTTTTAAAAAGCCCACAGCATCCCACAATTAAATCTGCTGCCCACTCTAAGGACTTCAAGTGCCAGATAGGTTAGGCCACAGATGACCATTCAGGCCCTCACCTGGCCCACTGAGGCAGGGCCCCAGGCCCCTAGAACCCATCTCACTTCTGAAAACAGCTGGTGGATCAGCAAAGAGTAGGAGCTCTCGGGAGGGCTCTGGATACAGGGAAAACATATGTTTGAGCATTATGGGCTGGCCAGCAGGCAGCTAGCTATAAAAAGAGTGGTTTCTTCTAAGAACTTACCCCAAAATATGCATGTGGAGGAAGTCCCATTTTTAATACAAGTGTTGTGCCACCACTCCTTTGTGTCTAGGAACTGTGGGTAAGTGGTGCTTGGGACCTGACAAGGTCAACCTTGAGAGAGTTGGTCCTGGTTCAGGCTGGACCCCCTTTCAGCACAATGAAATCACACCACTGGAATTCGATGGACCTGGGTTCACATACAAGCTCCATCACTTGCTTTGTGAGCTTAATTATTTCATCTCTCTGACCCTCAGATTCCTCATTTATCGGAAGGGGGGTGGGATATGCCTACGTGGCCTGAAGAAAGCGATGGGGATTAGAAGAATGAATGTCAAGATTTTTATGCAGTATCCAGTTCCAAGCTGGCACTCAGGGAACAGGGGCTGCTGAGCAGTTAATGTGCTTTGGGCATGTTCTGGTCCCATCTCCACACCCTAGCACAAGCTGTCCCTGCTCCAGGAAATACCTTTCTTTCTATGTCAGAGTGCTCAAAGCCTGCCCGCCCTGCACATCCCAGGCAAATGGCTCCTCTTTCAGCCCAACTTTCCAGATTTTTCCCAGTTGGGCATGGCTTTCCCCACCTGTGCACTTTCGTAGCACTTAATCAGTGATTTCCCGTGCTGTTTACCCAGTCCAGGTATCACAGTTGCTTCTGTGTGGGTCACATTCATTCCATTAAACTGATTTTCTTAAGAAGAAACTTTTTAAGTATTTCTCATCAGGCTTGGTAGGTGGTCAGTACTCAATAAACATTGTGTAATCATTCATTTAGTCAGCCTATGTTCAATGAGCACCTACTATGTGCCAGGCACTCTGCTAGGTGCCAGGGATATAGCAGTGGATGACAAAGACCCCTTCCCTCTCTGAACTTCCATTTTAGTGGAAGGAGACAGGTAATAATGAATAACCAAATCAATAAGTGTATGATTATCTAAAGATCACATGAGATTTTGATAAATGTTATGAAAAAAACAAGGTAAGATGAGAGAGATGGAGAACAGAGACAATAATTGAAGAGGTGTACCTGAGGAGATGATGTCTGAGCAGAAACCTGAAGGGTACCTGGAGGGAGGTTTGGGACAATTTCAGGGAAGTAAGTTCCAGGCAGAGGGAACAACTGCAAATGTCCTAAGGTGGGAAAGACTTCGGTGTGTTCTTGGAACTGCAACAAAGCCAGTGAGGCTGCAGCAGAGCCATGGCAGTAAAGGTGGTACCAGATGAGGTTAAAGGTGAGCCAGATCAGGCTGACCTCGGCAAGGCGTCTGGATTTTATTTTCTAAGTGTGACAGACTTTAAGTGGGGTGAGGAACAACGTGATCCTACTTACAGTTTTAAACGGTCCCTCTGCCTATTGTGTGGACGTGGGTTGTACAAGGTCAAGAGAAGAAGCAAGGAAACGCGATGCTAATATCTAGTATCTAGAACGTTACCACTGACTATGGGGGATGATTGGATTTGATGGACTGGAGGTGAAGGTGAGGGAAAGAGATAAGTCAGCACTGTCGACCTGGCCTCTGGTTTGAACAGCAGTGGGGACAGTGGTGCCATTTCCTGAGATGAGGAAGATGGAGAAGACTAATCATTCCTGTTCAGGAGAAGGACTGGAGATTGAAATTTACGCGTTCTTAGCGTCTGTGTATATAAAGGGCATGGGCTTGGAAGAGATCATCTATGGAAAGATGGTAGACAGGGACGGGAAGAGGGCTAAGGCCTGAGTTCTGCACACAACAATAACTTAAGACTTAAGCGGAAAGGAAGAACCAGCAAAGGACACTAAGCAGGACCAACCTGCAAAGTAGGCGGACGCTGAGTAGAGTACGGCGCCTAGAAGCGAAGTGGAGTGTTTCCAGAAGAAATCATCATCATCTCTACCACCACCACCACCATCATCGTTATCATAGCAGCGGCAGCATCACTATAGGTGACATCTCGAGTCCTGCTGTATCTGAGCTAGATGCAAAACATGACCTGCTCATCAAATTCTCACAGTTCATGACATGGAATTCAGTATCTCCATCTTCAGATGTGGAGACTGAAGCTTAGAGAGTGGACCAAAGAATTAGTAGATTTTTAAAAATGAACGTATTGATCTTCATTCTTTTGCAAACTGTGCCCACGCTACACTCCCATAGCTTACCTAAATGGAAAATAATAGGAACATGAAACCATCCCGCTTTGAAACATAGCTCTGCAAATTCTACAACAGTATACACTAGCTTACAGAGTGCTGGGCTTTCCTTGGAGCTTGTTGTCCAACCCCCAAGTTCCCCACCCTGAGACTCAGCACAGGAGTCCAGGGCCCGCCCCCTCCTGCGGGGCTGGAACACAGTGACCGGCAGCTGGGCAATTAACATGACTCACTCCTACTCTGCCAGGGAAGCGCTGAGCGATTTGCAGCTGGTCAAAATGGAATGCTTTGCCACCCAGACACAGCCTCTCGGATGAAGTGGCCTCATCAGTGCAGACGTTGCATCTGGCCGGAGCTATTTACCCCAGTCTGAGAACCGTGATGCCCGATACCAAGTGAGCCTCTCTCTCTGAACATGGCTCAGCTGAGTAACTAGTCAAGATGGACCTTTTTTTCTCCCCGTAATTTAGAGACGGACTATCTGAGCCTCTGCCTTCATGCCTCTGTTTCCATTACTTTTTAAAAATAGCCATTTGAAGCAGATGACCAAGGGAAATAGGTTGAGCTCAGTGACCTCTCGAGCTCAGCTGAATGAAGGCACACAGGAGGTGTCCCTTCTGTCTCCTTCCTCTTGGGGATGACAGGCCATGCTTTTGAAATAAAGAAGAAATGTCCATATCCAACCCCTTGCCAGAGATGTCGTGGAGAGGAGATTGGTGAGATCAGAAACTGATTCCTGTTTAATAACTTTCCACTCCTTACACCGGCCCCGTGTGTCTACTTTTCAGAAGGCCCCCGGCCCTAGCACCTGCTCCCCTACCTCCAGCCAGGGCACTGCGCCAAACGCTGTCTGCACATCTCCATCCTGGCAGAAATGCTCTCTCTGCCAGGCACAGAGCTACATGCTTCACTGGTATTTTTTTTTTTCTTTTTAATTATGAAGAATACCTTTAAGATGAGTACTAACACTCCATTTTGTAAAGAAACAAGCACCAAGAGTTTCAATGACTTGCCCAATATCATACAACCAGTGAGTAATGAGGCAGGAGACTCTATCCTGTCGTGTGTGGCCCCTGAGCCCAATCTCTTAACCAATGCCTTCTCCCTTCTGCTTGAGGAAAGCACAAAAGTAACTGGCAAATGAATCATTCCAGTACTTCATCTGGGTGGTTGTGGGCAGGTACTAATAACTGGATGGGTGATAAAAAATGTCTAAGTCGTGTATTCACTTCCATCCAAGGTCTCTCAGACTCAGAGCAGGATTGAGGGAAGGAGTCACTAAATTATAGGCCACCGGCTACATCCAGCCTGCTGCCTGCTTTTGTGATGCAAGTTGTTTGGTACACGGCCACGTGCACGTGTGTATATCCTGTCTGTGGCTGCTTTCACACTACAACAGCAGAGACTATAAGGCCCGCAAAGCCTGAAATATTTACTACCCGGCCTTTTACAGAAAAAAATGCTGGCCCCTCGTCTAGAAAGACAAATCCAAGCTGTGAGATTAGAAGTATACATTTAAAGGTCTGCGGTGAATCCGAATCCACAACCAGGACAGGTAATGCTAACTATCAGAACCCAAAAGATGGTCCAATCAGATCTTTACTATCTTCTCCTGGCATCAAGTTATGCATTTAATGATATGCTTAGTGTCTCGTTAACCAAAGGAAAAAAAACAGCCTTTGCCAGAAGAGAGCAGCATCTAGCGGCCAGCATCTGGCTCCGGAGGCCACGTCTGGATGCATTCACCGGTGGATGTGGACTGGCATTTGAGCATTTCCCTCTCTCACTGCCTCTGCCCCCGTGGATCGCCAAATCCTATCACTTTGATGTCTTCACCTCTTTAGTCATCCTGCTTCTCCCAATTTCTGTGGGCTCTGTTTTAGTTCAACCCATCACCATCAATGTTAATAAATACCATAGATAATCACAGTGACACCTTAAATCATCACAACAACGTGGTTGGAATCCTAAGAGCAGGATGATCGTGGTGTAACAGGAATACAGAAGGGGCTGCTTGGTGCTCTGCTGGCAAAGGTGGGGAAGTTTACAGAGGAGGTGATATCCCACTCACCTTCTCCTTTTTATTTCTATCCATCTTGCTTCCTCCCACCCCTGCACCTGTTCTGCTTGGCAGTCTCCTACTCATACTTCAAAACCTAGCACAACTTTCTCCTCCTCCGGTAACTTTTCCCCACCCCTCTGCCAACAGAGTAACTAGCAAGCCCTTCTGTGTTCCCTTAGTGCTGCTTTCTTACTTGTCACATAATTAACATAATACTATAATGACTTTATGATATGGATATAACATGGTGATAATGGCTTTACTGAGTGATCGTTACGCTCCATACACAGCACTTTACAGAGAATCAGGTGTCTGACCACCAAAGCCCATGTTTGCCCACCGCCTTCCCACTTTCTCCTTGGAAGGGAAAGGCTGTGGTGTATTCACTTTTATCTCCCCCGTGACCAACAGTGCCTGCCATACAAGCAATGCTTGTAAAATGAATGCATAATCAGTATGGTGTATGCAATTCTAAAGATTCCTGTCTCTTGGTAATCCAAACACTAACCTGGGTACTCCTGTAAAGAGATTTTACAGATGTGGTTAAAGTCCCAAGCCAGCTGACTTTCAGATTATCCAGGTGGACGTCACCCAATCTGATGAGCCCTTTAAAAGCGGAGCATTTTCTCCAGCTAGTGGAAGTCAGAGAAATTCAAAGAATGAGAGGGATTTGCCACAGTCTGTCTTGCTTGAAGGTGGCGGGGGCCCATGGTAAAGAACGCAGGCGGCTTCTGGGAGCTGAAGCCAGCACCTGGCTGACAGCCCACAAAGAAAAGAAGACCTCGTTCCCACAACCACAAGGAGATGAATTCTACAAACAACCAGTGAGCCTGAAAGAAGACCCTGAGCTCCACATGAGAACCACAGCCCCAAACAACACCTGTATTTCAGCCTGGTGAGACCCTGAGCAGAGAATCTGGACACCCTCACCGAGACTTCTGACCTACAGAACTAGGAGGTAATGAATGAGTGCTGTTAGAAGTCACTAAACTTGTGGTGATTTGTTATTCAGCAATGAAAAACAAATGCAAACAGGTTTCTAATTCTGTGGAGATGGTGGTGGCTAGAAGGCTTTGTGTGGATCCCAAAGGTTCCAGGGAGCATTACAAAAGGTGAGTATTCCTGGGCATATATCCAGACAAAACTCGAATCCAAAAAGATACGTGCACCTCTATGTTCAGAGCAGCATGATTCACAATAGCCAAGGCATGGAAGCAACCTAAATGTCCATCAACAGATGAATGGATAAAGAAGACGTGGCACATATATACAATGGAATATTACTCAGCCATAAAAAGGAAGGAAATAATGCCATTTGCAGCAACATGGATGCAACTAGAGATGATCATACTAAGTGAAGTAAGTCAGGAAGAGAAAGACAAATATCATATGATATCACTTATATGCAGAATCTAAACAATGACACAAATGAACCTATCTATGAAATAGAAAAAGACTCACAGACATAGAGAATGGAGTTGTGGTTGCCAAGGGGGAGGGGGAGGGGGTTGGGGGAGGGATGGAGTGGGAGGTTGGGATTAGCAGACATAAGCTTTTATATATAGAACGGATAAACAACAAGGTCCTACTGTACAGCACAGTGAAATACACTCAGTATCCTGTGATAAACCATAATGGAAAAGAATATAAAAAAAGAATGGGGGCTTCCCTGGTGGCACAGTGGTTGAGAATCTGCCTGCCAATGCAGGGGACATGGGTTCGAGCCCTGGTCTGGGAAGATCCCACATGCCGCGAAGCAACTAGGCCCATGAGCCACAACTACTGAGCCTGCAGGTCTCGAGCCTGTGCTCCGCAACAAAAGAGGCCGCGATAGTGAGAGGCCCGCGCACCGCGATGAAGAGTGGCCCCCGCTTGCCGCAACTAGAGAAAGCCCTCACACAGAAACGAAGACCCAACACAGCCAAAAATAAATAAAGATTTTTTTAAAAAAAGAATGTATATATATGTATAACTGAATCACTTTGCTGTACAGCAGAAATTAATACATTGTAAATCAACTATACCTCAATGAAAATCAATTGATCAATCAATCAAAATAGTTCCAAAGACAAAAAAAAAAAGAAAGGTGAGTGTTGGCTGTGATCCAACCTCATGAACCGTCATGGGGTGAGGAAGTCCATGTCCATCTATGGACGAATCAGAAGTTGGTTTAAGAGGGAATGCTCTGCAGTGGCTGGAGTGCTGGACAGGAAATATGAAGTCCTGGGTCCTAGTCCCAGCTCTGCCAGTGCCTCACTTGTGTGACCATGGGCAAGTCCCTTTACATCTCTTACCTGCAGTTCTTTCATCTGCCACATGGGGGCATTCATCCCTCTCCCATCCACTTCACAGAGCTATGAATCAAGTTCAAGTATGATAAAGGTCCAACCAGCCACATAAATTGTGGCCAATTCTGGAGGAACATAAGGGTTTCCTTGATCACCTAGGGAGTTTGGGGAAGAGCTATGCCAAGTTATGAGACCAATAAAATTCAGGTGACTAGGCAGACCTTTAAGGGGTTCAGATTACAGCTGTGCCATCCCTACTAAGAAAAGTGATGCTTTGCCCTGTGACCCCCTGGGGGAATCATCATCATCATAAAAATAATGTCTTCTGTTTCAACAGCACTTTTCAAAGTACTTTCCCCTCTACCATTTTAGTTTCGATAGCTTGTCTCCATTAAAGGAAAAGAATGGACTAAGAGTTTTTCTAGGTCTGAAAGTTTTGGTTTCTCACCATGAAGTAGGGTTAGTCTCACCCATTAAACAGAAGTGGAAGACTGAGGCCCAGCTAGACAGGCAGTTTGCCAAGGTTGTGGGGCTGTAAGTGAAGGGCTGCCTCTGGGACGGAGCTGGGAAAATACAGAGTTCTTAGGTAGAGGCCCAGCTTTGCCTGTGCCAGGTCTGAACTGAAGGAGGGGGTTCACTCACACTCAAGTTCCATACTACAAATTGAATACAAATGAAGCATTGGAATCATGTCCCATTTTGAAGAGCCTATTCCCCAGCCCTCCAGTTCTTCCACAATGACAGTTATTCTGCTGGCTGTGAAGCAGAAGAATTTTTCTATGCTATCTTCATTAAGTAGGCAGGGATGTAGGGAATACCATGCAGGGTAAGCTCCTCTCAACATCCAGCAAATAAATACTAAAGAACAGGAAAAAGGACCCGTAAGCTTGGACCTTTCTTGGGAGGCCTTTGAGCTTCAACAGAGGATCCCCAAGTTGGGATACTTCAGCTGGGTTGCCATCCTGAACACACAGTTTGAAACCATGACTCCAGACATCCTGAACCACAGCAGGTTAGAATTCTCCTGGCCCTGAAAATGATTCCTGGGCTCTAGAATCTAATGTGAATGTAACCATCAGGTTCTAAAAGAGGTGGCATCTGTGCATTCACTTGTTCCTGAGGCTAACTCTGCGCTGGGTGCTAGATATCCAACATGGCACGTCTCACAGTGCGTGTGGTCTAGGGGTACACCTGACAGTCAATCACACAAACAGATGTCAGACGCCAGCTGCAATGTGAGCTGCACGGGGCTCTGAGAGTCATGTGCTTGGATGCTGAAAGAGTGATGACTAGGATGAGGGCTGAAGGATGAACAGGGCTGATGGACTGATCACGGGAAAGAGCAGCATGTGGTAAGGGTGAGAGCCTTCTGAGTATAAAGGGTCAGACAAATTCCAGAGGGACCAGAGTTACAGAATCCACGTTGTGGGACAGCACTGGAGAGCGGGCCAAGGAGTTGAATTACCTCTTCCAAGGGTAAGAGGAGGGCCTTGATGGGTTTTAAGCAACAAAGAAACAAGATGTAATCAACGTTTTCCAAAAGATCATGCAGGCTCCCTTGTCGAGAACTGATTCGGCAGAGGAGTGGGAGGATGGGGGGTAGGGGGGTTGAATGGAGGCAAGAAGTCCAGGTCAGATGCCACTGTGATCATCCAGATTTGGAAAAGCAGCAGCATCCTCACACGGGCCTGGACACTTGTATCTGCTGTCTCTTAAGGTGAACAGAGCACTGGACTAGTTATCAGAAGACTGGTGTGATCTTGAGTATAACTGTGTATTAGTCCTGGGGCACTGGGAAAATGATTTTGCCTCTATGTACCACATCTTGCTTGACTTACCAATGGAAGCCATGCATCCTGATCTACTTATGTACGATTTCCAATCACACAGTCTCGGAGATGGGAGGAGTGTTAAGAGGAAGCAGTTGGTCTCTGGTCCCACGTGATGCTTGGCCTTTCCTCTGTCTGGCTTATTATTGTGTCCCCAGTGCTTAGTACCCTGGAGGACCAAGGGCAGGCACCAAGTACAACATCGCTATAAATAGTTTATCACTTGAACATCTTCAGAAATAGGGACGCTCACTCTCATCCCCAGGATAGCCACTGTTGTACTACCCTGCCCATCAAAAATACCTTCCTCCTATTTAGATAGCATCCGTTTCCTGCAACGTCTGCCAGATGCGCCTCACTCAGGTCACAAGGCACAAGCCTCACATCAGACCT
Source organism: Delphinus delphis (assembly GCF_949987515.2). Lineage (NCBI taxonomy): Eukaryota > Metazoa > Chordata > Mammalia > Artiodactyla > Delphinidae > Delphinus > Delphinus delphis. The sequence continues at coordinate 43,915,427 of NC_082685.1, read as the reverse complement.
GCAGTGAACATCTCTCTCCAAGCCTTTTCTTCCTGTAGAGTCTCCCCTCTTCCTGAAGCTGTTCTTCAAAGGACATCGTTTTGTTGCACTCTCCTGCTCTCATCCCTTTGAACAAGTCTCTTATTTCCCCCTTCCTGTGAAGCATCTAGGAACAGTGTTTTCTATATAGCAAGCAATAACAAGTATTCATTGGATTTCTCGGGGTGAGCACTGTCTGCCTGAAGTGAAAAGGAGTCTCTCAGAAACCGAAACAAAGTAGAACAGACAGGAACATGGGAATAACACACAGAGGGCTGACAAAGTCTCAACAATCAAGCAAGCCAGCAGGCCTGGGTGTTGCTCCCAAGTCAGTAGGACCTGGGACTCTTGAGTTTCCTTATCCATAGAGCTCACGGTTTGGACTGGTGATTGCTCTCGATGTTAAGCATGAGGTTCTGGTTAAGCGTTGTCACCTCTGAGCTTGAGGCTGTCGGAGCACATGTTATAAAGGGCTTAAGGGCACAGCAGCTCCAGGATGACACTTCCTTAATAAACCGAGCAGCATGGAAGGAGTAATGGAATGCAAATAACTTTATCACTATCTGATTGAGTATGGCTCGATGCCATGTCTAGCCACCACATAAAATCACCCCATATAGTATCTACATCATTGGTAACATCTTTGGGAAGCCCTGGACTTGAAGTCTCCTAGCCAAATCCAAACAATCACAGTGGAACTCTTGGCTGGTCACGTTTCTCTTCACAGTTTTGGGCGTAAGGGAGAACAGGACCCAAAAATCAAGGATAAGTTTCTTGTCTCACATATGATTGTCATATTTGCCATTTTGATCCAGATCAGACTATCCTTTGTCTTTTATTTCAGCCAAATTCTCTTTCTCTTTGATAAGGAGGAGAACCGTGCCTGCACTCAACAGTGACATTCCCCAAGGTGGCTGGACGGAGTGCTAGTGTTGTCTTTATTTGCAAAATGTTCTCCCTTCCCTTCCTTCTAATCCATCATTTTGGCGGCCTTTGCCAGCCGGGAGGGCAGTGGCGAGAAGGCAGTCTGGAAACATTTCTGGACATAATCAAATGTGTGCGACATCTGTGTAAATGCATTGCGTCTATATATGTGTGCACATACATTTGGCATATATGCAACTGCTTGTAACAGGATGTTTATACATGTTTGTGATTTTTGCGGGCAAATGTTGACATATCTGTGTCTTTGCTGGCATGTGTCTCGTGTCTCGATGTGTATGTATGTGTGAGAGTGAGCGTGAATATGTACCTGCAGGGCAGTCTCACCCATGAAGGATGGCAACCCCACAGATCCTTATCCACAGTAAGGAAGGAAAATGCACAGGAGACTCTGACGTTTGGATTCTCACACCCTGCTGACAGAAGAGAAGGGTGCAAGAGGGCTTGACAGGTCTGCTGATGGGCTGGGGCTGGCCCTCGGCCCCTCCCCACAGTCTTCTGTAATTGATTCTGTGCTTCTGACACCTCTTCCCTTTGGGCTGCAGGTCCCTGTCCGGCCGCATCGTTGGCGGCGTCTGGTGGTTCTTCACCTTGATCATCATCTCCTCCTACACAGCCAACCTGGCCGCCTTCCTGACCGTGGAGAGGATGGTATCTCCCATTGAGAGTGCCGAGGACCTAGCGAAGCAGACAGAAATCGCTTACGGGACCCTAGAAGCGGGATCCACGAAGGAGTTCTTCAGGGTAGGGACATCCCTTGTCCCAGGGCACTTCCACAAAAGGGAACCACTACCGTCAGTAAAATATCCTTCTCATTAGCATGAGATTATAGGCAACTGCTTAACTGAGCGTAAGTCAGGGAAACAGACATTTCTCAGCTTTCTACGGATCCCTGAGAAAACTTCATTTCTGCATTCGTGGAAACTTCAAAGCTCTTGCATTGAATTAGACCCTTTATGTATACCAGTCTGTGCCAAGTTCTCCGAGGGCTGCAAAGGATATGACATATAATTCCCTTCCTGCTCCTATAAGGACCTTCAGCCTTATTAGTAATTGATTAGGAACAGCGAGGAACAAGGTCCCAACCTGATGCCCTTTGTGTCCCCTCCTTGGAGACTTTGATGAATAAGGAGATGTTATATGGGAAATAATGCCTGGAATAGGCAGTCTATTAAATAGTGCCAGGAGATACAGAAAATGTGAAGTGGGAGTGGAGGTGGTAGAGATGTCTTGTGGCTAGAGGCAAAATGAGGAAAATAATGTCGACCTTCAAGAGTCATTATGAGATGAAAAGAGGTGGACATCTAAAATACAAGGAAACAAAGAACAATGAATGGGGGCTCCATTTCCCATTAGGGCTTCGGAGGGTGTAGGCAATTGAAAGCCATCCTGAAGGAGGGGTAGGGAGGGATTGCGGCCACAAAGGATAGACCTGTAAACATCTCTAGACATCATGAAACCAAGTTAGATCAGGGTACGCTAATTACATTCTAGGCAAAAGGAGCAACTTGAACAAATGCTCCAAAGCAAGAAAACCTGTAGTTCCCTGGACTTTGGAAATGTTTAGCACAGGGAGTTACCATATGTTAATCAAATAAAAATAATAAACAATTGCTACCACTTCCTCAGCACATACTATGAACTGGGCCCTGTGCTAAGAAGCACACATTTCATGACTTATTTCATCTCATCAGAGGCAAGTTGGGGATTTGTTATCCCCATTTTACAAAGGAAGCTCAGAGAGGTAAAAGTAATTGCCCAAGGTCACACAGCCAATAAGGAGGAGGAGGAGAATACAGAGCTAGCCTCTGCATCGCCTCGGGCAAGAGGGTGGGGATCCTATGCAGACCCACTGGGTTCTCACTGCAACTTCATGGAGCAAACCCCAGACTCTGAGTGAACCCACAGGGTGCTGTGCACAGCCTCTTGATCGTGGGCTCTGCGTTCTGTATGACAGGCAGAAGAGGGACCAAAGTCCTAACCATGGCTGATGGAGGTTCCAAGACTAAAATCATTCATTTTCAACATATTGGAGCAAGAAGGTAACTTACGGGTCACTTGGTCAGAGTCGTCATTTTAGAAAGAAACATGACTTGCTTAGGCTAACCCAACCAGTTAGTAGAAAAAGCACTTGTAATCTTGTTACAATTCTCTGACATCTTTAGCCTGCAACCAGAGTATGAAGGAGATGCCCGATATCTGTCCATAAAGCCAGTTCTATGCCCCAGGCCCTGCTGATGCAGTCGGGGAACCACCCAATCTGTCCACTCATTATATACCCATGATCTCCACCCCGGTACATTCGCATGTTACAGCCCCCGAAGCCCCTTCCCATCCATGGTCTCCTTTATGTTCCACCCGTGACCTAAGGCAGAACAGGGGTTGTGTGTCCACGCTGCAGGCAAGAATTTGAGATGCAGGGAATTCATGATGCAAGTGTCGGGGAGGGGTACAAAATCTGAATTTCCTCATTCCGACCCAAATATTCTTGCACTGAACCACACTGTCCTAATGGATGGTGTCATTAATAATTTTTTTTTTAAAGATCGCTCAAGTTACTAGATAGGCCCATAGACAAATCCAGTCTAACCCTCCACTCTTGTAGTTGGGGAAAGTGAGGTCCAAAGAAGAAAATGTGCATGTCCTAGCTAATTCAGAGGCACAGCTAAGACTTAAGACTTCCACGTTCTGTTAATAACTATGGAAATACACATATTACTAGCTCTTGTCCAGAGCACTGTGCTAGGCATTTAGAACCAAGGCAGTGCATATTCGACAAGCTCTGTGCCCTAGCCAGGCTTACCTCATTACACTAGGCAAATAGGTTGTATCAACAGTTCACTCTGATTGGTCAAGAGTGCTTGCCTGGAGTTCTATGTTAACAGGGATTCTGAGGTCACATCGGGCTCAGTATGAAAGAATTCTTTAATTGCTATCAATGTCTGCCATGTATATAGAAGGGAAACTGGTACCAAGCCAAACATGTATGGGGCATTTCTACCCTAAAGTCCAACCAGAAGAAAAGTCATAAGTATTAGTAGTAATTGCACCACTTACGGAACACCTGCTACATGCCAGGCATTGGGGTATGCCCTTTACCACTTTAAAGTGTTCTATCCTCATATAATCTCCATGGCGACACTGTGTAGTGAGTCCATATTATCGCCATTGTCAGGAGAGAAATACTGAGGCTCAGAAAGGTTATGTTACTTGCCCAGAGTCCTGCAGCCAGTGGAACATAAAGCAGAAAACGAGGGAGACAGCTAGTCGTAGTGTAAAGGTACTAGGGGTGCAGTCAGGAGATGAGGTTTTACTCCTCCTGGCTCTGCCACTAACAAGCTACGTGACTTGGACAGTTCATTGCCACATTGTGGGCCTCGGTTTCTTCACCTGTAAAAAAAAAAAAAAAAAAAAAAAAAGTGCTGCTGACCCGATGTGTCCTGTGAGCCCTTCCATCTCTGTGACGCTGACCTTGAGAATTATCCCACCAGGACCTTGGTGGGTGGGGAGACAAGGTCACCTACCACCCCCATAAGGCAGAAGGAGGGAATAGGGCAACAAGAATTCTACTTCTGAACAGTCTGGCTTTTCATCCCCGTGGCAGCCCAGAGCTTCTCGGCAGCCCCAAGCCAGAGTCACTTAATCCTCCACCGACAGTTTAATTAAGATGTGTGAAGGGCTGTGGGAGCTGCGGATGAGGAGGGAGATCCAGGAACAAATACCCCAAGCCTGTTTCCAATCCTCCCTGCCACTCGCATTGCCTTCGCATTCCTGGAGATGACATTTTCCTGATAGTTCTACTCTGAGCGACTGTGAGTGCAGCCTTGGCATTGGGGGCACTGGGGTGAGGCTGAGGGGACATATTAATTTTCTGCATACTGTGGCGCAGAGCGCTCTGCAGCTCTGCCTGTCAGCAGCCCAGTGTTCCCCCGCTGTGAGCATCCTGCCAGGTCACATTGCATCTTGCAATTGCCCTGCTGCGTGTCTTGCTGGTTTTGTGCCTGGAAGATGATCCGCAAATCTGGTCACAGCTGAATTTATCTATTTCCCTGTTTCCTGTGAGAGAATATTCAATACGTTGTAGATGCTACGATTGGTCTCGGATATTTCTTTCCCTAACTTTGATAATCCTCCCTCCCTTTTCTCCTTTCTTTTTTTTTTTTTCCTCACCTGGACACTGTTGCTTGAATGATAAATATTCACGTAAAGAACCAAATATTTCAAGCTAGCAAGGAACGTAAAGGTTACCATGTCCTAACTCCTTATAGAACAAATGAGGAAAGTTAGCAATAGAACCAAGACTATCACCCAGGGTTCCTCACCCCCAGGCCAGTGTCCTTCCCAGATTGTAAACCATCTAGTGAAACAAATCATCTCATTTATCTAATTATAGACTATCTTACAATTCACTCTACCGAACGCTTCCCTGACATTCTCAGTAACGATCTCCATTCATTTTTCCTTGAGACCTAGAGTTTTTCTGGGTCCAAATATCTTTATTGGCTCAAGCAACAAGCTAACTGCATATCAATATTTTGCCAACGCTTGTTGATATCAAGAAAATAAACCTGATATTGTGTGCAAAGAATAATGACATATTGCATGTATAATGATAATTTTATACTAAAGAAATCTGTAATCTATATATCAACCACTAGATTACATAGGTGGCCTAACTCTAGTAGTAACTGTCTTTAAAAAAATAGTCCCTTACGTGAGTTTAACACTTGTCCATTTACAAAGCATTTTCAAAAGCCAGATACCAGTAGCCCTAAAATACATCTACCTGTTGGGGAAAGGATGCTTTTTAGGAAGAGCATCACATGTGAGAGGGTGGATTTGTGGTCCTAGACCATGGGCCCTCACTAAGAACCTACTAGATAGATGCAAGGTTAGACTCTGTGCAGGACCCACAGAAGGGAAGACGTCCCCTACCCTCAGGTAGTGTTCACAAACTTGAGACCTAAGCCCAGGTGTGAATGGCTCTCAATCCTAAAAGTCTAGCTTGGACATGCAGTGAGTGCCTGGACAATGTGTCCTAGAGGAACATCAGTCCTCACAATATTCCTTCTAAAGTGAGGGCCACACAGCGCATACAGATGAATCACCTAGGGAACTTCTGAAGAAGATTTATTCTAGGCTCCATCCAACACCTGCTGCATCAGAATCTCTAGGTTTAGAGCCAGGGGGTCTGCATATTTACAGTCTCTATACATGATTCTGGTGCCCACTAGAGTTTGAGAACTACTGTCCTTGGAACAGAGATAGTCTCAGAATACGCAGGATTTGTTCTGATCTGTGAGATGCTGAGTAGGATGTGGCTGGAGAGAACCAACATATCCAGGGGAGTGAACAAATGAGGCAAAGTCACAAAGGAAGGAAGGCCCAAAATGAGTTCAGGAGGAAATGAGGAAAGCAGCTTGGCTGGAGGTAGAGGCTTTTGAAATGTAAGCAGAAGACAGTATTAAGTCCCAAGTTATTAACTTGATCAGACAACAATTTGCATTCTGAGGGCCAGTCTTGCAATACGGGATGACTGGAACTTGGCACCTATGATCTATTAGAAATTCTTTAGTGTTGTCCTTTAACGATGAAATCAGACTCCACCTATATCGTCAGCTCTCCACTTCTTCAGGGCTCTGTGAATATGACCTTATTGAACAACAGATAGGTCCTCTGATGTCTTGAAAAGTCAGACAGAGCCCCAGTTTCTTAACTCTCCCCATATTTAAGAGGGCTATAACTATCAGCAGTAATTAAAAGATTCTGAGTTCTCCTATTCATTCTGTATTTGCAAGATATTTGTACTTTGAAGCCTACTGGTACTAATTAGAGCCTCTTATTTTGCAATCACCGATAATTTGTTTCTTCCTGAGCTAATCTCGCTCATGAATGTGTGATCAAGCCACACCTGGCTCTTCATTATTGTGTGTGGGCCGACCTCCATGCCACCACGCACAGCCAGCGCTTAATTCCAGCTTCGTTCCTGTCCCCTGCCAGAGGTCTAAAATCGCCGTGTTTGAGAAGATGTGGACGTACATGAAGTCAGCAGAACCATCTGTGTTTGTGCGGACCACGGAGGAGGGGATGATCCGAGTAAGGAAATCCAAAGGCAAATACGCCTACCTTCTAGAGTCCACCATGAATGAGTATATTGAGCAGCGGAAACCCTGTGACACCATGAAAGTGGGAGGTAACTTGGATTCCAAAGGCTATGGCATTGCGACGCCCAAGGGGTCTGCCCTAAGGTAAGTAGCCAAGATCTGCTTCCTTGGTACTCCCTCTCCCCTCCCTACCTCAGAAAGGAAGCTGCTGTGCCTGCCACATGGCTCCAGGGCCACAGTGGGAGCTGTCAAGAGGTCTCTTCTTAGACACCTGTGGGCCTGGGAGATACCAGCCACCCAAGACCTTCAGCCCTGAGGTTGGAAATTGACCCGGTGGCCTCAGCTTGCTCTGACTGTTGCTGCCCGTGTGTCCCCTTCCCACGCCTCGCCTTACCCCTCCAAGTGGTAAACACTGATGAACCTTGTGTTTCTGTTGTGTGATCTGTAACACACCAGCCTTTACCAGACACCTCCACATCCTACTAGGCCACGAACAGGGCTCTCCAGCAACCTGGATTCTTTGACAGCAGGTGGTTTGTAATGTTTGTCTCCAAAGAAGCAAGTACATGGTCCAAATGAAAAATCAAGTCATTTGAGTCCTGAGATTCCAGCTGTGGAAATCAAAACAGCACCAAGCGAGTGGTCGCACCCATTCTTTCCTAGATGCTGATGTCTTTAGCAAGAAACAGGTATTTAAGTAAAGAAGCAAAGTGGACTTTATTTTCACATAAAGAAGCTCTGGTATACATTCCAAACAGCTAAGGCAGAGTCCTGTAAAATTAAAGTCAAAACACCTAGATTTAACTCTGGGATTTACTACTGACTGTCTTACAAAAGGTGAGACATATCATCTCCCGACCTTCAGTATCCTCATCTATAAAGAGAGGATAACTCGCATCCTTTCCTAGGTCCAAAGTGGTTTTAAGTTCAAATGGGATCATCTATATAGAAGGTAAATGAAAGCAATAGTGTAACGTCACCTGTAAGACACTGTGTCAATTACAGAGTGATTAAATCACTTTAGGGAAGGGTAGCATTCAAGGAAAGGTGAGACTGTTTTAAAAGGTTGTAAAAAGATGGAGAGAGGTTCCTAACCCATTTTGACATGACATCCAGAGCCACCTCTGCCTCCACTTCATTCATTTATTCCAATAATATTGATCCCTACAACCTTCTAGGCACTAGGCTAGGAACTGCAGCTACAGTTTGGGGGTAAGACATACATAGTCCGGGTCCCATGGAACTACATTCTTGCAGGGAAGAAAGGCATTAAACAGATGATTATTGTTTAATGGTTCATGACAATTATGATACTCTATAAAAGGGGACCTAGAGGACACCTACTTCCAGCAATTTGGCAGAATAAAACCCCCACTATTAAACACCTAGATATGCTGGAGAAAGATATAACAAATACACTTTTAAATGCAAGTTAAGAAATCTCTAGGTCAAAAAGGGAAAAGGAAACCAAAACCACAGTAAAAAGCATAAACTAATTATTCTGGGTCTGCCCTAAGCAAGGCAAAGTTATAAATTATGTGACAACATACATGAGCAAGAATAAGAAGTACAAGTAAAAACATAAAAGTAATCAAAAATACTTTTAAAAGAAAAAGACACTATCATAAAAGATAAGATGTATTTGGAAAAGTATCAATTAGGACTTACAGAAGTGAAAAAAAATGTAGTCATTAATATAAAATCTCAATTTTAAAAGAGTTAAACAGCAAATCAGAGTTGAAGAGAAAATTAGTGCACTAGAAAAAAATAGGAGACGATTCCCTAGAATATCACACAGAGAGATAAAAAGATAGAAAATATACCAAAGAGGCTAAGAGACATGAGACAGAAAAAAATGCCAGGTGCGTCTTCTTTAAGTTCCATATGGAGACAAGAGACGATGAAGTAGAGGTAATATATGAAGGGAATTTTCCAAAATTTATGGATAACATAAATACTCAGATTCAAAAATTATGAGTCCCAAGCAGGATAAACAGATGAAAATCAGCAGCTGATTCAACTGAAACTGCAGAACAATAAAGACACAGAGAAGATCTCAAATACACCCAGAGATAACAAGGTCCAACTGGTGTGCAGGATAGGTAGGATGTGGCTGAGAAGACTTTTCCAAGGATGCTTTTTTTCCAAGCTGAAATATGACAGATTAACAGGAGCTAACTAAGTATAGTGAGGGGAGAGGAAGAGAAGAACAGTCCAGGCAGAGGGAACAGAACGTGCAGAGACTCTAACTAAAAGAAGCTAAGTACTCCTGGAGCACGGGTAATAAAGAGGAGAAAAAGTTAAGCTACGATTGGAGAATAATGAAATGCAGACAGATTTTGTACAGGATTTTTGTCCGTATTTGAAGAGCAATGAAAATACATTGAAGAATTGTAAGCAACTGTCCAAATATCAGGAAATAACGATATCTGTAGGAGTGTAAAAATAATTGTATGTGACCTAATAAAGGGAAACCAAATAGCCCAGTATTTATTAATCATGCATTTCTGTCTGCAAGAACTTAAAAATCTCTTTGTACAAGTTTAGGCAAAGTTCAAAGGGGATTCAGAGGATAGTGGTTGGCAAGGAAAGAAACTTTTAGGTCTTATAGAACATCACCCTAGAAAGGCCCAAAGTAGAGAATGAGTTCTTATAGGTCCAGGAACACCAACGATGCTGCAGTATTACAATTAATGAAGGCTTTATGGGTCAGGGACATCATTTGATCTAAATATTTAGATGCAAAGTTGAAAAAAAAAAAAAAGGCTACAGAAGGTGACACGATTTGCCCACTCAATACATTACTTCCACCACCCTACCCTATCCATGGGTGCCTGGAACATGGTGACAAACTCAGTAATGTGAACGTAAATCTCCGGTCATCTGGGACTCAAATTACTTCCCACTACAATAAAAGCTACCATTGAGTGACTGCCTACCACATGCCACACGCTGTGCTATGTGCAGTGTTTCCTATCCTCTTAATTTCCCTATGAAGTACCATTATCCCCATTTTACAGATGAGGAAACAGTGGCACAGAATTAAGTTACTTGACCAGGTGGACACAGCTAATAAAGGAGCCAGATTTCAAGCCCAGTCAGTCTGACTCCAGAGCCCGTGGATGTACTTACTCTCTGGGCTGGGCATTATGACTGACAACACTGTTAAAGGCAGGACACCGAACTTATGCCAGGTTGCCAGCACCTATTATACTGGGCAAACAATCACCGTCAACTCAAAAATTAAAAATGCAGACTTTTGGAGCCCAGGGCATCCACTCACCACTCTGAAGGCAAAAGATAGTGACAGTGAATGCTCACTTTAATGCCCTTCTTCTTTAATGCACCACTTCTTTGAGCAGTAACACTGCCTTTATGGGTTTTGCATGCCCGAAGATTCTTGCCGGTGTAAATATTGAAAATAGTTCAACTCTATAATAAATAAATACCTAATTCTATTGCTTACATCTCTGTGAGACATAACAAGTCATTTATTGATTTTGAGAAAGAAAGAGAAAGGGAAAGAGACATGAAAAGGAACATCTTCCAGATAAGATCACAGATGGTTGATGTGCAAGTCAAGAATACCTAAATGGGGCTTCCCTGGTGGCGCAGTGGTTGGGAGTCCACCTGCCGATGCGGAGGACACGGGTTCGTGCCCCGGTCCGGGAAGATCCCACATGCTGCGGAGCGACTGGGCCCATGAGCCATGGCCGCTGAGCCTGCGTGTCCGGAGCCTGTGCTCCGCAAAGGGAGAGGCCACAACAGTGAGAGGCCCACGTACCGCAAAAAAAAAAAAAAACAAAAAAAAACAGAATACCTAAATGGAGCCCACATGGCCCCAGCTCTCTCCCAGTGCTCCTTTCTCTCCATTGGCAACCTTTATGAGAGCCATGGGGCTCCCTGACTCGAAAACAGAAGAGCAACGCTCATCCTAAGAGAGCCTTGGGTTTCTGGCCTGGGAACGTCCCTCTTCACCTACTTCTCATCTCAGCAATAAAAGGAGTCATTCTAGCAACCAGCAGTGTAGCGGTCCCATGAAACATATCATTGCAAAACGGTTACAGAAAATATGAGTAACCACACATGCACACCCACAGTCCAGCCCGGCTTCCTTCAGGTCTCTGTCTCACATGCCCCAAATGATGCTGACTCCCCAAGTCATGGTCAAACACCAAAGAGTCATGGCAAGCCAAATGCCACAGACACATGTGCCTGATGCAACAATCTTAGATTCACTGATCTGATCCCACAAACCATTCTGCATGACAGAGGTGGGAAATGAGGAGAAGAGTGAAGGGGTAGGACATGATACCTCTGTTCCCCACTGAAAAGGGGCTTAAATGTGCTTAAAGAGGATATGGCAGAGGAAATCAATGTTGTCTTCAGATTATTTAGAATTGTAGAAAATACCTTTTCAAAGACCATCTAGTCATTCACAAAGTTGCAGACTCCTTAGGAGTGTTTTACACTACAGACCTTGCAAACTTCTCTTCTGCCCTGTGAAAGGTGGGGCTTTGGCTGCCCTCACAAGGCAGATGTGCTCCAGACTTAGGGCCAGTGCCCACAGCCAGAAAGGACCTCCCTGGCGGTCCCCTGCACCACTCTCCATAAAGCCAGACCTGACCACACCTCTGGGGCATTCACTCCCTTCCAGCCTGCCTGGAAAAAGGTCCAGGTTCCTCCAAGGCAGATCACCCAGCTCTGCCCCAGAAGGTCAGAGAGCCGATATCTAAGGCCCAAATGTTCCTCTAAAACTTGCCAAGTCTACTTGGCAGAGGCCAGGCTTGTCCCTACAGAGCATTAAAAGGCTGTGGCAGTGACAGAATGGCATTTGTCTCTTCTGCTCTGGAAACAAATACTCAGGAAGCAAGGTGGTTCCGTGCTTGATTTTCCATTTGGACAGGTGGTGTTTCTTTGAAACAGATGCTGTTTGTTGGCCGTCACTGCATGCTTGGGATTGGGTGAGGGGCTGGATTTTGTTTCCGAAGCCCTGAGGTTGTGGATAAAGACCTACGCAGCCAATGCCGGTCACTAGGGAAAGGGAATAGGTAAATCCACTAATTGTGATCTATTGGCCCTTCTGGTGCCAACTCAATGTATCTGCTGGTCTGAACTGAAGTCTCTTGTCTTTATTATGATAAAGACTCCCTTCAGTTAGAGACGATGTATTCAAATTTCCTAACTAAGGGAGCATGACCCCTGTTTTACCCATTCAAGAAGGAATCCACAACAGGTGGGCCTGAGTTAAAATCTCAACTAATGACTCTCCTTCACAAACCATCTATCGGGAGTTTAATGGATTTGCTAAGAGTTATACCCTAATCGGGACATTGGTCAAAGTCTGGTCTTTAACTGCGACTGTGGTTCCGCGGCGTCTTCTCTGGTCCCTGTGATCATGACGTGTTTGTGTTCTGTCACGTGTCTTATCCATGCCAGATGTGTGAGCCAAGGTGACAGGAGGAGCACAGTGCAGCCTTCTCCTACAGCTTAGTGGGTGCGGGTCTAAGACCCACTCCCTGGGCTTTGCGTGCAGCTTCACAGATTCCTTTCCAAATATGTATCTTCTCCACACAAAGGACTGTGCGCTGCACTTCAGGGGGCAGTGGTGAGAGGGAAGCGATCCCAGCCCCTCAACGATGCACAGTCAAGCACAGCTCATGAGCCATATTACACAGATACCCGTTATTCTGCTCAGTGCCCTAACAGATCCAGGAACACTCAAGAGCACAGTCCACATCTGAATGGGAGGATTTCCAAAAGTTTCGAGGCCAAGGTGACATCCAAGTTAGGCCCTGAAGAAACTGTGATAGATGAGAAGTAAGGACAGGGAACTCCAGATGGAGGGGACAGAATAACAACAAACACAGTGGTGGGAAATCATAGAGCCTGTTTTCAGGAACAAGAATCCACTTTAACTAGAGAATGCATTAATGAGCAAGAGCGACTGGCTGTGGTCACAGTGCAAGGGATTTCAAAAGTCGCTCTATTTTTTATCTGATGTCAGTAGAGGTCATGGAAGGCCACTGATGGAGGGACCACGATCAGACAGACTCCCGAAGATGATGCTGGCAGTGGTTTGCGACGAGAACCAGAGAGGAGGCTCACAGGCAGGGAGGTCATTTAAAAAGCCATTGTGGTCATTTTGGTAGGCGACAATGAACGTGGTTACAGATCATAATGAGATGGGGACAGATGGAAGAAGCGGCTCTATGTCTGTCATCAGTCATAGCCTTTACTTTAAGACTTGGCAGTTTGGGAAAGAACTCTGTTATGGGAGCTTTCTGGGACTTCTGTGTTCCTGCTTCAGGACTACCCAGGTACAAAGTGATTCAGGCAAGGACAGAAAATGGGCAGATGTGTCCCCACCTCAACTTCACCTCTGGGGCACCTAGAAGATTGAGGAAGGCATCTCTGGGAGGGGTACAGAATTCCTGGCTCACAAGCAAGAACGATAGAGGCTGCCAATTACCTCTACCTTCCTCCTACTGCACTGTATCTTGTCTATATCTATTTTATTTTTTAATCGGACATAAGCTCAAGATTGCTCATCAACAGTTTAGTTTCAATCGTATTCCTACTGAATAGATTTTTCTCCCTTCACACAACCCTAGGCTGGAAAATATCTCCTAAGAACCACTCGTCTGTATTGGCGTCTGGCTAAAAAAGAAGAGGGAGGTCAAGGCCATGACTTAGGAAGAAACGTCACAAGGTTTTACGGGGAGTGGTCTCACTTCCAGGGGTTGAGGGTCTCCTAGCTGCCCACCTCCATACTGGGACCATGTGACATGATTGTATCTTCAAGGCCGTTGAGAAGGGTTTTCCATTTTTAGGGAATCACCCTGACCCAGAATGTCACTGGGAAACAAATACGCAAGTGACGTCTTCTTGGTGGCGTTGTATCTATTGCCATAAAAGAACAATATCCCAATTTTAGTATGCATTAAAATCTTCTACGGAAGCTGGTTGAAAATGCCCCTTTCTAGACTCTGATTCCTGAGATTCCTGATTCTGCAGGTCCAGGTAGGGTCCAGAAATGTGCAAGTTCCACAAGTCTGCTCAGTGATTCTGTTAGAGGTGCACAGCAGTCCACTTTGGGAGGCAAGTTAGACGTCAGGGAAGAGAGATGTACGTGTTTTCTGAGGAAGCAGTGGCTTGGGAAGAAAAGGAAGATTAATATAATGGGAGAACGACAGGGAAACGACAGTGTCAAAATCATGATCCTTGGAGTCAAACTGCCTCAATTCAAGGTCAAGGGCCGTTAATTTACCAGCAGTTTGACCTAGCTTCGTGAGTCATTATAACTTTATGAGCCTCTGTTTTCTCTTCTGTAAAATTGGAGTAATAACAATTCACTGCAGTTGCTCTGAGTTTTGATGAAATAACATAAAGTGCTTGTCACAGAGGGTACTCATTAATGTTAATTCTCTACCCCTATCCTCCTCCCATTAGACCTACCAGAAAGTCACTTTTGAGCCAAATAACTTATTTTTTTCTTCTTTGTGAAACCAACTGTGTTCATGAGAAGTACACATGAGCCCCACCCTCAGCCCCCTACACTGGCTGCATTAGAAATAAAATGTCTCTCTGAGAACAACTTGTGATCCACCCCCACAGAGAACACACTAAAAAAAAAAAAAAACCTGATATTTCTTTCTCTCCCTCCCTCCCACCCTATTCCCATAGTATGGTATTGGTGCAGGGCCCACTGCTGAGAATAAATGCAGTATGTCCCAGGGAAATGACAGTCCCTTTCAATTGGTCCTTGCCTCCTGATGAGTAGCCAGGGATGCTTGTTGTCATGGTAACCCCCTGAACTCTGTGACCCAGGTCGGGCCTGATCAGAGACAAAGGTCTCCAAGCAGAAAGGCTGGATTCGCCTGTATCCTCCGAAGAGCTGGAGAGAAAGGAAGAGAGGGAGGGAATCAGGGGATAAAAAGGGAGAGAGAAAAAAAGAAGGGAGGGACAAAGAGGCAATCAGAAAGTGTGTGTGTGTACGTGTGTGTATGTGTGTCTTTGAAAAGAGACTGGAGGTTTACCAGAGGAGGGCTGCATCAATACAGAAGCTTCTCGGGTCAGGACACGTGGGATGGCTCAGAGAGAGTACCAAGAAAGCCTGCTAGGAGACTGGCGCAGCAACCCAGCGCACAAGCCCGGGCGGGGGATGGGGGCGTGATTTAGCCTTTTAGTGGTGATGCTAAGACCTATTGTTAACATTTCTCAAGCACTGACTCATCCCAGGCACTTCTCTGAAGTATGTGATGCGCACTAGCTTATGTAATCCTAACAACGACCCTGGGAAGGTAATATTGCTTTCATCTTAACTGTACAATTCAGGAAACTGAGGCAGAGAGAGGTTACGGAACTTGCCCAGGGTGACCTGGTGTGGAAACTGGAGAGCTGGATTTTCAACCCAGCCAGCCTGACCCCAGGTTGGGATCTTCCCAACCGTGTGAGGCAAGCGTGGACATAAGGAGGGAAACTATCAGGAAGGGATGATTATTTGGAGGAAAAAGATCATTTATCCTCCCCCCAACACCTACACGCAACTTAGTCCCACCCAATCAATATACAAATAAGAAAAGTGAGGCTCCACGAAGGGAGGTGCCTACACTGCCTGAATCCCTAGGGAATCCTTCCTCCCTTCTGCACTCTTTGCTTGGGGGAGGCACACAGTGCAAGGGGCAGGGTCACATCACAGGCTGACATCATGACCCCCTGCCTAACAGCAGAAAGGGGCACACTCGTTGCTTGTTAAGCTTCCCTACCTGCCCATGACAGACTGAAACAAAAACACCCCTAAAGCATTTTATGCTTCCAGAAACTCTGCAGAGCTTTTGATGGAGTTCAACAATGAAAAGCAGACCACTTTAGCCTGACTTTACCATAAGTGTACGGGCGGGGGGCGGGGGGAGGAGTTGTGTATTCATTTCATACCTGCTGTGTACCTACTGTGACGTATGAAATGAATACATATGAAACGAATGCATTCAGCACCCTAGCGATGTCCAATCAGTCATCCCTCTCTCATTTTTTGACTTAGGCATTATCATTTTCCTTCACAGGCGAGGAAGCTAAGATTCAGAGAGGTGATGTTTTGCCCAGGTTCTCAAAGTGACTTGTGGGACAGGGCTTAACTACAAATCCTGATTCCCAAACCCTCCTTTCTTCCACACCTCCACCTCCGTGCTAACAGAGGCATCCTCCCCTGCCTCTGTCAACTTGTAAGGTGGCATCCTGAAACATCAGGGGAAATGAGACACCAGGTCCATTTGCACTCCACAGCCAAAGCACTCCTTCCTGAAGCACTGGGCTAGGCTGCAGCTCCACAGTGCAAGATTTACTTTGGAGGATCCTGGCGGCATCCCAAAGACAGACGCACACTTACTCCTGTTAGGGCTCCGTTTCTACCATGCCTGGTGGAGAAGCTCGTAAATGGCAGAGCAACACATTAAGGAGAGACAGGAGGAATGTGGAGAGTGCAAGGTGACAAGGATGGATCTGGGGAGATGAACCCCACGGGAAATGAATGGCCTTGACCGCGAGAACAGCAGCCCAGCGCGGGCTGTGATTCGCCTGCCCAAGCACTGCGTTCTCCCGCTGATACACGAATTGTATGTTGCTTTAAGAGGCTGATGCTGTCAACAGTAGTACCTCTTTTCTCTCTGTCTCAACCTCCCCCCCTCCCCCTCCCTCTCTCCCCTCAGCAACTTTTTTCCAGACTTGCCCAGCCTTTTGCCTTTTCTAAGAAGGCGGCTGCTGTTACACAAAGGCAGACCAGGACAGGGAAGGTCTGGATACCTGTCCCAGCTCTGTCACTCAGGGCTCGTGGGTGTGGGAAACAATGTGCTTTGTGTGGATCAGACCCTGTTCAAACCTTGTCTCCCATATTTACAACCCGTGTGATCTTGGGAAAGTAGCAATAAGCAGTGTGGACCACTGACTGATCATTGGGGCCCTGAAGTTAGGGCTGAGTATGAATCACGGGCTGCCAGTTAATGACAAAAGGCGCTCAGGCACTTCGCCTCCCAAAGCCTTGACTTTCCCAAATATAACAGCTGAAGGTAGCACCAACATAAACTTCGGCGGTTGTTAAATGGGATCATGTGAATGTGCCACAGTGCCTGGCACACACTAAAGTGACTAAGAAGTGTTGACTGTCATTATTTAATTCCTCTGAGGCTTAGTTTTCTCATCTTCCAAATGGGGATCCTAAAACAGGCTCCCCAGGATTGTCTTGAGAACAAATAAAATCACTTAGGAAGAGCTCAGGGTGCATCGGGAGTTCTTGGATGTTAATCCCCTTTGCTCGTCAACTTCCCCCTCAACTTGCTGCTTCCCCTCGGCACTCACCATCTATTCTATTAGTTTGGGGATCCATCCAAATAAGTGGTGAGTGCCTTCTCTGGGCCAGACCTCTCTTGGCTTCTTTTCATTGCAGTGGGGCAGAAATTGCAGGATACCAGGGAACAGAAATGTTCAAATGTATAGCTTTATTCCCTTTACACTCGGTACCACAAACGTTCGGCTAATAGCCACATTGCTTCCATCCATTTGTCCGGAAGTAGAAAGAAAAGGTAGGGGTAGTCCTGAGTTGAGCGCTTGCACGGAAATTCTGCGCCACCTGTTTCAGGAATGTTTTATGAGTGGCCCTGTGGGCTGGGATCATGGCTGGATCATCATATCTAATCAGCATCTCTCTATGGAGAGTAAGGGACAAAGGCCCAGGTGAATCCCTAAGCAAAGGAGCCACTTCCTCCCAACTAGATGGAGGTAGTAAGCCAGCAGTTCTCAAACAAAAGAAAGTCAGGCAGGGAAATTTACATATATTATTCATCCCTCCTCAGCACAGACATCTAGCAGAAGAAGAGCATAATGGCCTCTTAATCATATTCCCTATTCCCATGGGAATGAAATTTATTCCTCTGGAAGAACATTAAAAACAAAAAAAACATAGCACTATTTTTAGTTTTTTAAGGAACCTCCATACTGTTCTCCATAGTGGCTGTGCCAATTTACATTCCCACCAACAGTGCAAGAGGGTTCCCTTTTCTCCACACCCTCTCCAGCATTTATTGTTTCTAGATTTTTGATGATGGCCATTCTGACCGGCATGAGGTGATACCTCATTGTAGTTTTGATTTGCATTTTTCTAATGATTAATGATGTTGAGCATTCTTTCATGTGTTTGCAGTCTGTATATCTTCTTTGGAGAAATGTCTATTTAGGTCTGCCCATTTTTGGATTGGGTTGTTTTTTTCTTATTGAGCTGCAGGAGCTGCTTGTAAATTTTGGAGATTAATCCTTTGTCAGTTGCTTCATTTGCAAATATTTTCTCCCATTCTGAGTGTTGTCTTCTGGTCTTGTTTATGGTTTCCTTTGCTGTGCAAAAGCTTTGAAGTTTCATTAGGTCCCATTTGTTTATTTTTGCTTTTATTTCCATTTCTCTAGGAGGTGGGTCAAAAAGGATCTTGCTGTGATTTGTGTCATAGAGTGTTCTGCCTATGTTTTCCTCTAAGAGTTTGATAATGTCTGGCCTTACATTTGGGTCTTTAATCCATTTAGAGTTTATTTTTGTGTATGGTGTTAGGGAGTGTTCTAATTTCATTCTTTTACATGTAGCTGTCCAGTTTTCCCAGCACCACTTATTGAAGAGGCTGTCTTTTCTCCACTGTATATTCTTGCCTCCCTACCATACGACCCAGCAATCCCACTACTGGGCATATACCCTGAGAAACCCATAATTCAAAAAGAGTCATGTACCAAAATGTTCATTGCAGCTCTATTTACAATAGCCAGGCCATGGAAGCAATCTAAGTGTCCATCAACAGATGAATGGATAAAGAAGATGTGGCACATATATACAGTGGAATATTACTCACCCATAAAGAGAAACGAAATTGAGTGATTTGTATGTAGTGAGGTGGATGGACCTAGAGTCTGTCATACAGAGTGAAGTTAAGTCAGAAAGAGAAAAATACCATATGCTAACACATATATATGGAATCTAAAAAGAAAATAAATATGTCATGAAGAACCTAGGGGCAAGACAGGAACAAAGACGCAGACCTACTAGAGAATAGACTTGAGGATACGGGGAGGGGGAAGGGTAAGCTGTGACAAAGCGAGAGAGAGGCATGGACATATATACACTACCAAACGTAAGGTAGATAGCTAGTGGGAAGCAGCCGCATAGCACAGGGAGGTCAGCTCGGTGCTTTGTGACCACCTAGAGGGGTAGGATAGGGAGGGTGGGAGGGAGGGAGGCGCAAGAAGGAAGAGATATGTGGACATATGTATATGTATAACTGATTCACTTTGTTATAAAGCAGAAACTAACACACCATTATAAAGCAATTATACTCCAATAAAGATGTTAAAAAAAAAAATCATAGTACTAGTCAAGCCAGTCTCCTTGAGTCCCATAAACACTACTTTTCCCCACGCCAGTCTCTTTCCTCTTACTGCTCTTTATTTCTCCCCACCTATAATTCAAGGTACAGTTCAGTAAAGCAAGGGCCAACTGTCCCACAGAACCTAAGAAAAAATTTACCTTGTAGGAAACTCCTATTGATTGCATATCACATGGACTGATTTCTACCCAGCCAACTTCCATGTATACTGTGACTTTATGAGCAGGTTATCAAGTCAGTTGATGTGTTTGCTCTGCCTACTTCAGAGAACCAGGAAATACTAGTCCTGTTGCATAGACCATATAATACAAATTAAATTAACCAACTCTTAAAGGGACTTAATAGTGCCTTTCGCTGTTACCAGTGATTATCCTAGGAGCAGTATGAAAGTATATGACCGTGATCATGCAGCTGAACTCTACCAACATCCCCCGTATAGTATCCTCAAAGCACTAAAGTAAGTACTTTTAAGGAAAGCGAAGAGGCAGAAATCATGACAGTGGCACTCCCAAGATTAGATCCCAAAATCTAACGCAGAGACTGCAGCTTACATGCCCCCGGGGCCAGGAAAAGAAAATGAATGAAATGGACCAGGGGAAACCCGTATGTGGTTTCTTCATTTTCAACAGAGGCATGAGGAAACAAAACCACAGTTTAGGGTAAATAATAATTATAGTTAATATTTATTGAGCAGTTGCTATATATGACAAGACCCTCTAAATCCGCATATGCATTCCCTAATTCATGTAATCCCCTCACAAAAACCCAATGACGTAGGTATTATTAAGAACCTCATTTTAGGGCTTCCCTGGTGGCGCAGTGGTTGAGAGTCCACCTGCCGATGCAGGGGACATGGGTTCGTGCCCTGGTCCGGGAAGATCCCGCATGCCGCGGAGCGGCTGGGCCCGTGAGCCATGGCCGCTGGGCCTGCGCGTCCGGAGCCTGTGCTCCGCAGCGGGAGAGGCCACAACAGTGAGAGGCCCGCATACCGCAAAAAAAAAAAAACCTCATTTTACAGATAAACAATCAGTGGCACAGAGACGTTAAGTAAATTATCAAAGGTCATACAGGTAGCAGATGGCCAAACCACAATTTGAACCTAGGCAGTCCAGCTTCAGAGCCTGTGCTCTTATCCATTACACTACGCTGTAGATGGAGAAGTGACAGTCTCTGGGGTATCCTAGGACATGGTGGGGACTTAGTGAACGAAAGAGTATATGCCTATCTAGAGGGGATGGCCTCCACTCAGTTCTCGTCTAATATTGACATATGGGAATATTGCCAGATCTTCTCATTTTTCAAAAGAAACTCGTAATCGTGATTTTTGTGTGAACTACTGAAATTTTTGAGTGCTGTCCCAGTCAAGGGAGAAGGAAAGAAAGGAGATACAACCCAGTAACAACTAACACTAATCCAAAGAAGAGAGGAAGTACCATAAAGACAGACAGATAAACGGACAAATAGATCCACTGACTGAACAATCAATAGGTAAGGCAACGTGGGAAAACCATGCAGGTAGGGGTTAATACCTTGCCCTTTCCCAGGGTGGAAGTTCTAGCAAGGCCTCTAGCATGAAGCAGCAGTCCCTGAACAGGGCCTTGAACCAGTGGGGAGAACATCTATGAGCAAGATGGGGAGAAAAGTATTTCAGGTAAAAGACACAGCAAGCATACAGTACAAGAGTGAAAGAGATGGTAATTCATGCATCCTTTTTCCATCTGTGTTATCACTGTTTTTCTGCAAGGGAATCATTTTCTCATAGAAAATCTCTCATGGAATCCCATTATACAAGATACTTAGGCATAGAGCTGCTAAAGGAAGAGACGAGGGGTTGGAGGTGGAAGTGGAAAGGGGGAGGAGAGAGATGGATAGATAGAGAGAGAGAGAGAGAAAGAGAGAGAGCGCGAGCGCTGGAGACAAGTTCAGGTCCGGGGTGGGGACATGGGAGATCAGAGCGTGCCTTTCTTCTCCAGGAGCCATTCTCTATAACTGGAGGAGGTCATTCTCCTACATTATGACCTTTATGTATTTTGAAGTCCACAAGTAAATAATAGTCCTGCTGGTCTGCCCAACATTCTTTTCACATTGACATCTGTCTTCCGCTGGCCAGTCCTTAGAACGAGCCCAGCTTTTCTTCTTTTCACTGAACCAGAGGTGGCCAAGATGAGGCCAGTGGCTGGCTCTCATCCTGAATGGTGTTTCCACTCCCTCTGTTAATGGTGGGAAGACTTTCATTCATTCCCTCCGTTATCTTTTGGCAAGCATCTCCGAGGTGTCTGACACAGAGCCATGTGCCTGCTGCTGGCAGATGGTCCTACGTTACGAGACCAGATGTGGTTTACTGTGAGCTGCCACGAACTGGTGATACCTGCATCTCACATTATGGGGTGGCCTGGCGATCAAACGTGCCTTCGAAATGCTTTCTGTCTGTAGAAACCCTGGCGGGAGGGGCCAGACCTCAGGTCCCCATCTGGATCTCTGTGCTGCATCAGGTAATCTTAGCCACAGGACCCTAAAGAAAGTTACAGGGCCAGAAACACAAATCACACATGTAAAACTAGTATGCAGTTTCTGGAGGTTCAAGAAACATGCGGTATAACATGTATCTTAGAAATTTAAAACCACTCCTTCACTCAGCAAACATGTATCAAACAGCTACTGTGTTAGCTATCATGCTGGGAGCAGGGCCCCTACCATTAAAGAGAACTCAGTCTAGCTGGAGGAGTAAATGATGGATAATGAAGTCATGAGTCTGCTGTATTTGGATGGCAAGTACAGCAGGAAAGAAAGGAAGGCTAGATCCATTCTGCCTGGGCCATTACAGGAAGCACTGCAGAGAACAACATACATTAGCAGCTTGAAAGATGAATAGGTTCCACAGCGGCAAAGTGTGCTATGCAGAGCATGTGCCAACCCACAGGGGTGTGGCTTTCACGGCACGTCCAGTCCAGCCACTTGAATTTGTCTAGAATTAATCTCAAAGCACTTTCACATCTGTCACCTCATTTGATTCTCACAATACAGGCAGCTGGGGCAAGAGAATTATTCCCATTTTACAAGTGGAAAACTCAGGTACCGTTGTTAGGGTGACCAGCTGTCCTGGTTTGCCCAGCTCTGAGCAGGTTCCCATGATGTGGGACTTACAGTGCTAAAACCAGGAAAGTCCCAGGCCAACAGGGACTAGGTATAGTTACAGAACTTGTAGGATAACTTGATCAGAGATGACTGAGGGACTCAAATCAGGCCTTCGGACTCTTTCCTCCAACCCCAAGTGGAGAGAGAAGAGAGTGTGCTATATGTGTTTCTGCTTTTTTTTTCTTTTAAACCAATTCCTTCGTGTTGTTTTGTAGAGTTAGAAAACAAAGACAAAACCTCTGTGTTCTGACTGACTCACTGCCTGACCAACATTCCTGCTCCTAAGATCACAGAACTGTCTGTCCCTTGGGTACACTCAAGAGGGGAAACTACCTGGAATGGCCACAGCTGTGAAGGCAACTCTGACCCTTAAGGAGACCTGAGGATGCCTGCATTTTAATGGAGGCTCCTGATATAACCCCAGTAACTCTTTATTTCCTTCCACTTGGAAGGTCATTGGTTAACCTCTCCCATTTCACCCACCACCCCGAGCTACTGGACCGGAAGAGTCCTACGGACCCTTCGCTTTTTGCCCAGTGATGGTGTTTGCCTTAGATGGTCCACGCTGACGATGTCACAGACTAGACTATGGACAGAAGGGGTCTTAGAGACCACTGTCCAAAAGGGAGACGATTAAGAGAGTGCCGTCCAGACCCAGGTCTCCAAACACCCAGTCCTATCCTAGACTCAACCACGCATCCCCACCTGCCCCAGGCATGGCAGGTCAAGCAAGCTTCGTTTCTTGCCAAAGCTCTGGCCTCTCACTCCCAGCAAAATGAACCTGGTTTGATCTCAACAAAGGAACAGAAACAACCAGAAAAGGTTTCTCCCCAAAACCCTCAGCAGAAGCGGTGTTCTCCTCCTCCTCTGCAGGCCATGGCTGTACGAAGGGAAAAGTGTACGGGAGAAAGGAGATGGCTGGGCCTTCTGCACAGAGAGAGCACCCTGGGCCTTGGAAGCCCGCAGCCCCATGAAGGAAGAGTTAGAATGACCATACTCGCTTGCATATTGACCTTTATCCAGTGCACGGAAATTCCCACTCTTCATGGCTCCCCCTAAATGTCTTCAAATCTCACTCATCAGTAGCTACACTCCCCCTTCCTAAGGGCAGATGCAGAGCCCCTTGAAGCCTCTTCTCCTGGAAGCCCAGTGGTTCCCAGCCTAGAGAGATCACAAACCATCAATGCCCAAAAAGGAAATGGGGGTGGCGTGGGACACTTGACAGTTTTTTATGTCACCAAGGAAAGATACGAAAAGAAACAAAACAAAAAATTACTGTCTCTCCTCAACATCATTTAGGAAGAGAAGAAATGTGTTAACACTAAAAAAGAAGAAAGCAAATCATCAGTTGCACACAAAGGATTGTCGTTTCAATGGAAAACTTCGGCTCTCTGGAAACTGATTATGCAACCCTCCCTTTCCTCATTTTCCCAGTGATTAGTAAAAACTTCATCACAAATTGGCGTGGCTCATTGGACCAGCCTCCTGGGACCCACTGACTGAATCCCAACTTTGCCTCTCATGCATGAATTCCCTCCATGTTTTTCCTGACAAGGAGTCGTCCCACCAACAATGTCTTACCTAATTAATACTTTTCAAATAACAATTTGCAGAGAGCTCTAACAGCTCCAAAGTTTGCCACCCTACTGAGCAGCAATCTGTGTCCCTGTGGCTTTGTCTCCCTGATCGAATACTGCCCTCCAGCATCTCAGAGAATAAATCTAATTCCTCCTCCACTGACAACCAATCCCAAGTTTCCAAGCGAGCCCTGTTTACTTTGCAGTGACCTATCATCTCCATTATCCCTGGATCCAGGGTTACAACTTTTGATGTTGTCTGTTTCTCTTACATGAGTCATTACACTGGGTAATTAATTGATGCCTATTGACTTAGTACTGAGTGCTTAATATAGAAGGGCTACTGGTCTGAGGCTCCTCCCTGCTTAAACACCTTCCATATCTCCCTGGCCCACAGGTAAAACGTTGACTTCTTAGTATAGACTTCAAGGATGTTCACAGGTGGGACTCAGCAGTTGTAACCTCATCTCCCAGAAATTCCCCTCATCATGACCACACTCCCTCCCCAGGCCCTGTAATTCCTGTCTCAGGGCTTCTGATATCCCTTTTCCCTTGGCACAGAGGACTCCCTGAAGGTTTTCTCACTTCCACCCACTATCAGAACTAACCTCTCTCTCTTTTCTGGTACTTCCATACCCCTTGCTGTAAAATCAGATTTAGCCTTCCATGGACTACTGAGAAGCTTTTCCGCCTCCCACACTAGACTGTACATTCCTTGAAAGATGAGGTTTGTAACTTCATTCCTACTAATTACTTAGCACAGTACTTGACACTTAATTGGCCCTCATAAGTATTTGGGGAGCTGACCCAAAGACATCGACTCTTTACTCCAAAGGCTTTATAATCAAGTGAAAGGCTAAGGCTAATAATACACATGAAACAATGGTGGGCAGAGCAATGAATTGATTGCTAGGTGCCAGGGAATTTTAAAGGAAAGGTCAAGGAGAAATCAAGTGTTCAAGGAAAACATGAGGAGCATCGTAGGGCAACCAGATATTAAGAAAGAATTAAGGAGAACAGGAAGATGCACGTGCATAGCAGCAGGAGGAAACACACTGGTTGAAGGAGAGCAGGATGCCTAGAAGCCTAGTCTGATTAAAACTGAAGCTTCCTTGGGACTTCCCTGGCGGTCCAGTGGTTAAGATTCCGGCTTCCCCTGCAGGGGGCGCAGGTTCAATCTCTGGTTGGGGAACTAAGATCCTGCGTGCCCCAAGGCGCAGTCAGAAAAACAAAACAGAACAAAACATCTGAAGCGCCCTTTGGAGGAGAAGTCAAGCATATCAGTGCGGGCTGAGCATCAACTCCAAGAGCTGTTTTATACAACACTGCTAAGATGCTTGAATTCAAGGTTCTGAGGGCAAGAGTGGAAGTATGGACAACTGCTTTAGAACTGAGGGCCCGAATTCAATCTTTAGCTTTTCATAAGTTGAGGCCAGTTAAAATCATCTGAAATATCTCCCCTGGCTGTTTTCGCTTTCTCCAAACTTTAAAATCCCTGCAAGCATATGATAATATACTTCTTCACAGGGGCAAAGTTGAATATATTGAACCTTAATGAGTACAAAGTCATCCTAAAGAATATATTTCCAGAATTCCAACTTCTCTCTCCCCAAGATTTCCAAAGATAATTCATTGATTCAAAGGCTCCCCTGGACCCATCAGCTCCTGTGGCTGAGGGTCAGGGCTCAGGAAGTTGAGGGTGTCTTCTGCTCACTGGCCCTCTTGGGGAGCGAATGTCATGCACGTCACCATGTCCGCGATTACAGGCCTAGCTGCGTTCCCTGACGACCCAGGACCATCACCACCCTTATACTGAGCATCTGTCCAAATCTGGGAATTTTCAGATGACTCTGACTCTGCCGAATTAGGACCATACCTGATTCTGTTTTGTTTGTTTGCTTTATGTTTCTTTGTTTCTTTGTTTTTCTCGATTCCAAGCACAGGATTTGGCATAAGAAAAGTTCAGCTAGAGATCTGGTTACTCAAACAAGTAAATGTCATAACTAACATCAATATTTGAGCCCTTTATAAATGCCTTGCTAAGGTCCTTGCAGTTCTGTTTTTTTATTCAAATTACAGAAGAAAATAAGGACAATGTGCCTAAATTCATTCTGAAATGTTGTCCTTACTGTTTCTTTGACTCTTCCAGTGTCATCCATTCAATCAGAGGGAGGTGATGCTAGATGGTGGTTGCTCTCTTTAAACATTTTTGTTTAGCAAAGTTAACATTTAACACACATCTGTGTTAGTTCTTCCACCTGCACTATATTTTTTCCCTCATCCATGAAATGTAGATGTCTGGAAACTACTGCTAGTCTGGAGCATGGCCTCTGCTATCCAGGACCCTGGATTTTGCACATATCTCGGTTCTTATCTTATTAAGTTCTTGGCTTTTATTTTCCTGTAATAGTTTTAGAAGGGACTATTTTACAGTCAGATTTATACCTCTTTAACTTCTATTTTGAACATGTTGTGCATAACCTTTTCTTGAGGATACTATCATTATCGGTTTTCAACGGCATTGGTTTACAATATGGTGGATCTTCCGGAAAACACATATTATAGGACAGTTTGCCAGAACCAGAACCCAAGTGATCATCATTCTAGGACCATCATTTTTGTCGGAAGGAAGGAAGGAATGGAGGGAGGGAGGGAGGGAGGAAAAAAAGGAAAGGAAAAAAGAGTCAAGTTGTAAATTAGCATCTTATGAAACGGCCTCTGAGGAGGTTTTCATCCTTTGCTGCCTTTGCTCTGCTCTGGCCTTGGAGAATAGAGATCCTTGGGTGTCACTGCTGTGGGCAAAATAAAAGTTTTAGAAATGACTGGGTGAGTGTGGGGCCTGAGCGAGCACTGGAGGGGGCTTGTCAGTGCATACAGTACCCCAGCTTTGGACAGCTGGTCATGTGCATGGACTTGAGTCACACAGAGCTGGGTTAGAACCGTAGGCGAGTTATGTATTTGTCTGTGGAATGGAAAGTGCAATAGGAATGGAAAGTGCAACCAAATAGGATTCAATAAAATAATGCATGCAAAGCACTTAATACAATGCCTGGCCCATAATAAGCCCTCAATAAAACAACTACAATGATCACCCCATGACCCTGTGCATTTTCTTTGCACACTTTCCGGTCCTTTTCCATTATGTTCCAGATAGGTAAGTTTGCCAGACAGCTGAGTTAGAAACACGTAAGATGATACTGCATTTAATTTTTGTCCATTCATTCATTCATTTGGGGGGAAATAAAGTATTTCTTTCTCAATCTCTTACACAGAATGGAGCACTTGTACTAAATGTTGTCAGGAGAGAGGCCTCAAAACACAGGAACCATTATCTGTGTTCCAGGGAGCCAACAGTCTATCTGAGGAGACCCAGCTCACAGCAAAAATGAGAATTAAGGACATGGTAACACCAATCTTTATTCTCTCTTTCACTTGTTCCCTGCACCCTCTCTTCCTACGCCCAGTTTCCTTTGTCCCTGTACCGACACCCACCTCCACTTTGAGTCTTTCTACCTATATTTCCTTAAAATGGAGAGGTAGAAGAGAGAGAGAAGGAAGGGTCACAAAAACTAGGTAGTGGCTGTACGTCCCTGCACTGAAAAAAGTCTTGGGGCCAAAGTACTTTGTGTATCGTCAAACCTAGAGTCCATTTGGTTTCTTTGGTTTTTTTGGATTTTTGGATTGTTTTGTTTTGTTTTTGAGAGCGAGCATGTGTAAAGGGAAGGAGTTGGCCCACAAAGGTATCTGCAAGACTAAAGAGTACATTTCCAGGATCTGTTAATGGAAACTGTTTTCCCAGCTTGAAAATTACCACGTTTAAACTCACAATATGAGGTAAGCGAAATCATAAATATGAGCTCCTTTTCGGGCAGCAAACAGCATTTGGAGTCTTTCTCTTCTGCCTTTGGGGATCCATATGCCACAGTCTAGTTAGCTGCCCAGCGACTGACAAACATAAATAAAAGGTAATGGTTGTAGTAAATGCAGTTCCTCTGAGTCAACAAATGTTTTCCAGGGAGGGATCAACATGCTTCTTATCACACTAGAGTCACCAAACAGCCAAAGTTTAGCTCTTTCAAAAACAAACTAGCAACAAAGGCAATAACAATAAAAATGTCTGCCCTGTGCACTGTCTAAACTCAACAGTGGGGTGGAACAGGCATCAGAAAGTCCAGAATAGTAAAAGGATGGGAACAAGAGGCCATGAGGAGAGGACTGGATTTGATGGACCATTTGCCTTCCCATCACTAACACCCCTTGCTGCCTACTATCAGCATAGCTCCTCTGAAGCCCTCTCCTTCATCCTTTTATTGCTTCTTGGTGGCCTGTGAAGCCCCCTCAGCTGAGTTAAGTAAAAATGAGCCTTAACTTAAGGTGTCACCATCAGCAGAGAAATCCTTAGGAGGAAGCAGTGAAATGGGAGATGGTACAAGTTATGTCCCGAGATATGGCCAATTCCTTAGGCATTGAAGGATAAGGAGGTTAATCCAGTCAACTAAACTATTCCAGCCATTAACCCACGCACCAGTGGGCCCAGCACATAAACCTTTACATGCAACACCTGAACAGGGTCTCAGTGGCA